>NC_083115.1:26064670-26418683 GCF_949774975.1 Lagenorhynchus albirostris | reverse complement strand
GTGGGATTACCAGCTTTGGGGGAACCCACAGGCTAACCCACAATCACAGTATTGCAGGGATGTGAACATATAATCATGATCTCTTTGACTTCTGCTCCGAGGGTTACATCTCATTGAACTGTATGCCAGACCAAGCCACCTCAGCACCGTTATCCCCAGTTTGTAATAGTTATTGCTACTGGTACTTATGTGAAGAAAGGCTTTGTTGATAACCTTAATATTCGGGATTGGAGGCAATGAGCAGGTAAACTTCCCTGAGGAGATCAAATGTTTCTGGTCAAAGGAACCCCATGGTTTTGCAAACAATCTTGAGTTGTCCTTTTCCATTGATTAAAGAAAATTGGCCATAAACCCTTTAAAAAAATCAGATAAAAATAAAAGAGGGCTTCCCTGGTGGCGCAGTGGTTGAGAGTCCGCCTGCCAATGCAGGGGACGCGGGTTCGTGCCCCGGTCCGGGAAGATCCCACATGCCGCGGAGCGGCTGGGCCCGTGAGCCATGGCCGCTGAGTCTGCGCGTCCAGAGCCTGTGCTTCGTGGTGGGAGAGGCCACAACAGTGAGAGGCCCGTGTACCGCAAAAAAAAAAAAAAAAAAGAAAAAAAAGAAGAAATGGATGTAGAGATGGTCTGGGCAGATAGGATCAGAACCCAGTCGTGAAGATTCTTTTCTGCCAAGATAAGAAAGTTTATATTTTCTTCTTTTCTTGGCTGCCACAAAAGTAAGTTTATATTTTATTTTGCAGGCACCGAGTTTGCCCACTGTAGTTAAAAAAATGTTTTGGACAAAAATATTTATATTAAAAATCATTCTTGCTGAAGTTTGTCTACATACAGGTCACAGAAGCAAAGAGATTTATTTCATCTTTGCTATTGTAACTAATTAAAATAACCCAAACCTGATCTCATGCTTACATATAATGAGAGAATATATGATTTGGTATACTATATAACAGATTTAGGATCCATTTATTATTTCTAAAATATGTATTTTATATCATACATATTTTTTCTTAGAAAAGGCCTTGTGAAATTGGACCTCCTGTCACACCATGCAGCTGTTTCAGAGAATTTAATTCATTATTTGACTTTTTAATTTAAATGAAGAGAATCAATGAAACACTGCCCCCAGGGCACAATTCCTGTTCCCTTCACTGTCTTTTAATGTTATTAGAGACAAGTTCCCTTTAGCTAAATATCTCAAGTATTTAGAAAGGAATTGGGTATGTCAGCCTTCATATAAGACCTTAAGGGTTTGCACCTTTGGAAGCTGGGGACGCTTCCTGTGGCCTTGAGATGCCCTTCCTTAGGTGGGTCATGTGCCGGTGGTCCCCAGAGTCGGGGCAGAGGGCCTGCCTCTTGGGCAGCTTCGCTTTGATGTCATCCTTGGTGCAGATCTGCAGGCCCAGTAACCTCCAGCCAACTGTGACGTTAAGCTACCAAATTTTAAAACTTGGGTGAAACTCCTGAAGCCAGTGCCTCATTTAACATCCTTCCACAGGTGAGCTCGGAGTGTGGTCTCCTGCATCCCATCCCTGAGTGCGTGGGCCACTCGGCGAGGTAGTAAGCAACACACAGGTGTTTGCTTTCTGCCTCCTTAATATTCAGGTAGAAGACCACCCAGGAAAGCCCTAAGCTCCGATATAATTTGTGAAAAGCCCTGTTGGTTGGCCAGCATCTTGCGGGGATCCAGGAATAGAAACAAGGGAGGATCACAGAGATCTGATGGAGGGTGTGGAGCTTGGGGACAAGCACGGAGTGGAGTGAAGCTCTGGGACACAGAATAGATCCAGCCGTTATTAAACTGCTTTCCTGTTCCTTTACTTCTCATTTCTGGTGGTCACATCGTGGATCGTGGAACTGTACAATCAATGCAGAAACACTAATTTTCTAGCACCCTGAGTGGGCCGAGAGATTCTGAGTTTCCTGATTCACGTTCATGGAGCCCAGTAGAATTTACTGTCAGCAGAGGGCTGAGATGCTGGATGCTTTTTTAGGGACCTCCATTTCTCTGACACATTCTCTCTTTTTGCATAATGCTTCATGCTTTTATTAAGTCCTAGTCAAAGATGACTTGTCACCTATATCAGGGTACACGATTTGGGGTCTTCCCTACTCGTGAAATGCTGACACGGCGGAGTTCTCTTCTGATTCATTCTTACAAGATACAAAGTGCTCTCAGAGAAGTCATTTCTTGAAAGTTGTATGTTTAATTGGAATTAAACAAACATTATTTATTTAAATAAATTATGCAGGTTAAAAATAGCAGCTGCTGAACATTTCTAACATACTAAATTGAACAGTTTACTTACTGAGGATGTTTTATCCTGGGTCTGGCTCTCCCTGGTAGAATGTAGACTCAGGAAGGGAGCCTCTGTTGTGTTCACGGGTTCGTCACAAGGATCTAGAAAAGATCCTTAAATGCGGCACACCGTAAGTGCCAATAATATCTGTCAGTTGAATGGCTAGTTCTTAAAAAGCATTTTGTTTGAGATTAAGAATGCGGCACATACAAGTGTCTTACTTTGGTTTTATTTACTGGATACTTACAGAGCATGTACTATGTGCTGGGCATATGTTATAGATATACTATAATCTATATGGTTCGTTAGTTTGATATTATTTGAATTTTAGTCACGTGTATGGGCTCATATATAATTAAATTAGCTAATACAATATCTCTTAATACATGTATGGATTATCTATCACTTTATTTCTTTATCTACTTGAATATCGTTAATAACTTTTACATAAGATAATTAGTTTTAGTAATGATCAATATTATAGCAGTTTTCCCTTTAGCATTATATATTATAAATGTATATGTATATGTACATTTTCATCTCGTATGATAGGATTTCAACACACAAAGCACATGAGGAGATACGCATCTATAATACTGGCAGTGAATATTCAGATGTTACAGAACATCCAAAGGGAGCCTTGTTTGTTTTGGACTGGATCCCATTGGTCAGACATGATGGCCGCCTATATGATGACGATGGCATTGATCTGGCAGGAAAAAGCTACACTTGTGTGCACGGCTACAAAATCTAAATCTAAAAAGCGCTCCTTCTGGAGCTTTAATGTCAGGTCCTGGATGTATGTCATAAACCACAAAAAGAACAGATTGCTGGAGATGGCCGTTGTCAATAACATTTATATCAATTCAACAGGTGACTGAAATGGTCGCCCTATTTCGAATGGCTGGTCGCTGTACATTTATTTGTAGTGTGTGTGTTT
Organism: Lagenorhynchus albirostris; assembly: GCF_949774975.1. Taxonomy (NCBI): domain Eukaryota; kingdom Metazoa; phylum Chordata; class Mammalia; order Artiodactyla; family Delphinidae; genus Lagenorhynchus; species Lagenorhynchus albirostris. Next base: position 26,415,446 of record NC_083115.1, on the reverse strand, counting down.
TCATCCATCTCTGACTCCCTTAGAAATCTTGTAGAATATTTATTTACACCTCGGTGGCCTTACCACCCACTTAGTGCTTAAGAAAAAAAAAAAAGGTCAAATGAAAATTTTTCTGTGGCTCTCCACCCTGGGGCATTCTGTTTAGAGGTGCCCACATGAGATGCCTTCATCTTGCCAACATCTGTTTGGTCACTGTGTTTATCATGCAGTTACTCTGAGGAAGTGAGTCTTGTGCAGACCTCTCCTGTAGCCCGGGATGCCTTTCCTCACGCCAGCCTTGGCAAGTCTGGCATCCTTCTGGTCTCGGCACACGCCGTGAGTCTTCCCCTGTCCTCGAGCAGTGTCCACTTCTTCTCCTCTCCTGTTTGGTCCTCCTGGCTTTGTCTTTATCACATCAGTCGTCCTCCGCTATCCTCGTTATCCTCCTGCTGTCCTCCCGACTAGATGGGGAGCTCCCCGGCCAGACAGCAGAGGTTTTTACATCCCCTGACTAAAATTAGAGATAATTAAGAATCTCTATTAGTAATTAATGGATAATTCATTAACTTTGCCAGTTCACTCAGAAGTTGCTGAGTTACAGAAAAACTGACCTCCCAATATACAGGATACAATTTCTTCTAAGCGGAAGTACCATTGAAAATAAATTTGATTAGTGAAGGTAACTAGCTGCAAAGCAGATTACTCCTTTTCAGATACTAAGCAACTCAAGAGCTAAGCTGGTCATGAGAACAGTTTATTTGGTAAGAAGCAAAGGCTAAGATCATTGAAAATCGAAAATCTAAATCTAAGGTCATTGACTATCTTATACATTTTTGGAGGAAGCTATGTAAGCTTTACAGAGCTGGGAAGGGTAAGACTGACAGTCATTTCTGTGATTTATTACTGTTACTTATACTTCTTTTACTTTTTATCCCTTTTAATTTTCAGTACTTCCAAGTTGAAGAATTCCTCACATTATAAAGGTAGCCTGTCTGTGAAGTCAGAATTCCACAGTCGTGTTTATCACTTAAAATGACTCCAGGGCTTCCCTGGTGGCGCGGTGGTTGACAGTCCACCTGCCGATGCAGGGGACACGGGTTCGTGCCCCGGTCCGGGAAGATCCCACATGACGCTGAGCGGCTGGGCCCGTGAGCCATGGCCTCTGGGCCTGTGCGTCTGGAGCCTGTGCTCCGCAACGGGAGGGGCCACAGCAGTGAGAGGCCCGCATACCGCAAAACAAACAAATAAACAAACAAAAAACAAATGTCTCCAGTCTCATCTGCAGTGCTGGGTTCCTATAAGTTCTCCTGTGGGGGAATTGAGGTTGAGGGATTTCCCACATATGGGGAAACCCTGGGAGTAAGCAGATAGGCCTGCTAAAGCCCATCTTGTGCATTTATAGTCACAATAATTAAGCAACAAAGATAACACAATAAACAAATAATAGGTGGCTGGCATTTTGCACATCATAAATTAATCACAATGGGCATTGTGGGATTAATTTTCGTTTTTGCTTTTCTTACTTAGTAGAGGCTGGTCTTATCTCTTTCCTCCACACTTCAGTGAGAAGCTTACATATTATTTTGTTATTGCAAATGTTAAACATACTAAGAGAGAGTTGTTTCGTTTTTCCCTTTCTGTCCAGTCACCTAAATAAATGATGAGTGATCCCTGCCTTTCTGATGTTTGCATCGATCATGCAATGCACGATGTTCTTTATCTTGGAGCTTTGGGTGGTCCCAAGTAAAGAGAATAATGGGAATGGCTGTGAAGATAAGTACACTTTATGGAGGAATACGTATTTCCCCAGTTCCCTCACTTGTAACATCAATTCTCCTTCGGCACACCCCCTGCCCCCTGCCTACAACTCCACCCGTAATTAATCCTGGACAGTTCCAATGCCCAGACTGACTTTCTCTTTCTCTGTCTACCAGGGCAAAAGCCCTCTCTCCTTCTGACACATCCCCCTCTTTGTTTCTTTTCTAAAGCCTCAGCTGCTTCTTTTTCAAATAATAACAGAAATAATTAGCAATTCTCCAATATCAAAACAGAGATTCCCTTGGTTGAGTTACATTTCACAAAAGAAAATCTGTATAGTCTCTGGAAAGTGAGCCTTTCAGGAGGGGACAATCCAGGCAGGATGAGTAAACACATTTGCATATTTTTATTAAAAAGCTTAAATATCAATTACTTTATTCCTCAAGTGTTTACTATATTTATAGAACCAATATTTTACTATTTTGCTATATTTATATTTTTACTATTTTACTAAGTTTATAAACCTAGCATAGTAAAAAAAAAAATTACACCTTGTAAATCAATCCTACTATTTTTTTCAATGTTAGTCATTTGAAGTACAAATAACATTTATTGATCATTTTTTTCCCTAAAGATTTTATTTATTTAGACATTAAATAACCAAGCCAATTAGTTGTATATGACAGCACATTTTATCTCCAACTAATACATGGTGATTTTTTAAATTCCAGTACCATTATTTTGGTGGCATCTGAAATTACATTGAAGTCTTTTCGTTTTAATGTTTTTCTACTAACATTTTATATCCATTACAATTCTTGAGATTATTAAACATGAACTGATTTTGACCTTTAGTTTTAGGAAATAATTTATATAAACATTTAATATAATATATTAACAACGTTTTCTCTTTACAAAGCTGATATGATGTGATTTTGGAATGTTTAATGAGCTTAAAATATGTGTTAGATCAATTAATAGGTAGTACTGTAAAACTTTTAGGTATAAAGAGGGATTTTTTTTCTTTTTTTCTTTTCTTTTTTTTTTTTTTGGCGGTACGCGGTCCTCTCACTGTTGTGGCCTCTCCCGTTGCGGAGCACAGGCTCCGGACGCGCAGGCTCAGCGGCCATGGCTCACGGGCCCAGCCACTCTGTGGCATGTGGGATCCTCCCGGACCGGAGCACGAACCCGTGTCCCTTGCATCGGCAGGCGGACTCTCAGCCACTGCATCACCAGGGAAGCCCCGGGATTTTTTTCTTAGCTTAGGAAAAGTTATTGGAGAAGACTATTGAAATCTCTCAAGATAACAGCAATGAATGGTATTATGGAATTTGTTTAACATGTATTCATTTGAGTGAAATAATCTTGTTTTCCAAGCTAATTTTATTCAGCTCTCGAATAAGAAAACTGCAGAGTTTTAACTAGTTGAATATATAGGAGATATTCTTTTCTCGAACTGCTTTTAAGTAGGTGGGCCATGTTTTTGTTATCATCTAATAATATACGAACGAAAAAGCAGTTCTGAATGAAAACTTTTCATTTCTCTTAATAAGTCTATGGATTTAAAGGAGAAATCATGGAGCTCAGGGTACAAATGCACATACAGTTCTATACATTACAATGTATTTAAACACATCCTTTCTAAATAGTTGTTGCTGCAGATAAACAGATGTTGATGGAGCGTCTATTTTCATTATTATATGTCCAGATAAAGAGAGTTGTCATCTTAAATGACGCCTTACAAAACTCCCAAACATTTACTATGCAAACACGAGAATTAACATTTACTAAACTTAGTCGTGTAAGGCACTATTGTCGGGTCCGTTCATTACATAATTAATCAGAGAAGTTTCCTAATCTGTGTTTTATGGTCTGGAAGGAAAATCAGTTACATACATCCAAAATCACAGCATACTAGGAAGAGTGATGAATTTTATGGGCGTTTTAATTGTCAGCATTTTAGATGATTGCATTCACCAGGGCATAGACTAAACTCTTATAACAAAAAGACTCCAAAATACAGCAGCTGAGGCTGGGAAGAAGTTTACTTCTCTCTCTAATGCAACAGTGTAGGGGTGGGAAGGAAGTCCAGCTTGGGCAGGTGACTCCATTCCATCTGTTATTTACTCAGGCAGCCATTCCTTGAATTCCTGTCCTTATCTATGCGGTTGTAGGCAGATCAGCCCACCAACCCCTCTCCAGTGTTCCAGTGGAGAGAAGAGAGAGCAAAGGGTAGGCAGCTCCCTTGCGAGGAATCTGCACGTGGCACCCTTCACTCCCCATCACATCTTCCTGCTCTGGATTTCATCATCTGTCCCTGCCTATTTTCAGGAGAGATGAGGACACATGATCCTCTCTGTGTGGCCATATGTTCCGCTGTCTTTGTCAGTTCAGGCTGATATAACAAAGTAGTATAGACTGGGTGACTTGTCCACAACAGGAATTTATTTCTCTGAGTTCTGGAGGCTGGAAGTTTGAGACCAGGGGCCAGCGGGGTCCAGCTCTGGTGAAGGCTGTCTTCCAGACTGCAGCCTGCTGACTTCTAACTCTGTCTTCACATGGGGGAAGAGGGTGAGGCTCTCTGGGGTCCCTTTTATCAGGACACCAATCCCATTCATGAGGGCTTCACCCTCGTGATCTAATCACCTCACGAAGGCTCCACCTCCAATTGCCATAACCTTAGGGGTTTGTATCCCAACCTCTGAGTTGTAGGGGGACACAAACATTCAGTTCATAACATTAGTTAAAACTTGGCGGTGGTAGGGGGAGGTCCGTTCTAAGAAAAGAGGGGAGCTTAGCTATGGAGAGACCACTACCAGTCTGCCACAGTGACATGTCCACACGCAGATATAGGACTGAAATTCAGCTCTGCGGTGATCTTCACGGGAAATTCCACGCGGGGTAAGGGGAGCCTCCGACCCCAAATGGAGAGTTGCAGCCACTCTGGCGAAAAAAACCATCTCTCAAGCCTCTTTGTAAGATTCTTAACATATTTGTAATGTAAATAACAGAAAGTTAGCAAGTATGTGTTGAATAAATAAGTCTTCTGATCTATAAATTATCCTCTATCATAATTATAGTAACTAATTTCAAGCCTCATCAATAATTCACCCAACTTTTAGTAAAAGTTATCGATCATTCTAATAAAAATTAGAGACTTACAGCCTTCTGGTTCCCCATCTAACATAAGGTCCCAAATATTAATCATGTCCAAGTGAAAATCTAGAAGCCCTTGCACATCCCTTATGCTATACATGACAAGTTATCTGAATGTCATTTGTTCTTGTATAATGTGGTGAGCAAAATATGGACCATACTGATATTAGAGATCCACCTGGTTATGGGATGCTGCCCGTCAGAATTGATTGCCTACATGCCATTCTCTTATATTCAGAGAGGGCCTTTAATTCTGCTCCAGCATCTTCAACCTTGCAGCTTCGTTTAGCTAACTTACGCTATGGGGCTTGCTCAGCCCTCTGGTGTCAGGCCAAAATTTAAAGAAACTGCCTAGTCTGAGTTGACTTTTGTCATATATTTTCTTGACTCTCCAAAACCTAGATGAATTTATGTGCACAGATCCACCAGGTTTGGCCTTGTTCCCACAAGTCGTTGTCCACAGGAGGTCTGCTCACAGCACAGATTCCCAGTGAGATCCTTTTGCCCTTTTTTCTGTCTTTTTTTTTCCTGGTTCTCTCTTTTAAAAAGGCTGCTGTAACTCAGGGCACTACACTTCAAAACAAATAAAGAGCAGGCTTCTAGCGTCTTACAGGAGTGAGTGTTGTAGGTCTCTGTATGTTAGCTTAGGTCACATGACTCCTGCAATGTCCAGGGCCTTCCTTTCCTGTCCAGAGCACGTGAGTCCTCATTGATGTGAATGGAGATTCATTCAGGCTTCGTGTACAGGCAGGCTTGTATTGGGTTGGCCAAAAAGTTCATTCGGCTAGCGAATATGTTGTTTAGTGAAGTTCGTGAAAATGAAAAATGTCTTTTATTTTTACTTAACACCAAACGAACTTTTTGGCCAACCCAGTATTTATTCCTGGAGTGTTTGAAATTCTCTTTGAGATGCAGGATCTTTCCTAAGATGTTAAGAATTGTCATCTTCAGATAAAGATTCTGATTAAGATAGATTCCACTTCTTGGGAATTCAGAATTTCCCACCCAACCAGTGTGTGCATTCATTCACTCATTCAGTGATTCATTCATTCATTCCATACAGCGTGTATGAAGTCTCCACTATATATTAAGTGCTATTGCAGGTGTTGTGGCTACAAACGTGAATCAGAGAACTAGTAAGCCTTCTCTCCTTCAACTCAATTCTAGGGTGGAATAGATACCAGTAAGCAAATGAAATCATTTAAATAGATACCAGTAAGCAAATGAAATCATTTAAAATTGTTGTAGTGATGGGAAGAAACTAAAACCTGACACAATAGAAAATACTAAGAGGCAAGAACAGAGTTCTTTTAGGTCAGCTGAACGAGAGAGCTTTGAAAAATGGTGGTGATCAAGCTGAGACTTGAAGGATAAGAAAAATCACGTAAAGGTCTGGGGAGGGGGGGAGGGGGCAGTAATCTGAGCAGAGGTCCTAAAGCTTGTGCGGGCTCAGAGGAGGGAGGGTGTGTGCATCCTCTTCAAGGACCTTGGGGAAGACCTGTGAGGCAGAAGCACAGCGAGAGGTTTAGGAGTTACGGTCAGAGAAGTAGCGAGGGGCTGGGCCACGTGGGTGTTGCAGCACCTACTAAGGGGTCTGGGTTTTATTCTGACTTCAGTAGGAAGGCTCTCAGCAGGCGCGGGCCTGACCTGACTGTGTTGTAAAAAGGTCCCTTTCCATGGTGCCGGAAATGGATGGAAAAATGCACAGGAGAAGGGGATAGCCAGAGGGATATTGAAGAGGTGTGTGTGTGTGTGTGTGAGTGTGAGAGAGAGAGAGAGAGATAGTACATGACAAAGAAGCATGCTTTAACCTTTTCCAAGAGACTTTCTTTTTAATAAAGCTTGAGCTCTTTATATGAATTCAATCATGGAAAAAGCTTTTAAGTTCAAATGAATATGAAAATCATAAATTAGTAATATACCGATGCCTGGTAAACTGAAACTGCTTATGTCCATAGCTTTAATTTAAGAGTATTTTTAGAAGGTAGGTGCAGGCTCCCATAGAAGAAAAAGTCAATCAGGTTAGACTGAGTGACAGCCAAGAATTTATTAATTGGAAATAATAGATAAAGCCATATGACTTTTAGAAATCGTTAAACTCCTTTCATCATTTTCTGTACAAATGTATGTTAAAATTAAAAGAAGTGCTTTTAATCGCTATAAAACCTATGCTATGTATCTAAATGAAATTATAGAACCATTATTTTAAATTATATCCACTTCCATGTACAGGGATCTAATGTATGGACTTGATTTGAATTACTCAGACGTATATTTTTCTATGCACTTCGTAAGACACACGTGTGGGTGTGTTGTGTACATGTACATGAATATAGGCATAAATATCCTAATGTTAGAAAAAAAAACGGGCTTCCCTTGTGGCGCAGTGGTTGAGAGTCCGCCTGCCGATGCAGGGGACACGGGTTCGTGCCCCGGTCCGGGAAGATCCCACATGCCGCGGAGCGGCTGCGCCCGTGAGCCATGGCCGGTGACCCTGCGCGTCCGGAGCCTGTGCTCCGCAACGGGAGAGGCCACAGCAGTGAGAGGCCCGCGTACCGCAAATAAATAAATAAAAACCACTCAAGCAGTGCCAAGAGCCTGAAAGAAACAGTGCGTGGTCAGGATGTGGAAACGCCATCTCTTGTAATGGCTGAAAATTACCTCTGCGGGTAATTTAATCTTTGTATTTTATAGGTCACTTGTGTTCTCATGTTTTATTTTAGTCTTTGAATCTTATAGTTATTGCTTTGAGTACTGTGTTGTCTCTTTAAAATTATTTCTGCTATAACTCTCTTCCTAAAAGTAATTTGCTCTTTTCCTAAGTCACCACTAATAGCATGAATATTCTTGAGTTTGTTTCATTCTAAAAAATCTGCCCCCTGTTGGAGCCATGACTGCACTCGTGTCCTGGGGGCCCTGGCTCTGCTTGGGCCCGGCTCTCCTCCCCTCGTGTTCAGCTCGGCATTTGGACTCCAGCATCAGGAGCCTGTCAGATGGTCCAAGCTAGTGATCTCCACCTGCTGCTAGCGCTTTCCATTCATTGGCACTAAGGGAGCAGCGCTATTTTAAATTATATTGTCCTTGAAACCTTCGATCTGCTCATACCATGCACAGCTGATAAGCTTTTTGTCTGCCTACCCCTGCAACGATGTTCTTCCTTTAGAATAGTTGGAAAAAATAAGAGTCTTCATCTTCCTTCTTGCTCGTGAGATCCTTAGTGCCAAGCTGCTCGCCCACTGTCCCCCCAGCCTCCCAAACCCGGCACCCCACACCTTCTGGCCCTGACCCACCTCTCCAGGGGCCCACTGGCGCCAGTTATTAACAGGCTTTGCCGGTGATAAACCCCTCCTCTGCCTTTTGTCCCGTTCCTCATTCTTGGGGCGGTGAGGGTGCAGACCCCTCTTCTGTAACTGCTTCGTGCTGATTTCAGTGTCCTCATACCCTGGGGGAGGGGCAGAACCTCTCCCCAGCAGCCTCCAGGTGAGTTTGATTGTTGCCAGGGCTCCTCATTGCAATGAAAGGTTTAACTCTGTTTGTTTGTTTGTATTTTTTACTTCCCTGTGGGATCTGAAACTAGTCCTATTTAATATGTAGTTCATGGAGGTGTTTTTTTTTTTTTAATTTCCTGGAATATACCTAAACCTTCAGGTTTACAAGAAAAGCTGTTACCAGAAAGCTTTGCATTCAGGGTACCATGTGGCAATAACAGAGAAGGTGAGAAGGTAGTGGACAAGAAAGGGTGTGGCCTTTCTAGCGATGCCAGTGGGCCCCTGGAGAGGTGGGTCAGGGCCAGAAGGTGTGGGGTGCCGGAGTTTGGCAGCTGGAAACACTTGCTTAAGACCATCTCCGGGAACTGATCCTGGCCAGAGGGAGCTGCTGCGTCTAAGGTGACACCTGTCAGTGTGTGTGTTTGCGGGGGGAGCCTCAGCTCATAACTGGGTAGTCTGCTGGAAGGGCAATGGCCTCACCCCAAGTTGAGACAATCCGGAAACCAACCCAAACCCAGAGCTCCCTGGAGGATGGTCTGAGGCTTTGTCATGGCTTTGTCATGCCCTGCAGCTCAGTACCTTTCTCTGCCCAGCCCTGCTGCCTCTCCTCCCCCAGCCCCACCAGGTAAAGTGCGTGCACCCGACCCCCGTGTCAAGGGTCGGCGTCCCAGGGAACCAGGCTGTAGCTCTGCGATTGAGGCCTAGATGAAGGGAGGCTTCTTGTTGCTCAAACCTGTAGCATCACCTGGAGAATGAAGTTTCCTGATCCCTCCCTCTGGAGGGGTCGCCGCCCTCAGAGACATGACTGCAGGTGAATCAAGCTGAGCCCCTTTTATGGTTAAGAATCAACATAGGCTTGCTATGTCCACCCTTTTAACATTGTGAGATAACCCTCTTTATCCTTGGTTATATTATTTTGCATTAAAACTGTGTAACGGGGCTTCCCTGGTGGCGCAGTGGTTGAGAGTCCGCCTGCCGATGCAGGGGACACGGGTTCGTGCCCCGGTCCGGGAGGATCCCACATGCCGCAGAGCGGCTGGGTCCGTGAGCCATGGCCGCTGAGCCTGCGCGTCCGGAGCCTGTGCTCCGCAACGGGAGAGGCCACAGCAGTGAGAGGACCGCGTACCGCAAAAAAACAAAACAAAACAAAACAAAACTGTGTGATGTTAACATAGCAACTTAAGTGTTCTTTTGATTAATGTTAGTATTCTTTTGATTAATATTTCTCATTTTACTTTTGTTGCTTTGTGTCTTTAAAGACTGTTTCTTGGCACCAGTGTATCACTGCCTTTTTAAAATCCAATCTAATAATCTCTGCCTTCCCCCCCCCCACGTGTCTAGTTAACCTGTTTGATCTTTACCTTCTTCAAGACATAGAATACAATTATTATAACCATTTTAATGCTGTTGTCTACTAATTCAGCCATCGGTGTCCTTTCTGGCTCATTTTTTATTCTTCTTTTTCCTCATTATGGATTTTATCGTCTTGCCTGTTGGCATGCTTGATTGGATACCAGATATCGTGACTCTTAATTTGGAGGTTGTTGGATATTTTTGTATTCCCCAAAAGATTTTTGGATGTAGTTAAAGTTCTTGGAACGGTTTGATCCTTACAGGTACTGCTTTTTCAGGCTGCATGAGGAGTGAGTCAAGTTAGGAACCTCGGGTGAAAGTGTAAGTGGGCGTTCACTCCCGGGTTGCGCCAGGGATGGTCCTACAGTTGAATAACCCAGGTAGTGAGAGCCCCTCAGATTCTCCACGCAAGGCCCCTCACTAGCCTCACCCTACTCTGATCCTGTTGCTTGTGAGATTTCTGACACGTGACGCAGGCAGCATTCACTCTAGAGTGTGTTTTCCCCACTGCTGAGCTTAGAGCCTTCTCAGTACACTGACTTGTGTCCAGTGAAATGATGGAGGTTTTTGTTCTCACTGTTGGGAAAGGCATTCTTCTCAGCCCTGCAAGCATCCTGGGCACTTTTGCTTCTAATCCCTCCGTAATTCTTTCACTAGCCTTGGGTCGTTTCTTTCCATACATACATTAGTAAGAACTCACCCCATATTCAAGAGGGGCCTTCTGTAGGCCTCTGGAGCTCTCTTCCTCCTGTGAAATTTAGCTTCTCTGACACCCCGGGGCTCTCGTCTCTGTCTCAACTCAGGGAGACTGTCAGACTCAACCTGGGTTTCTACTCCCTACACCTTTGGTCCCTAACTCTCTCCAAGAAATAAGCTGGAGAAATTTTAGGGATTCTCATTTAATTCCCATCTCTCAAGGGTCGTGTTCCAACACTGACTGATGTCCAATGCTTTGAGAGCCATTTAAAAAAAAATAAATTTTGATTTTTTTTAAACTTCATTAAAGCAGGAAGGTAAATCCAATACCTGATACTCTAACTTAGCCCATAGAAGAAGTGTTATAGTGAGATTTTTAAAAATTTGAATTAATAAATGAACTGTGACTCAGAAAGAGTTTAGAATTGTTTTCTAGAATCAATTTAATTCAATTTTGTTAACCATCCCTAGTGGTATTTAATGTAACATTTAACCTTTCGAATGGGTCTTACTGTCCTTGTTATATGGATATCATGAATTAGAGAGTAAACAGAAGCATTATTTAGCATGGGGCACAGGTCATTTCGATCAGTTTCTGAGTGGTTGCTGGCTTCTTTGCTCTCATTAATTTGATATCTACCAGGGCTTGTGGTCATGTTTGTTTCAATGTCCTTTTCAATTTTTAGAAATACTCTTAAGTCATCATTATATAAATATTGAACAACTTGTAATCAACTGAACATCCATTTATTGAGTGTAAAGTTCACTTTTGAGAAGAAGAAAGATGGTCATAAAAAATTGTATATCTGGGCTTCCCCGGTGCAGTGGTTGAGAGTCCGCCTGCCGGTGCAGGGGACACGGGTTCGTGCCCCGGTCCGGGAAGATCCCACGTGCCGCGGAGCGGCTGGGCCCGTGAGCCATGGCCGCTGAGCCTGCGCGTCCGGAGCCTGTGCTCCGCAATGGGAGAGGCCACAACAGTGAGAGGCCCGCGTACCGCAAAAAACAAACAAACAAGAGAAAGATCATTTTTAAATGAAGGAAACAGGAGTGACAAGTGGCTACAAAAAAGTACCCGGCACAGTGGGTTATGTGGATCAGGATCAGACAGACTTGTGTTTCTCCTCCAGAAACAGACCGTATAATGTTGGACACATTACTTAAATTTCAGTCTCTATGTCTTGACAAGGGGAATTAAAAATAAAATAAAAAACAAAAAAATAAAAAATAAATTAAAAAAAGGGTTGAGGCGGACTCTCAACCACTGCGCCACCAGGGAAGCCCAATCTTTCTGTTTTATTTTGGCCAAACCTTACCACTTCCCACCTTGGAGTATACTTAAAACTCCTTATACTTAAAACACTTCCTCTTTGAGTTCTTCTCATCCAGATCCTGTAACTTTTCAGGCTTCTACACAGCATATCTCCCGAAATGTTGTTCTTCACGTGGAGAAAGAGACTTTGGAAGTGGATGGCATTAAATTTCTCCCCCGCCCCTAAGAAATCCTCCTTGCTCTTGTCACGTAACTGCTGTCTCTGCATCTTCTTGTCCCACCAAACGGCCACGATTCAGAGAGTCAGGACAGAGAATAAATGTCAGGTTTCAAGATTTGAAAATCTAGCTTTCAAAGCATTCCGGAAGATGAGTACTGTGGATTGTTCTAATCCTTCCCAAAGGTTTCAGGAGGGAGCGGAGGGCAGTCTGTGGACAAACACATCACGCATCCGTTGGTTTTATTTCCAGGGGTGTATGTCAGGTGGGTGTTTGAGGTTTTATTTCCTTAAGCTGCAGTGAAACTCCTGGAAAGGCCAAGTGTAAACAAGTAGTCTGACATTCACCTTCCGGGGAACCAGTTTCCAAATGCACTGGCCTAATGAAATTTCATTAATTGTGTACATCCTGTTAAAAATGCTGCCCTTCCTCTGATGAATTTCAGACTTCTGTCCGCCAGCCTTTTGTCCCATTTCCTGATGAATATTAGTGACATATTTTATTTTAGTATCATGTTTCCACTTTTCTTCTGGAAAGGGATTTGACATGGTATCCATTGAATGACTGAAACAGTTGGGTCAAAGGTTTGATGTGATAGCCTAATTAAGTCATTGAATTGTGACCATTTGTGCTTGCCAAAGCAGAAGTGTTACAGAGGGATTTTCAGTGAGCCTAATTGGAATGACAGCCTAGGTTTCAAGTCCTGGGTGTACAAACTTGGCTTCGTGGGGTCTGATGGGTGGAAACCTGCCGTGAGAGGAAAGCAGTGTGCCCAGAGCTCCTTTCAACATTCTTTCACACCCACAAGTGTCTGCACTGGGTGCCTGATTCCCATCACCCTAATAGGAATTTCTTGAAGCATCTATGAGGAAGAGTGCACATTACTTCAAGGAATGATTAAAGCAAACTAAATGTAGAGTCCAAGTCAATTCAGTAAGTATTTACTAAATACTTAATGTGTCCTCGTTGCTCTGGGAGACACCAAGAGACCGTCACCATCTTCGGGGAAACTGGTTGAAAAGTTGGTTCAAATAAAAATGGCAGAAGTGACAGTGGGGTTGAGTTTATTTTAAATTAGTCTTGTCCAGCCACTGGATTTTCATGTCTTGGCATTGTTTTTGTGTGTCTGAGTCATAAATCTTTGTGTAGACCTATAATCATTTTTGTCCATTTTTCGCAATTTAAGATATTTTGAGGGCTTCCCTGGTGGCGCAGTGGTTGAGAGTCCGCCTGCCGATGCAGGGGACACGGGTTCGTGCCCCGGTCCGGGAAGATCCCACGTGACGCGGAGCGGCTGGGCCCATGAGCCATGGCCGCTGAGCCTGCGCGTCCGGAGCCTGTTCTCTGCAACGGGAGAGGCCACAACAGTGAGAGGCCCGCATACCGAAAAAAAGAAAGATATTTTGATAATGTCTTAATGAAATGGCTGATGCCTTTGTAATATTATGTGCGTGTTTGCATTTTCGTGTTTGTTTGCAGCTAGAAGTAAATGTTTTAAATCATCCTCAGTTACTTCTATTCTCTTGCTGACATTGTTCACATTAACATTATTTTCCTAAATTATAAGGTTGGTTGAAATCAAAATTTTCATTCTGGACAAGGAAGAAAAACACCAAAAGCATTCATATTCACATATTCCCCCCCAACCCCATCTGTTTTTCTCTCTCTGTTGATGATAGAAATTCAGCGCATGTCTCACGTCTGTCTCTGATTATAAGGTCCCTAGCTCAGGCTAGCTGTTGGGCATCCCGGGTCATAAAATAAAGTGATTCTCCAAGATAGAATTGAAAGTTTTCTACCTTAGGAAATCATAGACAGTTAAATTCCAGACAGTTAAACATGTTTTTAAACAACATTTTAAAAACAGATGTATTGCCTTAGGGATAGTGAATGTGGAATGAAAAACAGAATTTCTTTTTTATAAAAGACCCATAGATGATTATAGATTATACTGAATTATTTTCTATTATGTTATCAAACAGGTTTTTGTAGACTTTTCAGAAATTATTTTCTAAAAACTAGAACTGAGCAAGCTGTGACTGTATAGTGATTTCATAAACATGTCAGTAATATTAAACATCTAAATTGTAGTATTTGTTTTCTAAGTGTTTCTATATAGTTTAGTTCATATGTATTTAATACGAAAATAAAATTAATCTTGGAAATCACTGAAATTCCCTCCCTGTTCACTGGGAAATGTCTATTTATCTCTCTGTTTACAAACAAAGAAAAAAAGAAAAAGTGCTCTCTCTATTACACATATATAACAAAATGTACCCCTATACCAATGCAAAAAATTGGATACAGAAATAGAATAATTTTGTTCATTTGGAAATACTTTTTTTTGGAAAATCATTTCTTTTTTAAATGGTAGGATCCTTGGTGTATTTGAATTCTACATAACAGCAGCTAACTTACTGATGATATGCTAAATTTAAACCAGAAATATGGAGACAGTAGCCGACAGTCATCAACTTCGTCTATTCAACTTAATGGTGCCTCAATTACGTTCAAAAGTACGTTCTATGCGTGTGAAACGGCATCGTGTCCATTAGGTTTCAAGGCAGTTGAATTAGACAGAGAAGCCTGTCAATATGAAAAGTGAGGAGGCCAAGGAAGACCAGAATCAAGGCTGTCTCACTGAAATGCAAGTGAGACAGTACTTGCCTTGTCAAAACTGATACTTAAAACTTTGTTGTGGGGCTTCCCTGGTGGTGCAGTGGTTGGGAGTCCGCCTCCCGATGCAGGGCACGCGGGTTCGTGCCCCGGTCCAGGAGGATCCCACATGCCGCGGAGCGGCTGGGCCCGTGAGCCACGGCCGCTGAGCCTGCGCATCCGGAGCCTGTGCTCCGCAACGGGAGGGGCCACAACAGTGAGAGGCCCGCGTACCGCAAAAAAATAAATAAAAAAAACTTTGTTGTGAATCAGACACTCCAAATGCATATATCCTTACAGATGGCTTGGAATATAATAGTGGTAGAGTTTTTGTAAAAGTCTGATAGATTAGCAAATGACAGCTTTATTATTTAATTCAGTTGTTTATCTATCAAACATTGATTGAACACTTATTACTGGTGTGTATCAGGCAGTGCTGGAGGAATAAGGGAAAATATGGCATGGATATTCATTCATGCTGTATTTCTGTTATTTTTTCAGATATCTATATTCTGCTGTATTATCTGATTTCTAACTATGTGGGACTGTAGAATCTCATAATTAAAAAAATAATCTAGATGTCCTTCAGAACACTGAATCTAAGCAGAACTGTATCTTCCCCTCTTAACAAAATCCACTTACTTATACTTTTTAAATATTTCTTTACAGAAGTACTAAATTACAGATTTTACAAAACACAAATCCATTTCTCTGTTTAATTTTTCGACAAAATTAAGATAATTTTTGTCCTAGATTTGCTAACTTTAGTAGTTCTTGTGATATAAATTGATCTCAGTCGAAAATCTTCCTTTAACTTGTATTTCTTTCTCCTCTTTTTTTCTCCCAATAGTTTTACCCAGCCACACATGTGGAAATCCTGGAGAAATACTGAAAGGAGTTCTCCACGGAACAAGATTCAACATAGGAGACAAGATCCGGTATAGCTGCCTCTCTGGCTACATCTTGGAAGGTCACGCCATCCTGACTTGCATCGTCAGCCCTGGGAATGGAGCATCATGGGACTTTCCAGCCCCGTTTTGCAGAGGTAGGTGCTGTACAGGGAGGGTGTGGGATGAGCTGACACCTGGACTCAGCAAATGGCTTTGGAATTGACATTGGAAAAGTTTCCACTTAACGAAAGCAAGACACATCACGCTGGGTCTTCCCATGTCAGCTCATTCTGTTCCCTAAAGCCATATTGTACGTAACCTAAGAAACCATGACTGCACCCTGTGAGGTCAATAACAAATTTAGGTATGTTCCTTAAACATCCAAATTTTTCTTCATCCTGTTTCTCAAACCTTGTGGACTTCTACATATTTTTATCACTTACTGTCATAGCATTCTAAGATTTAATGCACACATTTATGGCCTCCTTGCTTTGAAGTTTCCTTTTTTACCTTTTTCTCTTTAAAAACGGCAGATACCCCTTGATAATTAAATTATACCATTGGAAGACTCTTGCAACACTCTCGGGCTTTAGAGATAGACCATAAAGGATTGCACCAGTGCAAGTGTTCCTCATTATGATTTGTTGCAAGATTAGAATCAGTTTTCTGGAAGCCTTGTGATTTTTAGTCTTTTCTGTGACATTATTTTCCTGATCCAGTAACTTTAGGAAAGGGCATGCTTTGACTCTTAGGTTTTGATTTTCCTAAGAAAAAACTCACTTTATGGTTTCAAATGGAAAAGTGTAGCTTACATTTATTGAGGTCTTAATGTAATTCAGAAAATGTGCTAAGTGCTTTACCTGAATCGTATTGCTGAATTCTCACAAAACCCCACTGAGATCATAAATACTCACACTCATTTAACAGGTAAAGAAGCACAATTTTAATTTTCAAAAGGTTCCAAAAGATAGCATATGATGAGTTAAGACACAAACCCATGTCTGAATTTTTTTTATTGAAGTCTGGTTGATTTACAATATTGTGTTAGTTTCAGGTATACAGCAAAGTGATTTGGTTATACCTATATATATGGATGTATCTATATTCTTTTTTCAATTATTTTCCATTATAGTTTATTACAAGAACCCATGTCCAACTTTTTATTCATGTATGTAACCAGGCAAATCCACAGCCTTAGCTTAAGTCCTCATATCAAAATGTGTTTTTTTCATCAGTCTGTTTATATTTTCGTCTATGCTATTTTAATGAATACTTTTCTATTTTTTTTGTCATCTCTGTTACGCGTTGCAGTCGCATGAGATCTTCCCAACGCTCCTTATCTTAGTTATGGCGTATTGCTGCTGCTGCTGCTGCTACTACTATTACTACAACTAGTATTAGTACTGTTACTACTACTGCCATTAATACTACAGCTGGTAACTAGTACATAGCGATTGCTTGTTATGAGCAGGCATTACTTTTTCATGTGTCATCTTCACAGTAGGTATTTTATTAAAGAAGTATTTTACACGTGAGGCATCTGAGGGTTAGATGGGAAACATAACTTGTTCAAGGTATTCCAGCTGGTAATTACCAGAGGTCAGATCCACCGTCTTCAAATCATCCCTGTGTCCTAGAGAAATTCCTGCTGTGGATGTTTTCTACCACACGCATCCATTACTCCTCCTGAAATGCTCATTTTCTTGCATGTTCCGCAGGTCTATTGTATCTCTCTTCTTTTTTTCCTTAGTGCTATTAATTATTTTACATCTTCTATTGTCAAAACAGTGGTGTCCTCAAAATCCAGATTTCTGTGTCCCTTCCCTTGTCTTTTCACTGATCCCCTCAACTAAGTGATACTGTTTAAGGATGCTGTCACTTGGATATCCTAAATATATTCCCTTTTCCCTCTTTCTACCACTGTGTATCTGATATTCACTCCGTGGAAACGTTGCAGTCACTCTCTCCACTTTGCCCTGCTTGCCCCTTTTATTCTGTCAGACTGTCTTTCACGTCTCCCCTTTCCCACGCCAGCTGTCCCGTTCCAGTTGTGTTTTCTTCTCACCCAGACCAGCTTCAGGTTGGTGAAATGAGCGCCACAACCAGAATCTCAGCCTTCATCCGACACTCTCCTCCTTAGTCCCGCTCCCAACACACACGTCTTCATCATCACCTGTGCTCTCTCAGCCAGACCACGTCAGTGACTCAACGAGAATTAAGTGCAAACCCTTGAAAACGCTGCCCCCGTGCTCCATCACCTCGTCTGAACTGACTTGTCCCCTTTCATCCGTTAGTGTTCCCAGACACAGATGTTATCCTTTTGTCTCCACGCGATGCTTTGCTTGAGCTGACTTCCCAAAAGCCAGCTGTGTGCGTCTCCCCCAAGTGCTGTGTTCCTCACACCAAGCTGTTAGCTTGGCATCCCCTCCACGGTGGGAGTATTGACACCAGAAATCAGCAAACTCTACAAAGCAGGGTTTCTTCCCAAAGAGTTCCTTAACCAGCTCACCACTCCATGCCTAAATCCAAACTGTCACTCATTTTTTCCTGTTATGAAGTTTTCCCTTTCATCTCCGTTAAAGCCATAAATCTTACTTAGTTGTCAAGTTCACACTCAAGGCCAAATTTTAGTCACCTTTTTTTTAAACCATTGCAACCCCTTTTTAAATTCTTTAAGAAAACCCAAGTCCTTTTGTCTTGAGCATTTATTTTGTTGCTATTTTATATTTTAACCTTATGTCTTCAGCGTTTTCTCAACTAGTTTGTAACCCCTCAGGACATAATTTACAGTCATAAAAACTGTGTGACTATGTCCTTGCTTCTACCTCAAAATTATCCGAATCCATAGCTATTTACCCCTAATGCTGTACCTAATCCCCCATTCAAACATTTAATAGAGGAGTGGAAATATGCTGGGCATCAAATGAGGAGTTATTATAAACTGGAAAATGCAAAAATAAATATTAACAGTAACTACGCCAGTTTCTGTTTTGCTCATACCTCCCCAAGCATTTTCTTCTGAATTGAAGGGTCTTTACAAATTTCACAATTATAAAACTTACAAAGTCAAAGTTGATGTAACAGTCAGCTCATAATCTTTCCTATGTTGTCACCAATTCATTAAATCGTATCAAGATGCTTTTATCATAATATTTATCTTTTCTTCTATATTGTAGATTATTAAATTTATGCTTATTTCAGTGCTTGGGATAGTAACATTTCAAAGGGCATTAAATTTGATATAATTCTTTTATGTAACAGATTTGAAAGATACAACACAGTTTGTCATTGATTTTGGATAACTGGATCATAAAGAAAAAAGTCGATAATCGAATTCTTATAAATGTGTAGATGTGGCATATCTAGAGAAGATAAATTAATTTCAGCGATATGGACTTAGATAATTTTAAAAAATGAAATGAGTATATTTTCTGCTTCCCCAGCATCCTAGTTATTTTGTTCCAGGAATTGCTTGAGGAGTCATCTTAAAGTGCTGCTAACAGTAACACCACTGAACCTCTTTGCAATGACCTTGCAATGGTGTTGACAATTTTACATTGTAACTCCAAGTGGCAGTATTTAACCTGAACAATGACACTTACATGTATCATTTTAAAGAAAAAGAATATAGCCATATATTTAATAAAGTCAGTGCATAATGAAGTGGGAGGTCAGCCAGATTTACTTAAAGCTGATTCCCTTAAACAGGAGACCAGCATCAAACCGACTTCTTCCAAGGATGAGAGTTCAGATTGTCTCCTTCTGGAGGTGTGTTTTTGTCTTCCTCATTAATCCTTGAGTTTTCACCTAAATGTCTGTATCTTCCTTCATCTCCCTTCATTATTGCACATCGTTCCTATTGTCCCTTCTGATCTTTACAAAGATGTACTGTTTCTGTATTTGCAAGTGTGGTGTGTATTTAGAGGAGAAACATAAAAAGGGGAAAAGAAAAAGAAAAAAAAAAACTAGATCTACTTAATGACGTATGCTCCCAACTCAGAATTTAAATGCCTTCTTAATTTATGTTTCCCCTATTCTATTACTAAATCACAAAGACTATAATGTCACGGTCCAGGAATGATCATAAATGACTTTGAGCTCCAGGATAATAGAGAGCCGTAGCATATGAAATCCAAAAGAGAAGGTATTCTCCTTGAGTGGAAAATGCACACGGTGGGTCCTTGTCTCCAGATTTGTGATAAGATTGTCGAGAAGGCAGAAAGGAAGTAGGTCAGGAGCTGCATTTGGAAAATGCTCCTTCGTAAGAAACCTGTTGTCTGATGTGGAGAAATCCCCAGGGAGAAGTGGTCCTGTCCTCACATTAGTCCACCATTAGGTGGGGAAGTTGTTCTGAAACCATCTCCCTTTGGTCCCTTCGGTGAGCATTTCCGTCCACTGCAGCTCTCCAATCCTGGATCTCGTTTTTGAAAGCATTAGTGTGATCTTTCGTCAACTGTCTTATTCCATGGGTATAATCACATAGGAAATGTATATACGTTTGGGGACATGAGCTATATCTCTGGTCCTGGAAAAGGCTAGGCTCCTTTACGCTCTGGAAAGATGATAGGATGGTTGCATCAGGCATATGCCACCTGAAATAAGCCAGCTCTAAGCAAACACTAGTCTTCTCAGCCAGAGATGCCTGCTCCCCCTTCCCCAAACATTACCTTCTGATATGCCTTAATTCTTTCAATGATGGAGCACTTTGTATTTGCCAAGTATGCTTCAGAAAATAATTCTTAGCAGCTACTGCAGAGCTGAGATCCCTAAAGTCATAGCTCTGGACATTCCCATTCACAGGCTGTCCTAAATAACTTATTTTTGTATATTCTATGCTTCATAGATTAGCCTGTATTAACATTATGTGCACGACTCATATGAACTACCCTAGAACGGCATCTAAAAATCATATGTATGCAATGTCAGTTTGTAAATATGCTGAAACCCATGAATGTATGATCCTGTGTATACCTCAAATCACCTCGAGATGTATGCAGGGAAAGTAATAGTAGTCTTGTTTTGAAGGTAAGGAACTAAAGCTTCAATTGTGTTGACATATGTTGGTTTATGACTTGAACTTTGTAGCAAGACAGCTGTCCTTCTGATTTTATCATTCTACTCTTACTAAATTTGATTAAGTAGCATTTGTACATAATTTAAAAATTTAATAATACTGAAGGGATTATAGTGAAAAGGAACATCCTGTTGAAGCATCCATACTCTTAGGCTGTAGACATTTCAATAAAATTTAACCATTTTTGTCATTATTATCTTATATATGCTTATACTGTTCTTTCTTGCTTTATCAAGTTAAAACTTTTTAAATTGACATCTTGCAATGAGTGTTACTGTAATTTTATCACTCCATTCACCATGTCTTGTTTCTTCCAATTTAATTTAGATTTCTAAACATTATAAATCTGAATAACGCACTTGACCGTTCATACCTTATTTCTTTCATTTTTGACAGCATCTTTCGCCTGTCCACTGTATAAGGTGTGACTATCACTGCCTCTGCTCTTTCCAGTAAATGTTCTAATACTTTCCTTCCTCTATGTTCTCTCAGCTGTAATAGCACTTTTGCAGTATCAAAGTTGTGAACATGTACGTTTTATTCTATGCTCGTAATTAAGTCCTTCTTAATTTGTCTGAAGGCTGGATAGCAATAAACAACATTCGTGTTATTACAACTGTGTACATACTGTTCCAACGTCATCATCCCTGTGCCACTCCAAGAGAGTTCAGATCAGATGAGTTCTTTCTTAGCCTAATTATTCATAATAATGCCACAGTTACTTTTTTCCCCCACATTTGGACCAAGACTTTCTCGTTCTGCTTGTTTAGTTAATGTAACATTAGCAGGCTCCAGTGTTACTATTGTCTGCTCTGCGTGTTAAACCCCAAATGAGTATTTCTGACTGGGGTTGGTTTTGATTGAGCGGTGATTTGGGGACTTTTGTGTCTGGCTTTCAGTCAGGGTTGGCAGCTTTGTCTCCATCCATTGGCAGAGGGAGGAAAGAGCCTGGGGTTGTCATGGGCAGGCCTCCCACACGTATATCGCTCTGGTTAGACTCAGTCGTGTGGGCGTCCTTAACTGCAAGGAAAGCTCGAACGAAAAGGCAGAAGAAAAAGCAGATTTGGTAAATGGCTGGCCTGTTGCCGTGACTGCCTTCTATTTGTCCTAAATTTTTGAATTATTTTTTTCCCTTTGTTGATTTATAAAACTTATGTTTCATTCCAGTAATCCAGATATCTTCTACTTTACACTTATTTGAATTATTGCTGGGAATGAACTCTGTTCTTCTTCCTGAAGGTCACTGACATTTCTCTAACGTAAACCAGATTGCATCGTATTTTGCATACACTCGTCTTCTGCAGTTCCTGAAGTCTCGGTCATCACCACTCTCAGCATATTGTACCTTTGTCCCCTTGTCTGTACCCCTTCTGCTCTCATTTTCCCAAATCCATCACTTCCCTCTCCCTGTTCCCTCAGAGGGTCCAGCACTGGCTTGTAGGTCTGTTATAAGGCAGTGTTTCTGACACTTCTTCCCTGTTCCACTCAACCTGTTCACTATTTTGTAAATCCTGTCTTCTTTTCTCTTTGTTTCATCTCAGACAGTTTCCTGAGAAAGGTTGCTTTGGAGGAAAACCCTTTGAGCTTTAGCATGCCTGCAAATAGTCCCTGTCTGCATCCGTACTGATGGACAGTCTAGCTGAGTATCAAATTATACATGGAAACCATTTCCTCCCAGAATTGTTAAAGCATCGTTTCATTATTTTAAGCATATTATTGGCTTCTGCTTGAAAAGAAATACTCCAAACTAGAAAAGTAATAAGTTTTCCAGGCATATGTCAAAAAAGAGAGAGAGAAAAAAAAAAAAAACAGGTCTTTAAAAAAGCATCCACAAGTGAAACATTATTTGAGGGAAGATACTATATTCATAATCTTTTGGAGTAGAAGGATAACATACAGCATGGGGAAAAGCCAAAGACGTTCGGAATTAGCTAGGTTGCAGCCCAGAGCATCCTTCTTCTGTGTGATGGAGCTGGTGGGGGGCAGTGACCGTCGTCATTCAGGCAGGGGCTCGGGGCTGCCCAGCTGCCACACGCCTAACCAAGAAAAACTCCCAGGTCCTCAGTATTTAGATCAGTGCCGTTCGCTAGAAATATAACGCAACCCACAAGTGGGAGCCAATTATGTAATTAAAATTTCCTAATAACTACATCGATAAAGTAAAAAGAAACAGGTGCATTTAATTTTAAGAATGCATTTTCTTAACCCAGCATAGTCCAAAGATGGCCATTTCTACACATAATCAGTATTATTAATATTAATGAAGTAGTTTGCACTTTTCCCCGAGTCTTTAAAACCTGACGCGTATTTCACAGTTAAATCATTTCTCAAGGTGAACTAGCCGCATGTTCTCATTAGCTATGTATGCTAGTATCTACTGTTTCAGACAGCTCAGACTTAGCAAGCAGAAGAATTTTAGTTTTCTTTTTTTCTATCCACGACAATCGTTAATGTATGCAGAGTTCTGGTGCTGTGAGTACATGTCACTTTCACTTATGACGTAGGGTTCAGTATACAGTTGTAGTTTTATGATAAGGACTCATAAGAAAATGGGTCTGAAATACACACATGTATGCCATTCTCTGATTGGAATTCTCCCCTTTAACTTCTCGGCAATTGCTGAAACAGATTTGAGCTGAATAGTATTGGAAAGGAGAAGCCTAGTTTTACTCTTACTTTTAAGCAGAAGATCACGGTGAGCCTAGCTCTCCAGTAATCCAAAAAGATTTCTCAAAAGGAATCTCGTTTCAGATACTATCTTACTTTGGGAAGAGATGATATTGGGATCTAATGAACGAAGATTATGGGAAACTTTGAAGAAGAGGCTAATTAGCTATAGTGGAGTTGGCAAAGAATTGGAAATAGCTTTGTGCGTGTATGGATCCAGATGTATAAAAGAATAAAAATAAGAGTGATTCTAGGGAGAAAATAAACTAGGTTCAATTCTGGGACCTAGCAGTTATGGTCTATGCTACTGTAAGTACATTGGATTCCTCTCTCACACTTATTTTCCATCTATAAACTACTACATATACTACGGTGAGATGTTCGTACAGCAACCTAATTTCTACACAGGTTGGTGAAATGAGTGGTGACCACACACCCAATTTCTACACAGTATCGTCAATAGAAAAGCAAATGTTTTGAAAAGATTGATATTCTCAGTGTTAGTATGAGGATTAAGTGAAATGACATATGCAAAACATCCTGCAAAGTCTTTAACACATAAAGAAGGTGAATAAAGCACAGGTGATCTAGCATGATGTTTATGGGCTGTGCAGTGTTATTTTCTCTCTCTGTCGTCAATTTTCCTACCTGTGTAATAGGACCTATTTCACAGGTCTGTTGTAAAGATTAAATGAGATAATCCAGATAAAATCCTTAACAGAGAACTCGACACAGTGAAGTTCTATGTGTATTAGCTGTTATAATTACTGTTTCTATCTTCTCCCCACTCCAGTTTTGAAAGCAAATTCAGATTTAAGTGATTGGAGACAAATAGATTATAGGATCTCAGTGCTAGTAGCTCTTAAACAAATGGCTTTTCTGCATTACTGAAATTCTTTGGGGGAAAAAAAAAAAAACAACAACTACCAGGCTGATTTAAGAAGAGAAACTGAATAGAGACTCAGACAAAGAGCCAGTTAAGTGCCTACTAAAGGGTGAGTCCGTGTCAGGACAGGTCATTGTGTTTTATGTGTCACTACTTGGGCTGCAATAAGGAAACAAAAGCCACGTACACAGCGTGCGTGTAGATACACATATGCATATAAATAGCATGACAGTATCGAAAATGTAGATTTGGCAATAGTCAGCTGGAGATTATTTCTAGATTCCTTTTCCTTAAGGGACTAATCAATCAACCTTTTTCTTAAGGGATCAATCAATCAAACTCAATGTATTTTTAATAAGGAACACATGGAGGAGCATCTGTTATCTAATGACAGACATTTCAGCTTGGTCACTCAAATTGTAGATTTTTAAGAAAAAGGTGCGGTGATAATAACAGTTAAACCTGTAGCAATGACCAAATGTCAGACATCATTTACATGCTTTACAAATATTCTTGTGTTTAACTTTCACAATAACCCCGCAAGTTTTGTATTATCGTTGATCCTGCTTTTCAGTCAGAGAGACTCGGGCACAGAGACGTGAGGTGACTTTTCTGAGGTCACACAGTAGTGAATGGGAGAGTTGGAATCTGGGCCTGGTGTCTTATGCCATTGGGCACTGCAGTGCCCGGCTCTTTCCCTTTTAATTTATGAGAATAAAAAAATAGGTTCCTTTAAAGAAGGAACTTACATTTTCATTGGGGAACAAATATTTGAAGTTGGATTAGACAGACAAACATTTTCTTCTCGAGGGATTGGTGCTTGAGCCCTGAGGAATCTGGGAAGGGGCAGAGAGAACACGGCTTGTCTGGGAATGTCCTGCTTCTGAGGATGAAGCGTGTGCCTTGGTTTTCTCCGGGGGAGATGGAAGTTGGTGGTCTCTAGCATCCTCCCGTTTCTCCACCTGCTCCTTGGGCAATGCAGGAGAAGGTGTCTGGCAGACCTGCAAGCCCTTCAGAGATTACGAGCCTAAAAAGAGAAATATAAAGGCAGTAAGATGCCAGCAGGGAAGAGTGACTGCCAGTCTCAGTATTTTCTGCAGAAGCCTGTGGTTCAAAGCAAGCACCAGCTAAAACTGTTTTCTGTGGGCTTGGTGGGAGCTACCACCAGCCACAGCCTCAGGGCTTTCAGATGAACAACATGATGTATAAACCCAGCTCAAGAGAGCCTTGAGCCCAAAGAGAGCTGTTTGGCAGTAGGATCTTTCTTATTCTATTTTAAAGGCTAACGTATGACTTGCTGCAGCCGTTTCTTTGTAGAGTAAATCAATCTTGGAGCACAGGAGGCAAGCAGGGATCCATTTGCCCCAGTCAGATGGTCTTCCTTCTCTGGGGAAGGCTTCTCTTTGCATGAAGTCGGTCCTCTTTCCTCTTTCTCTGTCGCAACCCTAAATCCTTCCCTACCGCCAATTTGTCCTCGCAGGGATTCTCATGTGGGGGCAGAAAGGTGAGGCCTGAAGGATGCTGCTGGCAGCTGGGCTCCGTGAACCTGCAGGGTACCGGTTCCAGGCAGAGTGGTGTTAGGAGGCCCTTGAGACCAGATAGAAGCTACCTGAGACGTGATTGGCCAGTAACTCTTCCCTCCCTATTTTCCATTTTTGGCCAACAGAATCTTTTTCAGCCACTATGAATTACTAAAGAAGGAAAGCCAGGGGGAAGTAGAAATAGCATGGCTAAGCATTTTATTTAGACCAGATCTCTGCGGCAGGTGTTGCGTTATAAACTTGGCATACATTCGTTTATGTTTTCTTTTCCAAAAGTGTTCAAGGTTAATATTGATACTGAGAGTTTTCAGATGAGGGATCTAACTCCCTGAGATGTGAGGGATCCTGTCCAGGGCTGCAGACACAGTAGGTGGTAAAGGCCATTCTCACTTTGTGTCTTCTGCTTGGCGTGGGTAAGGAGAGGTGTTTTTGTTTTTTCCTTTTGTTCTGTTGAGAAGCGTGATCTGTAAACTACTGAAAAATAACCATAAGTGAGTTATGATCAGGGACTAAAACTGCTTACTCACCAAGACTCTGACCTTGTTTCTCTCTGTCTCAACAAAAGCATTTAAGATAAATATTCACCTAAAAGTGTCAAAACACAGTGTCACTGTTACTTGAGAGTTTTAAAGAGTGTAGGATACGGCAGCTGTTTTGCTTTTTTTGAAGAGTTGATGGATTTTATGCATTTCAGGACAGTTGTATTTCCTCGGAAGGATGACTGAGAGCGTGCAAACATGCCACCAAGTATAGTACCAGGAGCAGTGTCGGCAATACCTTTAATAAAACATGCTAAACAAGGGATGTCAGTGCCTGAAGCTGCAAGTTTCTTTAACTGATAAGCCTTACATAAGGTGACTGGAGATGACAACGTGGCACTGGCCAGCGCTTTACGAAATGTCACTCAGGGTGTTTAATTGCAGACATTCTGCCACTAGTGATGATGGGGAAGACAAATGCTGGGAGAACATGTAGCTGGAGGGGAGGAGAAGGGAGAGAAGTCATGCTTTTTGCGGGTACCGATCAATTCTGTGATATTTAAAACACAGCTGGGTTTTCATCAGTTATGTTACAGAGGTAACGTTGTAAAATGAATCTCAGATGATCTTTCTTGTCAGGACCAAGCATTGCAAAGTAAGATTGAATGAGGTAGTCTTCATATAAGAAACTGAGATCTAAATAAAGTTTGAATGGCTTTAGACAAATGAGTTTTCAGCACTTTTCTTGCATACTGTGTAATAACCAACTCTAAGTCTTACCAAAATTGAAAAAAATATCAATAACATATGTCAACATTATTAGAGTAAATCCGGTCTACATGGTTTGCATTTCACTATGATACAAGGCTTTCTGATAAGCACTCTTTTTTTAATATATATTATCTCATTAAATACAATCTTGGAACTGGTTTAAAGCATAGGCATAAGTGCCTGTATACGAATCATTTTGTGGATCAATTTACAGTATTTTTCCATGATTTGTTTTTCCATGTCAGTACCATATTAGGTTGCAGGGCTGAAGTTGTCTAGTGCCCAAAGAAACACACGTCCAATTAAATGCCATTCATTGTGACAGGCAGTGATGGAAGTGTTTAATAGCGAGGACTCGGTCATTCAAGGTCTTGGTCATTCAAGGTCATTTCTTACTTACTAGCTCAACATCATGGACAAACTGCCTGCAAAACCTCTGGTTCTGAATCTGTTGAATTGGATTAATGCTACTTTTTCTTTTTTATAATTGAAGTATAGTTGATTGACAATGTTGTGTTACTTTCAAGTGCAGAGCAAAGTGATTCCATTTGGATTATACATATATAGCTAGATTAAAACTACTTTTAATTTCATGGGACTGGTAAAGTTTAAATGAGATGCTTGAAGTACTTAATACCAATAATAGCTATTATTATTGAAATCATTATCATTGAAGAGCTAGAATGGAACAGAAATGGAGACCGAAGGAGGCCAGTTCATCCTCTGAAAAGCTCTTAGAGACTAAAGTCATAGAGCATAGTGCATTGTTTTCTCTTTTTAAGGTTGGTATTAAATCATAAACATTTCAGTTTTAACTGACAGCATTTTCTTCTCAATATCCTCAATATTATACAAAGGAATAGTTCTCTCTCTCCCCATAATTGAACATAATGATTGTTTCCAGTGTTTGCTTCTACACATAATGCTATAATTAGTGTCTCTGTACATATAACATTGCTTTTGTTTCTTCTGTTTGATTATTTCCTAAGGATAGAATTCTCAGAATGTTATTTATGCTTTGCAAATTTGCTGAACAAATTTCCGTGCCACAAGTATTTGCACTACAATTACTCTTGGTTTTGATGTTAGTATTTCCTTTTAAGTTGCTGAGAATTTACTAGCATTAAAATGATGCCCCAAAGTTGCTTTTTTTTTTTAATTGCCAGTAGAATATATCTGCTGTCTATTTGTATTTGTTCATTTGTTCTTTCAAGAAACGTTTATCCAGGAGAGACAAGATGTCAGATACATTTAACAGTCGGGTCACTAGACTTTTTCTGTCAAGGGCCTGATAGCAAATATTTTATGTGTTTCAAGCCATATGGTCTCTGTTTCCGCTACTGTAGTCAGTCATTTTAGAGCAAAAGTCTCCATAGACGCTACCTAAACAAATAGGCATGGCTGTTTCCAGTAAAACTCTATTTACAATAACAGATACTGGGCTGTATGTAGCCCACAGGCTGTAGTTTGCTTACATTAGTTCTTCGCTGGGGCTACAAAGCGAACAAAACTAGAAAAATGCCAACTGCCGTGAGAATATCTTAATGGGTAGAGGTAGACCACATAAATCGAAAAACAATGAGTAAAAACAAATATGTCACACATCCAATCGTAGTACGTGTTCACAGACGCTCTCACTAAGACAGTGACATTTGATTGAGCTGTGGTGACCAGTTGCTTGGTTTGCCCTGGACTGTCCTGGTTTTAGCGCCGGAAGCCCCATGTCCTGGGAAACCACTACCTTTGGCCAAACCAGCATTATTTGGACCCCTCGGAGAGGTGAGAGATTAAACTGTATGAGAATGTCAAGAGCGTGGTCCAGATCAAGGAATCAGCCAGGGTTTTGATCCTGAGTGACCCCAGGGTGAGTGGAGAATAATGCAGCAGCCAGTATGGTGGAGCAGACTGGACAGTGGTGTGGATCTGGGAGAAACGGTCAGAGAAGATGGGCGTTGAGAGATCCTGGGAGCCCCGTGGACCGTCATACAGACTTTAGCTTCTATTCTGAGCAACGCGGGAAGACACGGGAGGGTTTTGACAAGAGAAGTGGCATCATCTCATCTTGAACGTAAGAGCCTTACGCTGGCTGCTCTGTTGAGCAAAGAATATATGGTGGGAAGGGCAAAGTGGGAAAACCTGTTAGGAAGCCACTGCAGTCTTCAAGGTGAGGGATGATGTCATGTTGAGAGACAGTAGGAGCAGGGAAAGCTGCACAATGCATTTGGGTTAAGAATACAGCTTAGAAGGGTCACCTTTTCCGAGAGACTTCTCTGAAGACCTACTGGACAGTAGATTCCCTCCCGCCTCTGACCCAGGGCACTCTTTATCCTATCATTCTTATTCTTTATCATTGCATTAAAAAAAAAACCTTACAGACTTCAATTTTTTGAGCAGTTTTAAGATGACAGAAAACTTGAGAGCGTCCTATATACTAATTCCTCTGCCCCCTGCGCAGTCTCTCCTATTCTTCATATCTTACATTAGTGTGGTACCTTTGTTACAACTGATGAAATGATATCGATACACTTTGACAAATGCATAATGCCATATATCCACCATTACAGTATCATGTAGAATGGCTTCACTGCCCTTAAAATCCTCTGTGTTCCACCTGTTCACCTCTCCCTCCACCAGATACCCTGGTAACCCCTGATCATTTTACTGTCTCTAGAGTTTTACCTTTTCAGAATGTCATATAGTTGAAGCCATATAGTATGTAGCCTTTTCAGATTGGCTTCTTTCTCTTCGCAATATGCATTTAAGGCTATTCCATGTCTTTTTGTAGTTTGGTAGTTCAATTCCTTAGTTTTCGGAATAATATCCCATTATATAAATGCAACAGAGTTTGTTTATCCATTAACCTATTGAAGGCTATCTTGGTTGCTTCCAAGTTTTAACAATTATGAATAAAGCTGCTATAAAAACAAAACAAACAAACAAACAAAAAAGAATACGGTTTAAAGAAAGAGCCAGTAGAATTTTACGATGCAGTGGTTACAGGATATGAGAGAAATAGGAGAGTCATGGATGACACCACTTTTATCTAAGCCACTGGAAGAATGGGGTTCCCATTTACTGAAAGGGAGAAAGCTAGGGAATTTCAGATTTGGAAAAGGAAAGGTCAAGAATATGATTTGGGTGTTAGTAAGTCTGGAATGCTATTTAGACATCCATATGGATATGCAAGGTTGGCAGGTGGATACAAAAACTGAAATTCAAGAGAGATCTGGAATTGAACTACAAATTTGAGAACTGTCAACATATGTACCATATTTACATCCACATAACTGAAACTAGATGAGATCACCCAGGTAGTAAATGCAGTTAGGAAGAAAAGAGGTCCAAATACTGAATAGTGGGCACTACACTAAGGATTGGGAGATGGAATCAAAATAATGAGGAGATTGAGAAGAAATGGTCAATAAGATTAGAGGCATCCACGTGTGTAGTATATAAAGTAGTAGTGAATAAAAGCATATGTACACGTTGTACTAGTGTCATTTTTTTTATTTTGTTGCTATACTATACCTTTGTATGATGTAATCATTGGTGGAAAATGGAAGATGGGTACACAGAATCACCCTGGACTATTTTTGCAACTTCTTATGAATTTGCAATTATTTCAAGATAAAAGAAAGTTTTAAAAGGATATTGAGAAAAGTCCTTCAAGGAGGTGGAGATGGATAACTGTGGGATGTTGTTGAGTGCTTGTATAAGATAAGAACTGAGGACTGACCATTGGATTTGTTGGTGTGGCTGACGTGAGAAGAGCAGTTCTTGTGGACCGCTGAGGACAAAATCCTGACTCAAG
Organism: Lagenorhynchus albirostris; assembly: GCF_949774975.1. NCBI lineage: Eukaryota > Metazoa > Chordata > Mammalia > Artiodactyla > Delphinidae > Lagenorhynchus > Lagenorhynchus albirostris. The sequence goes on along the minus strand of NC_083115.1, from coordinate 26,384,754 downwards.
TGGGTTCAGTAGAGGATGGGAAGAAATTAAAGATTGCAATTATATACATTTCTTGAGATGTGTTGCTGGGAGAGGGATTTTTATAAATAAAGTTAAAGGTAGATATGGAGTCTGGAAAATAGATGTGGAATCAAAAGATAGTTGCTTTTTAAAAAACGTTTTTGAATGGGGAAAATTGTAACATGTTTGTATGCTGAGAGCAGTTCTCCAATAAAAAGGGTAAATGATCATTTGTTGGGAGGTTTGGCTTAGAAACTTGTTCAGGGATGAAAGCAAGAGCACAGACAGCATTAACCCTAGGTTAAGAGCGTTTACCATTCATATAGGAAGGAAATTTTATGAGCAGAAAAGCAGATAGGTGATCAAATATGGTGTCAATAGACTGTAAAATGTCTCTTTTGATTGCTTCTGTTTTCTTAGGGAAATAGGAAACAAAATCACCATGTAGTATTAAGGATGTGGTAGGAGATGCTGGCAGGTGAATGAGGAAGAGGGTACAAAATGGTCATTCCCCCTGAAAGAGGACTGAATGGATGAAGGGTACAAAGTAGGAATGTCATCATTGAAAGCCAGCTTGGATGTGGTCCTTAATTTAAAGTTAGACCCATTAGTGTATTTTTGTTTTGGGTTTTTCTCCAGCCATGTTTACCATGGGAGAAAATGTGGATTTGCCCTGATTTGAGTCTAAGGTGTTGACAGTGGAGTTACGGCAGACCCAAGGCAATGACTGAAATGATGGCCATGAAATCTGAGGATGGCAAGGGGAGAAATGGGGACATGAGGGGCCTGAGGGGAAGGAAGTGAAAAAATGTCAAGATCAGGGAACTGTAGGTCTATCGGTGTCAAAGAATTATTGAAGTTAAGGTATTTGAGGCAGTGACCTGGAAATATAGAAAGTGGAGGTCTGAGAATGGGACACCCCACATTGCAGCTCTGGAAAATGATCGTTTATTGGTATTGAGAAGATGAAGGGTGATGGTGGGAATGAATGACTGTGTGGGGTTAGGTTTTTGGAAGAGGAGCCGAACGAACTGAGAGGCCAATATTCAGAAGATGATCTAACTCGATACGGAAATCAGCAAGAATCAAGACAAATGTAGAGCTGGAGAAACTGAGCCAGAAGTAAACATCTGCAAGGACTAGTGGGGCTGCCCAGGGGATGTTGTAGATGACTCCAGGGAAGAAGGTGTTGGATTCTGAGGATGAGAGACTCCACGCTGGGGAAAGAACAAACGTGGTCCAGAAGTCGTAATGAGATGCATGTTGGTGGGCATGTCGTCCAGCTCTAGGGACAGTGGTACTTGGGCTACGGATGCTGAACATTGACCTTGGGGAGGATTTCATGATGCAACGTTCTCAGAAGACAGCCAGCTTCCATGAGGAAGAAGTGAGGGGATACCTCAGAAGTGGCTGAGATGCAGGAAGTTTTCCTGATAGTTGACCTTGAGTTTCAGAGGACCTAGCAGAAGGGTTTTAAGAGCTTGGGAGAGGTCGGGGTCAGACACGTGAGCTTTGTAGAACTTTGAGCGAATGAGGGTCTGAGGGGATGAGGGGTGACCTAGGAGACCAGCATTCCTTCCAGTGTCTTCAGTACCTAAGGATGAAGGATGTAAGAGGTTAATCTCCTGATGGTCTCAGGTGTGACGTAGGTGGTGGTGAGGCTACAAGAACAGAAGCAAAAGATCTGGGCCCCCTTTCATTCCAGCCCCAGGAGGAGTGGAAACCTGGGGAAGGAGGCTGCCTCCTGGTGACTGGGCTCTGTGTGACTCTCCCCTCCTTCTGAAGCAGCTGCTAAACTCCTGGTGAAAACAGTGTGTAGACTTGGAAGGGCAGTTTTACTCAAAGCAGTGATACAATGGTCAAAATAATTAAATAAATTATCATTGAGTGATCACTGCATGCCAGATGGGAGAAAAAAATAATAGCTATTTTTACTGAGTCCTTAGTATTGTTCTGAGCACTTTACAGCTATTGGTCTGTCTAACCTTCCCAACCACCCTGTGAATAGATGCCATTATTATCTTCATTTATAAATAACCAAACTGAGGCCCAGAGAAGAGAACTTGTGACACAAAAGTGGGAAAACCTGGATTCAAACCCAGACAGTCTGACTTGTACGTACCAATATTCTACACAGCCCTAGGGAAGGTATATTAGAGACTATTGCCTAGTATTAGACATTGAACATTATAAATGTGTGTGCGTTTCTTTTTTCTTTCCTGGATGCTTTTCATACAATTTTTAAAATTGAGAAGAAACTATACAACCCACTGTATACCCTGCATTTTATAAATTCAATATTCTAGGTCAGGAATTTGTTGAAGCAATGTTACAAATGCTCGGTAAACACTGCATGGTTTGGTTTGGGTGCAACATACTTTATTTAATGATTTATCTGTTGTTAAACATTTAGTTGGTTTCAATTTTTCTTTATGATAAATATGGCAAAGTATGTCTCTGAATAATGTTTTATCCTGTATTTTGAATCATGCCCTTAAGATACATTCCTAGCAGCGTTTATACCCAGGCAACGCTTATAATAATTTTACAGTTTAGGATGAAAATTTTTTAATGTTTTGAAATTTCTTAGGGGAAATAGTGCACTCTGATTTCTGCTTACAGTTAGAATTATTTTCCCCACTTACAGAAATCAGTAGGTTCAAACACATCTTTTATTAAAAACCTTATCTGCTTCGTGGATTAACTCGATGGCATTCAGACTCCTTTAAGCTGTAGAATGTTTTTTTTCCCAAATGTAAGATTTTTTGAAAATTCAATATAGGACACGGATTTAAAGAAATAATTGCTCTGATAGACATTTGGTGTGGGAACAAAGCCCAACCACTTGACTTTATTTGCTACTTGTAACCTGTGACTCCTACATGTGGATGTCCTAGGAGCACAGTTTTTAAAATATAGAGTGAAGTGACTCAATATTATATGCATCTTTTTTTTTTTTTTTTTTTGCGGTACGTGGGCCTCTCACTGTTGTGGCCTCTCCCGTTGCGGAGCAACAGGCTCCGGACGCGCAGGCTCAGCGGCCATGGCTCACAGGCTCAGCGGCCATGGCTCACAGGCACAGCCGCTCCGCGGCATGTGGGATCTTCCCGGACCGGGGCACGAACCCATATCCCCTGCATCGGCAGGCGGACTCTCAACCACTGCGCCACCAGGGAAGGCCTGTATGCATCATTTTATTAAGAAGTATTTTGTGTGCTAATTTTTACAGTCAAGTATTTAGTTGACAGTTTCGAACCTATCTTCATTTTCTTTCTGCGTAATGTGTAAAAAAAGGTGTATGGGGGGAGATGATGGAATTCTAAATAGCATTTACTTAATTAGATTCCCCCCAGTTTTTCAGCTTCCAGACAAAACATTGCTCTGTATATAGCAAAATTAATGTTCAAGTAAAATTTTTGATACATTTGTACTGCTGTGAACATCCAGGGATAAAAGAAGCTTACATTATGTTCATATAACTATATTATTTAAATATTGGTCAGAATTATTTAGTTTATTTTAATGGTTACTTATTTTTTTAAATACATTTTACTTTTTATATGTGGTTTTTAAGTTTACATCAGATGCTTACGGAGTTTGAAATAATTCTTCAGTTTCCGGGAAGATTGTTCATAATCTCCCTTTCTTAATGTTTTGCTCTGATTATTTTGCTTTCTCTGCCTGTCTTGGCTTTAATTCTTCTAGAAATTTCCCCACTGCTCTGCTGAGAATAAAAATAATATTTCTGGACTTGTGGCTTAGCTACTTGATGAGAACAAAGCAAAACAAGCCGTCAGCTAAACCCCTCCTGGACCTGCTACCATGATGAAACCTTCTTGGCAATTAATTTTCGTCTGAAATACCTCTCTGCTGAGAGGCTTGCTGTTGTTTTTAGTAGAGTATTATTTTTTTAAACTTCATGCTTGAAAATGCCTCCTATTTCTATACATAAATTAACTTTTCTATTTCTACTCTTAGAAATGATATAGCTTGATGCCATGCTTAGGCCCAGAAATATATATTATTGTAGTCCCATTTTTCCTACTGAAGGTGACTGAGTATAGGCTCCAGGTAACTGGTATATGTACAGGAAATGCTGAGTCATTCACACAATGAGGCGGAGGCGGAGGCGGGGGCGGGGGCGGGGGGGGGCGGGGAATTTTACTGGGTTCCAGGCCGCCTACTAGGAATAGCAGACCTGTGCAAAGGCAAGCTCGTAAAGCTTATGGTTCAATGCTTCGCCCTTAGCAAAGTGCTAAGACGTAACAGAGCAGGATGAAGAGGCAGGGAATGGTCCAAAGTAGATGCCAGTTCATACACAGCTGTCAGAGAAGGTGGACCCAGGAAGGGGACTAATGAACAGACCGGAAGGCAGGACGGTGAGTGCAGAGGCCCTGGGGCAGGGACGCACTTGGCTGTGGTCCCAGCAGGCTATGGTTAGAGTGGGATGAGGAGAGGTGGGGTGGCCAGAGGCCAGGCAACGTGGGCGTGAGATGGGGGCATTGGGTCAGATCACCTAGGGCTTCTCAGGTCCTGGTCGGGTTTGATTTTATTCCGAGTGGGGATACGGAAAGTTTAACAGTTTTGAGTGGAAATTTTTAAGATTCAAGTTAAATTTTAAAAGGATCAGTCTGGTTAATTTGAGTGAAATAGATTCCAGAGAAAAGATGAGAGTAAGAAGATCATTTAATTTTCAGTACTATTGTGTGTGTGCTTGTAAGTGTATGTGTGTGTGTGTAAACAGCATTATGTGTAATATATATGTTATATATATATTTATATATATATATATAAATCTAGCTAATGATCTCTAGTTTTGAAACCTCTATATCTAATTTACAAGTAAAGCATTTGATTTTAGTATTTTATTTATGAATAATTAGAGGAAAAGTGTTAAATTGTTTAGTTTAACTGTGTTTTTGCAGTGTTACTGATTTATAACCAGTGAGGCCTGCCTTGTGAAAACATATCTCAGAAATTATAAACTTACGTATTTAAAAATATAATTTGTCATATAAAAGAATTTAAATTACATTTGTCACACGTATTTTCCATCAAAATACGAATCCTAGTGTTAGAGATATGTTAAATAAAAACAACAATAAATTTATTATATCTATACTGATTTTTTGGTTTTTCTAAAGAGATAACATTTTAGTTTGGAACATTTAATAGCTATTTCCTAATTAATTTATCAAAAAACTGTGTAAAGTATACCAGAATGAGAGTATTTTCAAATACTATTGCAGTAACTAGAATTCTTGTAAATTACTTTAAATAAACATATTATCTAAGGGGAAATATTTATAGTCTTCCTATATTTTAATAAGTTTAAATAGGTCAAATATCCAATCAATGATTTATCTTGACTCAAAGAAAGAATACTACACAGCATTTTAATATGGTTTTAATTCCTCTTGTTTAGAAGGATCTATATAATACCAGTGAAAAGAACTGGAAAAAGCACTAATTAAATTCATCTAAATAATTGGTTCTTAATGAGGGGCAGTTCTGTCCCCAGAGAACAGTTGGCAATGTCTGGAGACATTTTTGGCTGTCACAATAGGGGCGATAATCTTGGCGATTAGTGGGTACAGGGTAGGATACTGCTAAACCTTCTACAATGCAAAGGACAGCCTCTCAGAACAAAAAATTCTTTGGCCCCAAATGTCAGTGGTGGAGAGGTTGAGAAGCATGATCTCAGTGTTATCTCTTTATAATAACTTGAAAAAGGAATTTGTTTTCTCCTTGCTGCTCTTTATTATAGGAGACACCTGTAATAATGAGGTGTAGGTACCTCCTAGAAAATGCAGGGTCTTCATTCTTGTACATTTCCCGAGCAGATAACTGAAAAAGAGATATGAGTGAATATTTTATGATTGTGGACATCTCATATTTTCATAATTTTCCCTTGGAAATTGGTGATGTAGTTAAAAATTAGGACGGGGATATATGATACTGTGTCTCTGTGTTCCTTGGGGCCTTCAGATGGAGAGATTTTTATCTCTGAACTCTGAACTGTCACTACTACTATTGCTGCTATACTAGTCTTACTATTACAAATGACAACAAAAGCAAAATCAGTAAACACATCTTGAACCACAGTAGAGTCTATTGCATAGCGCTGTAAAGACCAGCGGACGTACGTAACCCATTGCCTTAGCCCAAGGCTAAGGTCATAGGAGTGTCAGCTTCATCCTCGGGTCCATCGAGATACCAGCAGTTGCTCTAGTAAAGTTCAGGTATTGTCAGTATTTTGTATTGGGCACTTTAAAAATAATATATGGTGAGATACAAAAGTAAATAAAATATCATACATGATTTTGAGGGGTTTATTTTTTGGAGATTTTGAGAAATATAAAGAGATTTATTAAAGGACTGGGCTTGTTGGATTTGGAGGCAGAGTCTTAACACTGGCAGTCAACAGGCTGGATCCAGGGGAGACGGGGGTGTAAGTCCCAGCCCGAGTCCATGTTGAAGGCAGTCAATCCAAGGGAGTGGATTCTCTCTTAATCCACCTTTTTGTTCTATTCAGGTCTTCAGCCTCACAGACACACTCGAATAACGTTTAACCAACTATCTGCGCCCCCTGTGGTCCTATCAAGTACCCATGACACCTCTATTTTCCTAGCCTCAGTCCCACGAGAGTAGACTCTGAGGTCCAGACTTAATGCGGCTAAAGTATTTGGGAGGTGATTCAGGAAGCAAAGTGAACTAGGGAGGAGGTAAGGCTGGGAAGTGAAGAATGCCATTGAGGTATGTTTTAATAGGGTTAGTCTTGTGGGAATTGGTACTAAATCTCTCTGGGTCTTATCTGATACTCCATGTAAGTTACAGTTTAAAATTTCCCCACCAAGGGGAGAGAAGGCGGAGAATGTATTCACCACATTCCATCCCTCACTGTTTCTGGGTTATTCCTGAGTGTATTTCCCAGACTCAAACGGGGCTTATGTTACCCTTCCTCACATGCTATTACGTTTTAGATGTGTAAAATGTTATAGTTTAGAGAAAAAATTATCTTACAAAACTGGGGAAGAAGCTAAAACTGTTAAAATGTTTTGTTGGAAAAACATGTGAAGCACCGTTGCAGTTGCTTTCAAACACACACAGACATGTTCAAACACACATACACATGTGACCTCACTCTGTACAGTTTTTTTATTGTTTGTTATCCAATGAGTGGTATGAATTATTTTTCTTTTGTTTTATGTGCTTAATTATCAAAGAAGATATCATCAATCAGACTACCTGATAGTGTTCTGTAATATTTTATTTGAAATGCTGCATTAAGAATTACAATACATCCTGCATCTGTTTAGCCTGACATAATTCTGACTGTAACTCATTTAAAAATGTTCTGTGGTCATTAAAATATCTACCAGAGAAAATGCAATGGTGATTGCAGCCTTGGAAGAATTATAGTTTTTGTTCTCTACCAACTTTTTAATTTTCTTTCTCTTTAGTTTCATTTTCTATTCTTTTTGTCTTCCTCATACAGTCTACTTCTAGTCTCAACAGAGTAGCCATAAAATCGCACCACTTGCCTGCGCCTGTGATGGGCATCCCAGGCTCCTCTGGAGTTAGTGAGTACAGAACTCACTCACTAGGCCATCCAAGCGTGGTCCTCCATGACCTGCTTAAGCCCTCAGCTGAAGTCCTAGGAAAATCGAGATACTTAGTGTCTAAACTCTTAGAGTCATTGGATCAAAGGAAGTGACACTGGAGGTTATCCAGTTCAACCACCCTTTTAAACAGAAGGTAGATGTGTTGCTGAGACATCAGTGCTGCTATCAGCTTGCAGATAAAATATTCCGCTGATAAAATATTCCTGTCCGCTGATAAAATATTCCTATACCAGGTAATATATAGCCACTTCCTGGAGTCCCTGGAAACACGATGTCACCCCAGCTCAGTAGACACCTTCTACAGGTCCTCAGATCTTCCCACAGTTGAGCGACCAGAGGGAGAAAGGCTGCAGGGGAGGAACTCCACGGCCCTGCCCTAGAGCTACAGCCAAGGTCCGTGGTTGATGCTTGGTACCTGTGCATACATACTCTTGTCAAATAGGTTTAGTATCACCTCTGTTCGGTCAAGGTCACCAAGATATTTTCCCAAAGAACCCAGTATGCTTCTTACCCTCTTCACTCTTATTTTATGGTTATAGTGTATTATGCACACAAATACACCTGTTTCGAGGTCTTTTAAATCATAAACAATGCTTCAGCACATAGGTTACAGTTTCAAAAATCCAGAATAATTTGATATGAGTGTTTCTCCTCTAACACTTGGGAAGGGGAGCTGTTTGCTAGGCAGCTGAATTACAAACCACTTATGCGGTCTTCGCTGTCAGATTTAATACATTTCATGTAATCACCCAACCACAGCATTGGATTTGAAAACTTTTAAGTTTATATATATATGTGTGTATCAACTTTTTATATGTAAGTGTGATAGGCTTATATACACAGTTATTTATTCAGTAGCCAATGTAAATATCTGTTCCAAGTGATCTCTGTCTAGTCCCGCAAGCCGCCAAAGGCAAGTTTCCCATCTTGGTAACAGGCTGACTTTGTCTGTCACTCTAATTGTAACGCTGATGTCCCTCATTGTTAAATACAACTGTCCCTTGGTATCCACAGGAGATTGCTTCCAGATTCCCCTGCAGATAACAAAATCTTCGGATGCTCAAGTCCCTTACATAAAATGGCATCGTATTTGCATATAACCTACATACAGCCTCCTGTATACTTTAAATGATTTCTAGAATACTTATAATACCTAAAACAATGAAAATAGTTGTGGGCATGCAGCAGACTTTAGTTTTGCTCTTTGGAACTTTCTAGGAATTTTTTTTGTATATTCTTCATCTGTTGGTAGAATCTGTGTTTGCTGAATCTGCAGATATAGAGGGCCAAGTGAATACTGTTTGCTAGGATTGTCTGATAGGAAAGAAGGAAGGGAGGGACGGTATTTACAGACTTGTCTTAAAACATGTTATTTCACAAATATTTATCTACCCTATATGTACAGTTTGCTACGTACATAACATTTTGTAAGAGATGATTATATAAATTGAATACCATCTATTTTTTACTCTGTGGAGAAAGTTACAGGATCCATTTCTCTTCAAAACAATATTTATTCCAATGCTAATTTGCATCCTAAATGTATTTTATCTTACTGACCTTTTCCTTGTCACTTTTCCAAGATAATCCATTTTAAGTTTTCATGCAGCTATTTCCTACTCAGAACTTTCTTATGAGTTGATGTGTCTCCGTTATCATCTCATTCAAGAACTTATCTGAAATTCAAAACCAAGTGCACATTCCAAACTCTACAGGACATAAAGATTAGGGCAACTGCTTAAGATCCCTGTATTTTCAAGCCAGCTCTCAGAAAAGGAAGAAATGATGGCCACATACTGTTAAGACTCACAACTTACTTCCGTCTTCCAAGATGCAGAGAAAACCTTTGAAAATACGATTCAGCTGTCTGTGAATGTCAGGTGTATAGTAACCGCACGTTTGAAGTCTTTCTGTGGAACTAAACTAACAAACCAGGAGAAACCCTTTGTCAGGTTGTGTGTCGCTCTTTGGGGTTCAGAAAATATGTGTCACTGATCGAGCGTGACACTTTGTGGAGGTGCTTGTGTACGAGGCCATTTTCAAGTACGCTTTCTTTGTTTCTGTCCTGTGCAGCTGAGGGGGCCTGCGGAGGGACCTTACGGGGGACGAGCGGCAGCATCTCCAGCCCCTACTTCCCTTCAGAGTACGAGAACAACGCCGACTGTACGTGGACCATCCTCGCAGAACCCGGGGACACCATTGCTTTAGTCTTCACTGACTTTCAGCTCGAAGAAGGATATGACTTCTTAGAGATCAGCGGGACAGAAGCGCCCTCCATATGGTGAGTACTGGACAAGAAATGTCCTTCCCATTTCCCACAACAGACTTGACAAAGTTGTGTTCTTTCCTTCCGCTGTTGGCTGCTAAAATGTCATCTATATCGTGACTGATTTCCAAGTTTCTAAGATGTCTTTGTGCTGGTATTTGGAGCTGTTATCTGGCCTTGGGCACTGGAATGTATCATGTCTCATCTTGGATTCTTATAAAGCAACACAGAAGATGGCAGCTAAGTGAGCTAAGCTAGTTTTGGATTTGGTCTGGAGCTGATTCAGTGTAAACAGATATTTTTAGACAGGGGAGATTTAAAAATGTCACGTCACCAACCGTTTGTCGCCTCTGCTGCAGATGTGTGATTGTGTATGTCTTTTCCTCCCTGGAGATGCTGCACCTATGAGGGTCACAGGCAAACCGTAAATACTAATCTGATACGTAGATAATGCCAGTCATCTGATGATCAGTTCTCTGGTGTGTGCGCTAGTGGCAACAGAAGAAAACCTGGTCAGATCCATTACAGTCTCTGGTGTATGGTGTTTCTTGTGTGAGAGCAGCTCTAGGTGTGTCTATAAGTACAACTGAAAAGGGAGAATTCGAAGAATAAATGGTTAAAGACTTAAGGTATACTTTAAATGATGTCGTTTGTTACGGGTTGAACTGGGTTTTTTTTGTTTTATTTTTTCAATTTCTTAGCATTTTAAAAACTGCAGCTGTTATCTATTTCAGGTCTTGAACGGTAAGGAAACTTGACAATATGTATGTTCAAATTAAGTTGGGATAGAGGAAATGTTGGCTGTTTATGCATTGGTGGAGGAGATGAAATGAATGATTCTGAATATCTCTATAGGTTTAAGTCTGTATTTCAGTACAGAGACTGAAGGATAAAAATATCAAACCTGACAAATGTCATAAACTGTTTTACGTTTTAAACCAATTAGCAACGTTGAATTTTATTTTCCAAGACTCAAAACTCAAAGCAGAGGATTCATATTTATAGTTTAAGTCATTTCCTTTCGTTAGTTTTATTGTTCTTATGTTAAATGCTACTTCAGTTAAAAGAAAAGTAACCACTGCCTCTGTGATCTTTGTTTTTCATTTCATTGATCTGAGCAATCCTTTTAGATCAGGCAAGCTTACCCTTTTGCTTATTTCACGTTATACAATTTAAAGACTCAAGGATTGGTTTATGTTATTATCTATCTACCTTTTTGTAACATCAGAGTTAGTGGAAACAGATACCAAAATGAAAGCTGAATGTCCTGGATTTTGCTCCAAGTTCTGCCCCAAACCTTCCTTGTGACCTTGGACAGATCATTTAACTGCTTGTATAAAAAGGGGCTATCCTAAATGAGCTTTTGAATTAATTCATTCAACATCTACTGAGTGCCTTTCTCTGTGTATCACTGTAGGAGATTCAGTGATGCAACACCCTCCTAGCTCTAAAGTCACCTTGTTTTGGTTTCCAGAAAATCATTGCCATGCAAAACTACATGGTGAGGGTTTCTCAGAAACTCAGGGACTCATGGTAAAGGCCTTATTTGTGAGAGATTCTAGACATGATGGGCGTCACCTGGATGGTGAGGTGTCGGGCTGGGGGAGAGGAAAAAAGTAGGCATATCGGAGGATGATTGTAGACTCCACAGTCAAGGTTGGCTTTCGCCAAACAAATGCCGTTTATGTAGGAAAGGAAACTCAGATGTCCATATCCAAGTCTGAAAGAAAAATAGGAATGCTGAACAGAGATGCCAGTCCCAGTGGCGCAGATCCTCGCAGGAGGCCTCGCGGCGCATTCCCACACCACGTGACCGCCTTGAGCAGGGAGACCTCCTTCAGTTCACTGTCTTCAGTAAGCGGTCCCCAGGAGTGAGACAATGTTACTTGACTTGGTTTTGCCTGTTTCTTCTTTTCTCATCCCCGCTGGTTTCTTTTGCGTCCTCTCCTCCCCTCTGTTTTATCTCCATCGGTCCTTTCCCCCGACACGGGTCCCCTCCAACTTCAATACCAGACTCAGAAAAATGTGCTCGGACGGGGTCTTGAATCTGCTAAAATTGCCACCTGTCGGAAATGCCAGGTGAGGCCACGGCAACCTGCGGGGCCTGATAGCAACGACTCACAATCGTGACATAGAGAATATTGTCGTGGCAGCCAGAGAAATGGCCCTGTGTCTTCCTGGTGTTTGGATTCAGACTGGAAGACGTTTTCCGGCTGTCTGAAATCTCCCCGTATTTGCCAGGATACCAAGATCAATGATCCAGCAGCAGTTGGGAAGAATTGGGTAGTTGATGGAAAAGCTGTCCGTGGGACTTTGACCCTGGGTGCCTTCTGGTCTGATAAACTGGGTTACCTGTTGGTTCATCATGATTTCTCTGTTTCGACAGCCATTATCAGACAGAGAGTTGTACTGATCATTATATTCTCCTGATGACTGAGAGGCACAAAGGGTAAGAGATGGCAAAGCTGAGGGAGCGTTGGTAGAGCTGCAGCTGGATCTGCAGGCCCCTGAACCCAAACTATGTTTCCTTTTTACTGTAAGACCGTCCCCCCAATGGAAGAACCCAGGTCTGAGCTTAATGGCCTGTCAGGAAGTTCCCTTTTCTCTGTTTCAGGACTGCACTTTGGGTCCTAAAGCCTTGGGCAGACAACCACCGTAGGGGAGATGGGCCACTTGAGAAACCATTTAGCACACACGCTGCATCAGGAAAGTCAGGGACAACAGGGACAATATCAGGGATGACACTGAGTGTTTATCACAATTATAAAGAGAAAGATCCTGACATGGCAGAGTACCCCTATTCAACAGAAGGCTCTTCAGTGGAGGCAGAAAAGGAAAAGATGGTTTTCCTAAATCAGTACTGAAACACACACGGGCACATTTACAATACAAAACAGGATCACTTGAGTTCCCTTCTCAGATTTATACAAATGCATAATAGGGCTTATCTTCAAGACTATTATTTAACCATAACTTTCAAGTGACTGCCTCTGAAATGTTTCATGGTCTAAACTGGTACATTTAAAAGATTTACCCATCCCCGAATTGCAAGAAAAATACTAAGTGGATACACCTCCTTTCAGGCACAAGGTTACACGGCAGCGGCAGTAGGACAGTGCTAACGGCTGTGAGTAGAGAGAGTGCACACACACATATGATTTTCCAATAATCTATTTTTAAAAGACGGACTATACAAGCAAGGGCACTCTGAGAAGAAGCTACTTGGGAAATTGTTAAGAACAATAATAGGATTAGCCTTATTTTCATTTCATTTGGAGTAAAATTACCAACTCAGCTATGTTTTATGTAAGGGTTGCCATGGCTACAGCAGAGGCAGTCTAAAAGCGGTGGATGATGTAAAGTCCCAAAATTATCCATGTATTAAACGTGGCCGGGGTGTCATCACTTAAGCCTAATCGACTCTGTGTACATCAGATGAGGCTGAATTTGTTTTTAACTCATCAGGTTCTAATTTTAGATAGGTTGGCCTCTTATCAGTACCCTCCTTTAAGAGAGAGCTGTCATGCCTAGTTGTCTTTGCAACGTGGTCCAGTAATTACGGTTTTTTCCTGCAGTTAAAAACCTGGTTAACAGTAAAGCTAGCCACACGTTCTTACTTTCTGAAGTGATTTGATGGGGTAGCATCTAACTCCTAATTCCGGAAGTATCAAGAAGGCAGAAAATTGATTTTATTTCAGAGTTAAGTTACTAAGGTTTCTAAATTAAGATATGATGGTTAAAGGGATGTTCCTAAGAACGTCACAGAGTCTTGACGAGAAACGAGGAAGAGAGCATTTGCTGTCTTCAAAACATGCACTCATATTTGGGAATAATTATCTACCCCATTTCATAGCAGGGAGTGTGTGTATAGGGTAGAGAAGGAAAGAAAACAAGGGCTAATAAGTGCGTTTAAAATATGCCCCAAAACTTACTTAAATGCATCAGTTTCTTAAAAACCTTCAGTGACGGAGCCATGGGCCATCGGAATAAAACCCGAAGGCCTTAGCATGTCATTCAAGGCTTTTCAGAGCTTGGCCCACCTTGCCCTCCAGTCTGGCCTTCTCCTCTGCCCGGCAAGCACCCCTCACTTTGCCCCACTGAATGCACCCCTGTCTTCACCATAGCACGTTTGTGTCTCTTGCACGCTTGTTCAGGAACCAGCCTCCACAGGGAAGGCCCACGTGGCCCAATTTAACCAACGTTAAATTGACATATGGATGGTAGAACATTCGAAGAAGTACCACCAGTGGGGCAGACAGTTATATATCTGCCTCCCTGGAAAACCTCAGGGATCATCAATGCAAGAATGCTTCTTGGCTGATTTAGATTAGAGCTGACTTCTTATAGCAATAGAAAATCTGTTACTTTATGATATTTTTTAAGGCTCAAGTTCAGTCATTCACTAACCAACATGACTCTACCCCTTTGCCTGTCTGGGTGATGCAAGATTACATATAAGAGAGCAAAAAGTCGTTTTGTAACTACACTTTATTTTGTTCCCATTAACCAGGCACAACTTCACCATTAAACCAATCTGATCAGTGACTTGCTGAAGCCAAAACAGAACTTCAAAGGAACTGGCGAAGCTGAGTGAGCTTCAAAGAACCCTTGAAGGGTCAGTTAACATCTATGATGTTTATCTAGCTTGTCACTTAATTGATAACTGACTTGGTGTATATTTCATTTCTAATGAGGACGGATTATTGAGGCACACACAGAGCAGAGACGCCCTGAAATCAGTCCTTCTGTTCACCTACCCAGGGTACAAGAAAGGAAACCCCTTCCGCTCGCTCCTCATTTTGTTAACTATTCATTTTAAAATCATTTCACAGAGAACTTGTAAAACCAGCCCAGAGAGTTGGTATATCACCCAGCCCAGCTTCCCTTAACAATCAGGTCTTCTACAGCCCTAGCGTCGTCAGCGTCGTCGTGGAAACCAAGAAATTAACACTGGTGCTGACTAACTTACAGACCTGATCTGAATTTTCCCAGCTGCCCTTTTTCTGCTCCAGAACTCAGTCCAGGGGCCTGCACGGCCCCGAATTCCGTCTCTTCCGCCACCTCCGCGGGGCGACTGTTTCCAGTTTTTCTGTTTCCGTACCCTTCACCCCCCTCACGTTAACAGTACAGTCTGGTCACACTCTTTTTGAAAGATGATAGCGTTTTTCAGGCCTGAGGAGGACGGGGCCAGAAAGCATGGCCCCGTGACCACCAACTGAAATAATTGGTTTCCTTTCTTTTATGTTTTCCGTTTTAAATTTAAATTTAATAATTACGTTGCACAAACCTATTGGAATGTTCGCACCTCAGCATTTTCTGTGGAGCGAGCATAACATAAACAAATATCGTAGGTGTGTATGTGTGTATATATATGTATACAACAGTATATGAATTTCTACTTTTCTTGAACCTCTATATACTGTGCAGAGGCCTAAGGCCATAATTAATATGATGATATTACAGCCCCTTTCCTAAACCCCTCTTGTACTCAAAATATCTTTCTCTAAAAATTTCTTTGAATAATATATTACTTTAAGAAAACCTTACACTGAATAATAATACTCAATAAGTATTGCTATGTGCCAGGCAAATGTAATCAGTTGCCACTACTTGAGATACTATTATCCCCATTTTATAGGCGAGAAAAATGAACTCAGAGAAGGTTAAATATCTTACCACACAGCTGCCAGGTGGCAGAGCAGGGACTGAAACAGAGACAGCCCCAAGCTATATTTCTTCCTTTATTTAAATATATCAAGATGATATTTCTGTACTGTTTTTAAGTCAGGAAAATACAAGTAAATACAATACTTTTATTACAATTTTTATTATTAAAAATTAAAGAAGTATGTTACACTCCAGTATTATCCCAGAATGACTGCAATTCTGTCTGGCCTCATTGAACACCAGGGGAAGCGTGAGGCCGCTTCAAGTCTAGATCTGGTCCTGTTACTCCACGGTGGAGACATCATGACCCCTTCTTTTACAGTCTTCTTTTTCTGTGTTACTAGGTATGAGGTAAGGTAATAAATCTTAACTTACTTGTCACGTATAGTTGTGAGTATAAATACAATAATGGATGTTATAAGTCTTCTGAAAGGGGGCATACCGTGAAGACATTGCCAACAGTGTACATGTTAAGGCTTCCCATCTACAACTTTGACTCATTTACATGAGAGGTGGTGGGAAAATAATGACCAGCCCCAGTCATCCCAAACCCTCCAGACTCAATAGGGAAATTTGTCTGATCACAGCCAAGTCTGTGCAACGGGGAATTTGTAACCTGGTCTGAGACATTCTTTCCCTCGCACCGTCCAGATGACACTTGCGTTACCTACGTGATTAGGTGACCCCCACCCCCACCCCGTCCACAAGGCCTACGCAAACCCCCTTTCCGTTCTCTCCCTCTCCCGTTGGCAGCCAGCTGCCTGAGGACTCTTTATCCCAACGGGCAGCGAAGGAATCACTGGAAACAGTGCAGCTGAGCCAAGCACGCAGGCTGTGTTTCAAGAAGCTTCCAGTCGGGTGTACTTCTCAAGGCGCTTATTTCCCTCCGTTTTCACCCGAAATGTACCGTCTGTAGTAGGTGCTGAAGGAAGAGTCTTTCTTGCTGGAAGTTGGCCTTGAGGAGGAAAGGAGGCTGTCCCTGATGGGCCAGGAGAAACTGCTGCCTGTTTTCAATCTCCCACGTCCTCTATCCCCAATTCACGACCAGGCAAACATATACCCCAGGTGAAGACTTCCGTGCCCTGCAATCTCCCTCCTAAGGATTGTGATGGGTTTCTTAGTAGGTACCCTGGTGCCATTTCATTGCCCAGAAGTGTCTCATTTCCATATTTCTTCACAGATGTCTGAGATACCATCAGAGTAGGTCATCTTAGATAGCTTTCATTTTGGCTGAAATCAGCATTTAGAATTTCAGATATTTACAGTTGATGAAGTTAAACTATGTTCATCAATAAATATTTTGAACATAGGAAATTTATATGATTTATTTAATGGTGGTAGCTGTGGATAAAATGTAGTATTTTACACCAGGACTACATGCAAAAAGACCAGACCAAGGGATGACGAAGAGAAAACAAAACAAAACATTCCTGGTCCCTAAAGATGGAACTGATTAGAGCGTCCCAGAGTGTGGTTCTTTACCAAGTCAGGGCAGATACCACATGTCAGAAACCTCAACTCTGCTGTGATATTTCTCCTGTCATAGGAAAGCCCAACCACTTTACCTGATGTTACTGAAGATTACATTTCCTGTAAATTATCAGTGTTACAGGCAGTGGGAAAAATTTCCCCTTTAGGAATATAAATTCAGTTCACACAATACAATATATTTGTGTTTTGTTCTTGTTTTTTTATAGTCACACCTCTCTCTTTTTGTATGTGGTCTTTTCCAGAAAGCAAAATTACACTTAAATTAACAATTTTAAATAAATTTCCCTTTTAAAAACGCACTGGGATCTTCTGGACCGGGGTTCCAACCCGTGTCCCCTGCATTGGCACGCAGATTCTTAACCCCTACGCCACCAGGGAAGTCCCCAGGTCATCATACTACTAAAAGTCTACAACTTAGTAAAAATATAGTGTGAGAACCATAGAATTTGTACCGAAGTACGTATGTATCTATTTAGAAAACTTTTTCAAGGGCGTAACATGTGCCTGAAATGGTGATATATGCTAGTCCAATGCTTCTTAAATTTATTGTGTGTAGGAATCACCCGGGATCTTCTTTCGATGCAGATTACGACTCAGGAGGTCTGAGGAAGGTACCGAGATTCTGCATTTCAACAAGTTCCTGGGTGATGTGGGTGTCGCTGGTCTGTGGACCAGGCCAAGAAGTGAGGGTCTAGAGTGTTTGTGGGTGGTGCAGAGAGTGGACAATAAGATAATTGCAATAATAACTAATTAAGTTTCAAGTATGCAATACAGTATTATTAACTCTAGTCATCGTACTGTATATTGGATCCTCAGAACTTATCTTACCACTGGACATTTGTACCCTTTGACCAAATCTCCCTGTTTCCCCTACTCTCAGCCCCTGGCAGCCACCATTCTACTATCTGGTTATATGAGTTCTACTTGGTTTTTTAATTTAGATTCTACATATAAGTAAGATCATGCAATAGTTGTCTTTCTCTGACTTATTTCACTTAGTATAATACCCTCCAGGTCCATCCATGTTGTCACAAATGGTAGGATTTCCTTCTTTATTATGGCTGAGTAATAGTCGTGTGTGTGTGTGTGTGTGTGTGTGTGTGTGTGTGTGTGTGTGTGTGTGTGTGTGTGTGTGTGTGTGTGTGTGTGTGTGTGTGTGTGTGTGTGTGTGTGTGTGTGTGTGTATCACATTTCCTTTATCCATTTGTCCATAGCTGGGTACTTAGGTTGGTTCCATATCTTGGCCATTGTGAATCATGTTGCAACAAGCACAGGAATGCAGATATCTCTTTGAGATATGGATTTCATTTCTTTTGGTCTTATACCCAGAATTAGGATTGCTGGATCATATGCTAGTTCTATTTTTAATTTTTTGAGGAGCCTCGTGTTTTCCATTGCTAAGAGCAGAGATCTTAAGAGTTCTCACCACAAAACAAAACAAAACAAAACAAAACCTGTGTACCATGATGGATATGTTAATTACCTTGATTTCAGTAAAGGCTGTAGTTTTTAGTGTATATGTGTATCAAAGCATCATATTGTACATGTTAACCCTATACAGTTTTGACAATCATACCTCAATAGGTGGAGGTAAAAGTATTATTACTAATAATCATTTCAAGTTTTCTTGAAAAGTGAAAACTTTTTAGTAGTTATATTTCAGAGTATGATAACATAAGCTCTCTGGTCTTTGTTGAAATATATCTTACAATTTTGTAATGGGCTGCTGGTGCAAAATGGGGCAGATTCAGAAAGATTGGGTTCAGCATTTAGTTTCCAATTTGGGCTTCACATCAGAACTGCCTGGGTGCCACTCCTCAGAGATTCCAGTTTAATTAGCTGAACCAGCTCAGCTGTGGCGCTGACTGCTGGGACTGAGAGAGAGGGTTAGAAGAGAAAGAAACACAGTATTTCAGTGGCTTCCAAATATTTTCAGCAGTATTAGCATGTTTCCAGTCTATTAATAGTTGTACATTGAAAATAAAATTGTTTTGAACTCTTTTGGAGGACATTGGGCTAAAAAGTTAAACAGGTCCCTTTGCCAAAGATTCTCAGTCTTTTAATACCTTACTGGGCAACGTGGCTCAGAGGTCAGTTAGAGGAGGTTGCAATTCACCAAACATATGTGACTATGAAGCGCTCATCTTTGGTGGGATATAGATTAAAACCTGGGACTGTGGGCTCAGGAAAGGCTGTGCTTTTCTTGATATATTACAGGTACTGTCCTGATCTGAGCCCTGGCAACATTTACATTCCATTTTGCACTTGAAGCTGATAGTGACTTTATTCCAACTTGCTGTTTCTTCTAGCCATGGCTTCAATCCCTTTTCTCCATCTGCAGAATCTTCTGTTCTGCTGTGTCAGCGAAGTCCATAGTTATTCAGCTCAGATTGGTGAAAGAGAGTTGGCCTTGGAGTGAGAGAGATTATGGGTTAAGATTTGTGTTTTTCCTCTCTGTAGCTGGGTAATTTGGATTAGTTATTCAAACTCCCAGAGTTTTTGTTTCCCGACTGTAAAATGAGGTTAATGATACTTGTCTTGCTGGGTGAAGATTAAAATATAGGTCAGAAACCTATCACTGTCTGTGGTACAGAGACGCTCAGTAAACTATCCATCCTAATTATCGAGCTGTGTATGAAACATGACAAATGAGCAATCAGAGAGAGATTGCTCATAAATAAAAGAGAGCGAAGTTTGAAGAAAGAGAAATTATTACCCAGTGAGGTCATCAAAGAACATTTCACAGAAAAGTTGGGATTTGACACAGACCCAGGGAACAGAAAGGGTCTGGGCACAAAATTTGTGGGGCTATTTTAGACACAGGATGTGCAAAATGAAAAGTACAGATATGGCAAAGCACAGGAGATAGTCGATGATATGAGCGAAAGCAATCCATTTTTTCCACAGAACGATAAGAAATAACTTAAAATATTTGATGGCAAGCCCTATTTTTTCTTTTTTTTAAAAATTTTTATCGGAGTATAGTTGCTTTACAATGTTGTGTTAGTTTCCACTGTACAGCAAAGTGAGTCAGCTATACGTATACATATATCCCCTCCTTTTTGGATTTCCTTCCCATTTAGGTCACCACAGAGCACTGAGTAGATTCCCCTGTGCTATACAGTAGGTTCACATTAGTTATCTATTTTATACATAGTATCAATAGTGTATATATGTCAATCCCAATATCCCAATTCATCCCAGCCCCCTTCCCCCTTGGTATCCATATGTGAGAGGGTGTGGAGAAAAGGGAACCCTCTTGCAGTGTTGGTGGGAATGTAAATTGATACAGCCACTATGGAGAACAGTATGGAGATTCCTTAAAAAAGCCAAAAATAGAACTACCATATGACCCAGCAATCCCACTACTGGGCATATACCCAGAGAAAACCATAATTCAAAAGGACACATGCACCCCAGTGTTCATTGCAGCACTATTTACAATAGTCAGGTCATGGAAGCAATCTAAATGTCCATCAGCAGAGGAATGGATAAAGAAGATGTGGTACATATATACAATGGAATATTTCTCAGCCATAAAAAAGAACAAAGTTGGGTCATTTGTAGAGGCGTGGATGGACCTAGAGACTGTCATACAGAGTGAAGTATGTCAGAAAGAGAAAAGCAAATATTGTATATTAATGCATATATGTGGAATCTAGAAAAATGGTATGGATTATCTTATCTGCAAAGCCCTATTGTTTCTTGATTAAATGTTTATTGTATTCCTAATATCTGCTAATATAAGAAAAACACTGCTTCAGGAAAATAAAGGTGATTTTGATGTATTAGATTGGGAAAAGAAGAAATGAGAGATATTAAACAATTACAAATTTCTGTGAGCAGGACACATAGAATTTATAAGACTGTATGATCACAGGGGTAGAAAGAGAAAGGAAAATAATGGAGCTATTGAAAGCCAGAAAAGTCTGGCAGTGGACTTTGCAAATGGCAATGCAGAGATATTCCAACTTTCCACTTAAGCTTGAAACTTACTAAAAAGTCTACAAATCACAAATGCTGGAGAGGGTGTGGAAAAAAGGGAACCCTC
The DNA here is from genome assembly GCF_949774975.1 of Lagenorhynchus albirostris. NCBI lineage: Eukaryota > Metazoa > Chordata > Mammalia > Artiodactyla > Delphinidae > Lagenorhynchus > Lagenorhynchus albirostris. The sequence continues at coordinate 26,363,654 of NC_083115.1, read as the reverse complement.
CTACACTGTTCAGTGGGAATGTAAATTGGTGCAGCCACTATGGAAAAGAGTATGGACATTCCTTAAAAAACTAAAAATAGAGTTAACATATGATCCTGCAGTCCCACCCCTGGGCATACATCTGGAGAAAACTCTAATTCAAAAAGACACATGAACCCCAATATTCATAGCAGCACTATTTACAGTAGCCAGACATGGAAACAACCTAAATGACCGTCGACAGATGAATGGATAAAGAAGATATGGTCCATGTTTATACACAATGGAATACTACTCAGCCATAAAAAAGAATGAAATAATGCCACCTGCAGCAACATGGATGGACCTAGAGATTATCATACTAAGTGAAGTAAGTCAGAGAAAGACAAATACCGTATGGTATCACTTATATGTGGAATCTAAAATATGATACAAATGAACTTATTTACAAAACAGAAACAGACTCACAGACATAGAAAACAAACTTATGATTGCCAGAGGGAAAAGGGGGTGGGAAGGGATAAATTGGGAGTTTGCGATGAGAAGATACAAACTACCATATATAAAATAGATAAGCAACAAAATCCTGCTGTATAGCACAGGGAACTATAGTCAGTATCCTATAATAAAGCATAATGGACAAGATATAGAAAGAATGTCTATATGTATATATACATTCTTTTTTATATTTTATATATGTGTACATCTCTGAATCACGTTGCTGTACACCAGAAACTAACGCAACATTGTAAATCAACTATACATCAGATCAGAAATTCAAATGTCCAGGACTCATGGCTGGGAAGTTCGGGGGTGTCGGGCTGTGTTCAGGAGTCTCCATTTTAATCAGTGCTCTAGAAGAGTTTCAAGGAACTCAACTTTTAGAAATGTGGGGATGACTTACGAAGAAACCCTGACGCTCTCAGCTAGAACAAGGGAAGTTTCAGGGGCCTTTCCAACTCGCCTCTTCCTCTTGCTGTTGCAGAGTACCAGGATTGTTCAAAATGGAAATGCTTTTGGAAGATCTTCTAAGGCAGCTGGTCCAGAATGAGCTGAGGGATCCAGCTCATTTCAGCTTGTAGCTCCCAGCTGTGTGATCCTGAATTTTAGAGGGGGCTCTTGGTAGAAGGAAATAGGAAAGGAATCAGAAGTTCAAGAGACAGCGAAGAGCCCCGGAGGAGCATCTGACTTAAATATAAGCAGGGAAACTTTTAGGCTAGAGTGAGTAAAGAAGAAAAATCTTGTAGCTTATGCAAAATGGTTTGAGATGTTCCGAGGAGGAAAGCATGACGAATTGGAAAAGAAAAAGGATCTGGGGGCCAGACAGATGCAGGGAAAGATCTCAGCATTGAGGAAGTAATTCTCAGAGGCTGAGGTGAGATTTCTACTGTCTCCCTTGCAGAGCTTTTGTGTGTCTACGGATTAGTGTTGTGAAGAGGTTCAAGTACTAGGAGGCCACCACTCCATACAGGGAAACTGTCGGTATTCAGAGGGAGAGCAAGCAAGTAAATGACGTGCACATTTTCTTTAGCTGTTAAACCATTTGCAGTGGGTAGTTTTTAAGCAGCAGTGCCATTCAAAAATGTGTGTGTGTGTGTGTATACATGTGTGTTAGACCAGGCAAGAAGGTATGCATATATTTACTTTCTATTAAAAAGGAAAAGAAAAAACAGTGTAACATGTAACCCTAATGAATGGAAACAGATATGCCTGCAAGAAAAATCACTTATTCTCAGCAAATGTGCCCTGTACGCGCTGGGGGAATATCCTAAGCATAAAACAGGAATTTCATGTATAACCCATTGGTGCTTCTTTGGTACTTTATAATTTACCACCAGCTGTGGGAAGGGACAGGGAGGTTCCTTTGACATCCATCCCTCCTGACCGTGAAATCTGGAGGCGTCCAGGATCTATGGTGTGATCTTTCATGACAAGTCACACCTGAGTAACATAAAAGCTATGCTGTTTCGAAAGCTAAGAACATGAACACAGTAAGAAAAATGCAGTCAGAGCAACCACGCGAGGTCAGTTATTATTTCTAAATCTGGATAATCCACCTCTTGCCCATCATCACCAGATTCTAATTTGTGTTATTTTTGCAGAGTTAACCATGAATTAAACTAAAACCCGAAATCAAGTACTGATTTTCTAAACATTGATTCAAGTTTTCTCTTTCTCTCTTGCTTTCTTTTTTGTGTACGCCGTCTAACACACAGGGACGAACATTTGTATATGTGGGGGCACATGCTATAAATGCTGAGCCCAGAACCAAGAAAATACATTGGTTTTTTGGGAAAGAAAATTGGCAGCCTGTTCAAATCAAGCTCTAGTTATATTTTTCTTCTCTTTAACTAAAAAAAAAAAAACCAAAGTATTCTACTTGGCTATAGCAATTTTTTTTTCTTAATGTACCTACTTGAAAAATCATAATATTGTATTTAAGGGTGCTAGGATTCAAAAAACTATAGTCATTATTTAATGCCATATTCCATTATAGGAACATATATTAACGTGTCTCTGTCTAGCTTTATCATCTTATAACCAAAGGTATTAACCGATTGAAATTAGATATTCCAAATTGGAAAACAACTACTCAGTCAGCAGGCCTGGAATCCCAGCCCCACCATTTATCAAGCTTTGTCTTCCTGGGCTGATCGCTCCCCTCTCTAAGGCCCGTTTCTTTACCTGCGAAGTGGAATTTCCCAGGTGGTTGTGGGGATAGAGGACGGAGGATGCTCAGGGCTCGGCTCAGCCCTTGGCCCTGGGAGTGCTGTGGTCATGATGGTCACTGTCACTGTTGCTGTCAGAGCATCTTCCCGCTGCTCCTTCCTCTTTCCTTCTTTCTCCATTTTCCTACCATCGGCTTCTCCCAGATGGGAGGCGGAACATCTTCCTCCAGGTGTGCATGATTCCCTCTGCTCTCCATCCTCTGAGGCATCGCAGTATGGTGCACTGGCATCTGGCCTCTCTGACAGCACCTTGCCCCGCAGACTTTAATAGGATCTTTTAAAAAAGTAGTGCTTCGGGCTTCCCTGGTGGCGCAGTGGTTGAGAGTCCGCCTGCCGATGTAGGGGACGCGGGTTCGTGCCCCGGTCCGGGAAGATCCCACATGCCGCGGAGCGGCTGGGCCCGTGAGCCATGGCCGCTGAGCCTGCGCATCCGGAGCCTGTGCTCCACAACGGGAGAGGCCACAACAGTGAGAGGCCCGCGTACTGCAAAAAATAAAAAAAAATAAAGCAAATTTAACAGCCATGTCTCCTGCTCTCTCTCTCCCTTTAGCCTTCGTAGCCATCCTCAACTTTTCATCAATATTTCTCTCGCACCTTGTAGTAGCAATCAAAATCAAATAATACTTGCCTGGCACCCCTGACACAATATTCAGAACACGTTAGAAGATATTGCAGTCTGCTCCAAGAGAAGATGTCCTACATTTCCTGACCTAAAACACAATATCAGTTACTGAGATTTTGCGGTACCTGTGTCTGTGTGTGATTCACCCCGACCGGAGTTATAAACTCTGATGAGGGACAAGGGTACCGTATTTAAATGGGTAAAGTAGAGCCGTGTGATGTTGCTCTGTGTTGCCCACGTACTGCTGTGTACATCTGGAAAGACATCATGTGGCCCAGGTGTTACACAATATTATTTTTCTTCTTCTCATCTTCTAATTGCTGTAAAGCCCACGCTTCTAGGAGACAGTTTAAAAGTAGTGGAACCTGTGGTTTGCAATCAAATGCATATTATGACGCTAATTCCCCATCCACTCACCGTTCCCTTATTGTGTTCCTTTCATTACAGCTAATGGGAGCATTGGGAAGGTGATCAAGAGTAGACTAGACCTCAGTAAATAAAGGATGTCCCCAAAAAGGGAAGCTGCTTTCCCTTAAAGGCATCAGTACTGTAACACACTCATGTTATATACTGGGGATACATCTTTTATACCAATATCAGAGCGTTTAATTAGTGGTAATTAGAGCCCAGCTGGGCAAGAGCCATTTCGATACCACTGCGAAGAGGGTGAGCAAGGAGACAGTACTTTTCATTCAAATAATTACTTTCCCACAAATATGCCTAATTCTGTTCATTAGCCCCTAGGAGGATCTATGTTTTTCAAACCCTTTACCAAATTGCGTTGCTGCATTGCTGAGCGTATTGAAATATTTACAAATATGGACACATTCTTGACTTTCTGGCCATAATGTCTTTATTGGTAGGTGGATTCCGAGAGTACAAATAGAATACCCGTTGAATAAATCTATGAATTATAAACATTTTATAAATGAGAGGTAAAAAAGACTGAAGTAAAGAAAGAAGTGTGCAAACAGTTGGTGTTTTGGGGCATGTGAGGTTATGGGGCAGCTGAAGTTTTCCATGTTCAGTGATTACCAACTTACCCCAGCCCCCGGGGGTCCCAGGGTACAGGATTTGTCCCACTGATAATCACAGTTTTGCTGGAGATGAACTGTTTCTTCACTAGAGAGGAGGCTTTTCTTGAGGGCAGATCTTGCCGTTCCTTTTGTTATTCCCATAGGGGGTTCTCAGTACGCAGTGGTTTGATGACAGATGTGGCTGATATAAAAATTCAAATTTACAGCCACCTCATTCAGCACTTGTTCAAGTACTATGTGTTTTCTGGGGAAGCTACTGTATAAGGTGAACAAAAGAGGCAGACGTCCGCGCAAGCTCTGGGTGCCATTATGAGGGTGAAATGGATCCAGAGATCCGTTACCATTCTTTTGTTTATTGAATTTATCCATAACCCGTGTTTACAAATTACTTGCATTGCCTTGTTTGAGCAAAACACAGAATAATAATATGAAATAGAAAAGGAAAGCCAGGAGGAGTGAATTAATTAACTATAAATGGAGATGAATAGAATGGTAGAGACCAAAATTAATATTTAATTTTTAATTTCCAGGCATCTGTGGCAAAAAGAGGAAGTTGGTAATTTACCATACTCTCATTAGCAGCAAAGGGAAGTTTCCAAATTTCTCTCAATTTTTTAGCATGAAATTTGAAAATAAAATTTAACCTGGGACTTTATGCCTGGGTCCCAGAAGAGTAAAAATATTTGATGTTCTGAACAGGAGAATGTGAAATTCAATAGCAGATTACCTGTGAGTGTCCATCAAAGTAATTTTTTTTAAGTCAAGTGCGTGATACCCAAAACAATTCAGAGAAGAAGAAACACACACACACACACACACACACACACACACACACACACACACACACACACACACACACACACACACACACACACACACACACACACACACACACACACACACCCCTTTATACATTTCTTGCTTCAGCAAGATTTATTTTCATTTTCTATTTTAGGTTGCTGTGCTGGGTACATATGGCAGACAGGCTGTCCAGAAAGGAATGAGGCATAATTTATCTTCAGGGAACCCATGATCTAGTTGGATCATCTTGTAGGAATTACTTACTATAATAGGTAGAATGTGATAAGTAATCATAAGAAATGTAATGAATATTAACTGTAATCTCAGAGGATTTAATAGATCATTTCAGTTTGAGAGCTCAGAATAAGTTTACTTGTGGAAGTTTCATCTTAGGATTTTGTAACATAGAAAATAGGGTGAAAACAACAAAACAAGTGGGAAAAAAGCAGACACAAAGATGACTGCAATCCCCTATAAGCCACTCTCAGTAGACCTACGAACACACACACCCTCACACCCTCAAATACATATTTCCTGATTCATTCATTGACCTTTAGTCTGGGTGATATGTAAAATACTGGCCAATTAATATAATTACCTTGCTATTAACTAAAATAGCAAGAAATGTGAAATTTTCATTTTGATATTGCAGAACATAATCTGTATTTAAGAGCTCTGTTTAAACCCGAGAGTGGCAGGAAGTGCCCATATAGATCATGAGCAACTGTTCACAGTAGATACAATAGTTTCTATCAACTGCTCTCCTCCTCTTTGAGAAATAAATCTCTTGACTAAGACGATCATATATTTAAACACTTTGGAAACTAAACGTGCTTTTATGTGTCACTTTCCTTGGAGGATATGCATTTAATTATTTGCCCTGATCTCTTATGGGACACATTCCGTTTTTCAGTAAGCTTTATCTTTTGGTGTAAAATCAATAGAGAGTCTATAAAGTGGGTAATGAAGCCCCATCAATTAATAAAACTTTCATATTTATTGTGTAAGTATGACTGGGAACAAAACCCATGTACTTGCCAGTTGTTCTTTCCTAAAATATTATTTGTTTGTTTATTTTTAATTGAAGTACAGTTGATTTACAATGTTGCATTAGTTTCAGGTGTACAGCAAAGTGATTCAGTTATACATACACATATATATTTTTTCAGATTCTTTTCCCTTAAAGGCTATTACAAAATATTCAGTATAGTTCCCTGTGCTACAGAGTAGGTCCTCAGTGGTTATATATTTTATATATGGCAGTGTGTATATGTTAATCCCAAATTCCTAATTTATTCTTCCCCACTTACCCTTTGGTAACCACAAGTTTGTTTTCTATGTCTGTGAGTCTATTTATGTTTTGGAAATAAGTTCATTTGAACCTTTTTTTTTTCAGATTCCACATATAAGCAATATCATATGATATTTGTCTTTCTCTGTCTGGCTTATTTCACTTAGTATGATAATCTCTAGGTCCATCCATATTGCTGCAAATTGCATTATTTCATTCTTTTTTATGGGTGAGTAATATTCCATTGTATAAATATACCACATCTTCTTTATCCATTCATCTGTTGATGGACATTTAGGTTGCTTCCATGTCTTGGCTACTGTAAATAGTGCTGCTATGAACATAGGGTTGCATGTATCCTTTCAAATTATGGTTTGATGATCCTGCAGTCCCACTCCTGGGCATGTATCTGGAGAAATCCTAGTAATATTTGGCTTTGACATAAATCTAGACTCTAAAAGTAAAAGTATTTTTAAACAATAGTATAAAAAGAAAGTTTTCTTAACATAGTGAAACAAGTAAGGACTTTGAGGTCAAACAAGTCCCTGTTCAACCATTTAGGTAAGTGGTTAACGTAGCTCAAATTAATTCTGTTTTCTTCTCTATCTGGAGAGACCATCTACCTAGACCAAGATCGTTGATTAATTCATTCCATTTGAGTTTTTACATACCTTTTCTAGGCTGTGAGCAATGCCCTTGCCTTCATAGAGTCTGTAATCTACAAACATATGAAAAAGCAAATACCTAGAAATTATGAGAAAAGCCACGAATGAAGTGAAGTGGAAAAGGATAGTAGTAAAGACAATAGTCTGGGTAAGACAGTGTTCCAAGTAGCAGGGAAAGCGTGAGATTTTGGGAGACACAAATGAAACAGGAAAGAATTAAAAGGAGATCCATTCAGGTGAGTTGCACCAGTGCTTGGAAGCAATTAGTCCAAATTTTCCAGACAAACAAAAGCTGAAGGAGTTCATCACACTAGACTGGCCCTACCAGAAAGGTTATAGGAGGTCTTCAAGAAGAAACAGAAGGATGCTGTGAGTAAAAGGAAAACACGCAAAAGTATAAAACTCACTGTGAAAGTCAATTATACCTCAGTGAAGCTGAGAAAAAGAAAGGAAGGCAATTGAAGTAAAAATCCTGCCTGTATATCCCCCTCTAATCTGGAGAAAGAAGATAAGCTGTTACATTTTAAGATCAGAAATAAATGTTTCACTTGTTGAATAGTTTAGAATATCGGTTCTGGGTGGTGAACACATCAGATGCAGGTCCCGGTGTTAACTCTGCTAATTGTTAGCTTTGTAACCAGGGTCGATGGACCGAACATCTCCCACTCACACAAGAGTACTCACCTGCACTGGACACTTATTGCCGTAGAAGCCCAGCCTCCAGTCTTTTTTGGGCTCCGAATTCTCCCTACATATGAGGGTTTGCAGTGACTGGCCTCCAACACTAAATATGCAGTCTGACCATATTGAATGGTCCAAGGGTTTGCACATGACCCCGAAAAAAAATTCACAAGGGTACAGTTAAGTGATCCAAGAATTGAAATAAACAAACCACACAAAATAGAGTGTAAATACATCTTTCTCTCCTCCTCTCTCTCTCTCCATATTGTATATCTATGTATTAATATATAAACTTGTTATAAATAAACTTATATAAACCTAAGTTTATATGTGATAATTTTATTTCATAGTATGTAATATATAATGACTTCACTAATTAACCACATATTTCAATGAAAACAAAAGTAAAGGTAAAATATTTGCCCAATTAGCTTTTTTTAATAATTTATTACAGATTTTGGAATATTTACGATGGTAAATTATTTATTTGTTTATTTTTGGCTGTGTTGGGTCTTCGTTGCTGCACACGGGCTTTCTCTAGTTGCGGTGAACGGGGGCTACTCTTTGTTGCGGTGCGTGGGCTTCTCCTTGCAGTGGCTTCTCTTGCTGCGGAGCACAGGCTCTAGGCACGCGCGCTTCAGTAGTTGTGGCTCATGGGCTCTAGAGCGCAGGCTCAGTAGTTGTGACGCATGGACTTAGTTGCTCTGCGGCATGTGGGATCTTCCCGGACCAGGGCTCAAACCCGTGTCCCCTGCATTGGCCGGTGGATTCTTAACCACTGCACCACAGGGAAGTCCCTTAATTAGATTTTTATAAGACTATTAAAGGCTCAAAAATATGATGACATAAACAATCCCCTATTCTAGGAGTTAATTTTTTCTATTTAGAGAGGAGTTTGGCAAGAACGTGAAATATGTGTATACCATTTTATCCTAAATAGTAGTCCTAGAAATTATCCAAAGAAAGTAATCCAAAACACTGACACACAATTTATGGGCAAAAATATTCATTGTTATCTTACAATGACAAAAAGTATGCAGTGTGAATATGTAGGGTATAGGAAATCTGTTTGTATAGAGATTAGAGATTTGGATGTCTTAGGAAGAGCTTCAACGGCATGAAAGCAGATATAATGCGTCAAACCCTTCTGCCAGAGAAGGTGTTTCCTGAGACATTTTCATCATCTTTAAGACAACACTAAGAGTAGGGACTCATCAGGTTCTTGTGGAGAGTAAAGGAGTTGATAGAAGATCTTGCAGCAGTAGACTTTCAAGGACGTGTTGACCACAGTTGATGAAGGCGGTCACGGTGGTAGTGAAAGTACATTGTAGTGATGTCATTATTGCTTATGCAAATCCTGTCTTGATTTACTTGCCCTTAATGGATAATACTGATAAGATCAGTAGGAGCTTTTAGTAGTATAATTTGACTTTATTCAACAAATATGTATTAACTTTTCATGTGCTAGTCGCTTTTCTAGACCTTAGAAACAGATGCATTAATAAATGAAAGGGTAGAAAACCTTGCCCTGATGTGTTTCATGCTAATAAATAATATACAACTTGAAAGTAACTTAAGCATCTTTACCAGCCTGGTAATATTTACTTTTCTGGTTTAGTAATTAAAGAAGCATTGACCATATGAGAAAACTTCATGAATTTACCCTGACAGGTAAGAGTAACCTAAAAAGATAAATTTTTAATCACAAAAAATCATGTTTAAAGTATGCATGAAACTGGTACATAAGTGACTGCAAATCAGCACGAGTCGTTGCTCCTTTAGGGTGGCGGGTTGGCATCTTTGCTGTAGAATTTCTACCCTATAGTTAATGTTTTCCCTATTAGGTTCTTACCAGTTTCAGGCAAAAATGTCTAGCACGTGAAGCGTAGACTTCTATCAGTACATATTCAATAATTCGCCCACTTTCATTCTCATTATTTTTCATGTTAATGATTGGTAAAACACGCTGCAACTATCTGTGAAGCTGGTTCATTTCCATTAATATTGCAGCTAAGGAAAACACAGTATTGTTTTATTATTTAAATAACAAGGGGCTTCAATAACTAGAACTTATATATGAACAATATGGCTTTAGGTAAAAATAAAAATAGGCAAGCAGTTTTCGGAAGTACGTTATCAGGGAATACTTCTGACTGTGTGGCCACGATTTTCCCTCTTTTTTTAGTTTGCATATTATGAAGTGGGTGCCAACCATGGCCTTTCAATCAGTCATCTCCTGGACATTTCCTGAATCAGTACTATTAAGCACTGCTGTGAAGCCACAGGAGTGTTATTCCCGGGAACCCTTTTTCCTAAGTCACATGAGGTGTGCAGCCTCTTTCAGGTAAAGGACGGGCCACCCTCCTGACACGGGAGAAGACATCACAGCGGCAGCCTGTGGCTGAAGAGCCTCCCTCCTCCCTCCTGCCCTGATAGTCATTCCCCTGTGATTTAGTAAGTGTTTTTAACTGAATTTTTATAGGGGGAGTGAATGGGTTCCATCTAATGGTTAGAAAAGGAAATGTCCGATTTAGCTCATGTCACTAAAAGGCACAGAGCATCATTGATGTCTACAAACATTTTCCAGTTGAAGTTCCAAAATCATACTGTATAACAAAGGGGAAAAACAAAATAAATTTGCAACAATCCTTTCTCTCACATAGTTGTTTCTATCTAATAATATTAATAAATAGCAAAGGAATGGATGGCTTAGACGAAGTATTTAGTCATATGTAAACAAAACCGCTGCTAGAAGCTGAGTGTTTAGCAGACACGTAGGAGTTCAGCAGAGTGATTTTGCTGGATGCAGGGGCTAGTTTTGGGGCATCGCTGCGTGGCCACAACCAGAAAGACATCTGGGTAATGTTTAGTTTTTGAAGGAAGAAAGGCAAACTGTTGGACAGGATTTGAATGTAGAGACTCTAAGACAAATTTCTCAGAAAAGTTGTTGTTAGTTATCAGCTCCTGGGTTGCTTAATTTCACCTGCCCATCATGACAGAAGCCTCAATATTTAATGATCATAGTCATCTTGTAAAGCACATTCTATGTCTATTATAATAAATATATAAAATATGATATTGAATCTTCATGAAAACTCTGAGACAGTCATTATTCTACAATTAAAAATCTTGGCTAAAGATGTTAAATAAAATGCTAGATTGCCAAGTGTGTAGATCATCCCCCTTCTTCGAGACCAAGATTCTTGCCACTGTGCCATAATACTGTCGTGAGCAAATTTGGAGTATGCATGCCCCTCGTTAGAATTTGAAAATACCCTTTGGGAGGAAGAAGAGTCTTTATTTAATTAATTATTTATGGGCTTTTTGTTATTCTGATTTTGGTTATCTCCTGTTAATCAAACTCATTTATATTCATCAATAAGTTACTCCCAGCAATTATGTAAACTACTTTATAAGTTTACATTTTTAATCATGACACAATTTGGCAGTAAGCCAATCACATAATGTTGCATATAAATATGTATCATAATTTTCAAATCATTAAAAGTAGTTTTTTTAAGGTTATGAAATAAACTTCAATGGGAAGCTATGTATTTGCTAAATAAGATTTAAAATAGTTTAAAATACATATCTCATTTTAAACACTACAGATTAGTCCAGCATCAACATTTTAGGTAAAGAAAATTCTGGGTTCTTAACAGATGTTGGTTGAGATTTGTTCCATCTAATCAAGATAATTTTATTATAATAGCTGATCAATCTGATATATTATTTTAAAGAATTTAAACTAACAGGGTATCAGGCTGATTTTACTTTAAATCTGGCAATATATGTTAATTATCTTATTATATATTCTATACCTAGTTGTTCATGAATGACTGAATTGCCAACACATTTAAAGACACACCCTGTTTTATAAGCAGTTTAAACTGCTTTTTCACCCGTTACTGAAAGTTTATCATGAGCAAGGGTTATTATTATCATGAAAAGAAATAGGATTGTCAAGAGTTATGAAAGTAAATATTTAAATATTTTGAGAGGACTAAATCTATAAATACTGTAAAACATTTTCTTTTTTATTGCCCAAACTTAAAAAAAAAATTACCACATTTTAATAGGTGGTTACATGCTGTTATTTGTAATACTCTTTTGACTCTCTGGCCCAAATAAAAATAAAATACATATTTAATTCCCCCACTTAAGAAATCTGTATATTTGATTCAGTGTCTTTCAACTCATCAGAGAATGCTTGAAGGGGAAGAGAAATGAAACACCCAAAGCATGATTGGCTCCTAAATTAAAACTCAGGGAAAATAATTATCTAAGGCATTTATAATTTTTTTAAAAAAAGAGTTATTAATGGAAGATTTTCTGACTTTGGACTTTCAGCTAATAAATGTATGTATTCATGCTTGTGTATACACAGACACACATACAAAAAGTTGTGTGTGTGTCTGTACAAAACCATTGCTGATTTCTGGGAACTAGCTACTAAATCTCAAATTATGGCAAATTCATTGATGTATATGAGTTTATCAATAGAATAGTCACTATCCCTGGAAAATGATAGAACACTTCCTATCACATTTTTATTTCCAAGAAATCAAAGAATAAAAAAAATCAAGAAATACTGTAGTGATACAATGTTCTCCTTTTCAGTTTTACTTTTTTTCCTTCTAAATTATAGAAAGGCGAGAGTTTTGTAGTTTTCAGTAGTGTATTTCTACTTATACAAGAATGGTTTGGGATGCATACTATTTTTGAAAAATAAACAACTTCAGGAATATTGTCACATATTTTCAGATAATCTTAATATTATGCATATGCTTCACTAGTAGAGTATGACAGGTCACAAAAATAGGTAAATATGTAAAAGTTAAGTATTCTTTTGAAAACAGTCTCTCTAGAACCAAGCAGAGTGTGGCCTTTGGAAGGACATGCAAATCCGGGTGCAGGAGAGAAATTTCTAAGCAAGTTCAGGACACAGGCTGGGCCCTCACTCCACGCTCCACGAACAGCTCTGCATAAGCCACGGTTGGATGCAGAAACCTTCATTAAAAGTAATAATTTGCATATTTTCAGGCAAAATACAGGGATTGATTAGAATTTTATTTCCATATGTTTCACCTGCCAATACAGTATGCTTGCAAGAAAGAATTAACTGCTGTAAAGCAAACAGAAGATTTGTCATCAAATAACTCTTATCTGTGATCTCATTAGAATATGCTGTTAGAAGAGAAAAATAAACAGTTAATCATATGGTCAATAACATTGTTAACCGGCTTTTTCCACTTAATCATTGGGAATAGTTTTATTTTTTATCTGTTTTTTTCCCACTAGTTCTTTAGTTCGGTCATTTAGCTGGTTTTCCTACTTCATATTTTGGCAGGATTTTTTTTTCCTTTGCTATATCACGTAACAGTGAAATAAATGTCAACATGTATGTGTGAATAGCCAGTTTTTTCCATGAGATAGATTCTGAAAACTTGCCAAGACATTTAATATATATATGTGTCTTGATTTTAACTGACACTGTGTTTATTCCCACAAGAAGTGTTTAAAAGAACCTGCTGGAAAAATCCCTGCTAACCCTGGTTATAATCAATTGCTATTTTTATAATCAAATGTGAACTGCCTTAAATACATGGCTTATTAATACATTAAAAATAAATGTCTGATCAATAAGAGTAATGCAAGAGAGCCCTGTGGCAACGTGTGATCACACTTCCTTTCGGAACCGTATTCCTTCCTAAGGAATGGCAGAGGCAAAACCCATTCCAGGGAGGAAAGACAGAAGGATCCAGGCGAACTGGTTACAAAGATCTGAGATTGCACTGAGTCACTTAATCACACAACTGACTTGACTTTTTACTTCAGCAAATAGTAAGTGAAATTTTAGAAAGAAGTGACAGTATTAAAAAATTGGAATTCTAAAGTTGGGTTGTGCTAGACGCTTATGTAACCAGTACTGTAAACAAACAAACAACAAACAAACAAGAAAAACAGGTCAATATGATTTAATTGATTATTTTTTCTTCAAGGAAATGTTAAAAAAAAATCACATCTACGGGAATTTAGGCAGTGAATACACAAGAGAGCTGGAAGTTCAAATAATTCCTGCTCCAGTCGGAGAAATAATTCCATGTTGAATTCTACTCTCTACTTTGATGATTTCCCTTATTGAATATAAGAAAATGCCTTTATTTTGGTAGCATGTACAATAATTTATTCATTTAGTCACGAGAATTGACCTCCAACGTGAGAGCATGGCATTAATCCCTTTCACTTCTCTCGGCCTCTCTTTTCTTATTTTTAAAATAAAACAAGATTATCTAGAGGTTTACACAAAGAAACAGAAGTAAAATTACCCTAAAAGTCAAAAATACCACACAAAATGGTGGTATTATTTCTTTAAAAATATTTCATTGCATTTGATTGCCTCGTATTTAAAATCCAGTCCTAAGCTTGGGAGTTCTGGTTTACTAAATAGGTTATCTAAAGTTCTAAACGTGTAATTTGAAGCGTCAAATCCCAAAGCATATAAAGAGAGCAAAAAAAAAAAAAAATTCCTGAGAAAGATCTTATGCAGAATCAATGGGCACAGTCATCATTTGTATTTTCAGAATGTTACTAGAAACAGAACACATCTGAACTGGCAGCTGCAGCCTGTGGAAACTAGGAGAGCCTGGTGGAGCTGAGGCGAATATAAATCACAACTTGGAGAGAAAAAAGCACAAGCAGAGTCCTGAACACTGAAGGCTCGGCAGCTCGCTGAACGTGGACAGGAAATCCAGTGGGACTGAAAGCAGCATAAACAGAGTATTTACCATTTTGTGATTTCAGAGATACTTTGATGACACAGTTCACTGCCACCGAAAGCCAGCTCCCACAACTGGGCCCAGACCACAGCGACATACAAATACCTGTTTTATTGGACGTTCCCAAAGCTAATTGAGAAGCTGAAGCCTGTAGAGGGTCCACTTGATGCTAACGGACCAGCATTTCCTTGACAATTTCCCTGGAAGTTTTCCTTCCTCCCTTTTTTTTTGCTTAGAGTTTGGTTGGGTCCACAGCAGCATTTCAATTGCGAAACATGAAACTCTGGCCTCAGGGTCCTTGATTGTATTTCTGGAGTCCATAGTGTCAACGATGGTGAATTTTCTTGCAGCTGCTTCTTCAATAAGCACAGACCTGAGGATTCTCATGGCCACATCCTTGTGGCAGGCAGACCCGGAACTGCTTCATCACCCAGGACTCCAGTCTCCTGCTCAGTCACAGATGAGCTACTAGCGACATCTTCTCCTGGGCTGGGCTGCTGTCTTCACTGCAGTGCATCTGTGCTTACAAAGCAGATTTCAGGGTTCAGGACCCACTTCACTCTGCTGGGCTTCCTACTTGATTAAGTTAGCAGGTGCTCTGGGCAAGCAGTGATTCTGTAAGAGAAAACCCACACAACCTGACAACTTCCTATTTGACCACTGCCTGTCACAAAAAAAGTCATTATTTTCGAACATGTTTGAAAATTTCAAGACCTCCCGTGTAAACACGTCTTTAATTTCAGAGCTGCATCTAACACAGGCTACTTACTGGTTGAGTAACTCGATATGAATAATACAGTAAATGGGAAATGGCATTTTTGTCAAATAACTCAATCCCATGTTGACTAACACCTTTTCCTGAGTGACAAAATGCCAGGTGAGATTGTTTGAATAAAATGAGCTGCTTTTTAAAAATTACCTCACGCTCTGCATTCTAGTCTGACAACTTTCCAGAAGTTCTCTCGTTGATGAACATTTCATTCAAACATCCCCCTTTCTCATCTTCCATGAATTAAAATGACAGTACGTATGATTCTTTCACACCAAGTTCAGATGGTTATTTTATTGTCAAAATCATCATTTGATATATCAATAATACCCATTCATGTCGTCATACCAGAAACATTCAGACTTTTAAAATGTAGCCGTCACTTAAATCGTGATTTAATTTTAGACCAAGTTAGGTTGGAACAAAGTTTCAGTCCTTCCACCACCTGTGTTCCGACGTGGCTACGAGGCTGACGTGTTCTCATGCTCTTCAAGCATCCGGTTACCTGTGGATCCACTGTGGGTGCTGAGCTACAGCACCGTCCCTCCAGCTCTGGCAGCAGTGGGAGGATGAGGGTCCTGCCCTGTGGACCTGGTCCTGACACGCGTCCTGAGGATACAAGAGGGAAAGACGTCTGAGATGTGACTTTGTACTGGAGGCAGAGGCAAGCAGTTGTCACCCCCCTTATCTGAGTTTTCAAAGAAAATATATTCTGAGGTTAGGAATGCTTTAGGATGCACAACCACAAGCAAAATCAAGGAGTAGAGATGGCTGTACTTCTAGAAAAGTAAAGTTCACCTGCATCAGATTCTAGATTCCTATTCTGGAGTGAAAACCCTGGACACTAAGCATGTGTTATTTGCAGTGGATGTTACTTGCAGGCAAAGCAAATGAAATGTGAGGCTGACTCCTGGCCTTTAAGAAACTTCAAGGAGATTTAAGATGAGAAAACATCATCACACATCCCATTTTAAAATTAGCAGAGACTTAATTAAAGGACATTATTGAAAGTATTTAAGTCATTCTTTAAGGAATACAGTGACTGAATTAGCGGGAGGGTTAGGAGTTGCTTCTGCCCGGGGTGAGAGTGCAAAGCTGTGTTTGTGGCTGCCCGTCATCTTCCTGTCCTGGAGACCCAGGATGGGCCGTGTCAGCCCTCTGTGCACTTGGTTGGGGCGGGTGGTGACATCTACCCCAGCCTCTGAGACAGCTGTTAGGACACCCTTAGACTAGCTCAGGGCTGCAAAACCACTGCATGTGCAGACAGAGTACGTCGGTGTTGTTCAAGCTAAGAAAGGGCTGCAGTTGTATTCACTCACTACCATCTGCTTAAGGTCAAGGTCTGGTTGGCCCTGCTTTGGCCGCCAGCTGGTCTCTACCTGTGTCCTCATCTCAGAGCTTCTCCCTTTACTCCTTCCACCTGGGGAAGAACCACAAGCTTCCCAGCGATGCTCATTCTAGCACAGAGAAAGCTTCTGAGAAATTCTTGCCCTGGGGGCGTTCACTCCTTTCATGGTGGCATTTCTGTTTTAAAATAGGACCTGAGGGCTTCCCTGGTGGCGCAGTGGTTGAGAGTCCGCCTGCCGATGCAGGGGACATGGGTTCGTGCCGCGGTCCGGGAAGATCCCACGTGCCGCGGAGCGGCTGGGCCCGTGAGCCATGGCCGCTGAGCCTGCGCGTCTGGAGCCTGTGCTCCGCAATGGGAGAGGCCACAGCAGTGAGAGGCCCACGTACTGCAAAAATAAATAAATAAATAAAATAAAATAAAATAGGACCTGACTAGGGGAAAAGCACTTCGCTGAAAAAAAAAGATCTCTGGAATAGGAGCTCTACAGCTTTAAAGGAAAATGTTTGGGAAACAGATTTTCAGGGACAGAGTTTCTTGGTATCCCTCCAGCTCCTCATTTCAGATGTGGTTTCTTCCTAGAGCTCACCCAATCCAGCAATCTGGAATTAACTTGGAATTAAAGAGTTTTGCTACATTCCTCAGGAGCAGGGCTTTCCTTAGTCTCCGTTGACCTTGCACACAAGGGTTTTGTTAGGATGTTTCTTTCCTGACTGCCACAGAGGCAGTGATTGTTGGCACCTCTGCATTATACTGGGAGGGGCTGGGACATGACCAGCAGGACTCACATGCATTTCGCGGGCAGCTGCTGCTCCTCCTGAAGGCTCCCCCGTGCATGCTTCCACTGCCAGAATGCTGGTACCCACTCTTTTTGAGGTTGCCTTTTTCTTTACTGAAGTTCAGAATTCGGCGTCATAAAAATGCTCTTCTGCCCTCTTTGTCATGGCTCCTGGGCTGTGAAATACGAGATGGCCATGACTGTTTCGAAGCCAGTTTTAACCTTTTTCCTTCTGGATGTCAAAAGGGGACGTTACAGAAACCTAGGATTTAGTTTTCCGTTGCCTAGGCCGTCATCATGCTGACTGTTGTGACTGCTTTGTGCAAATCGAAGTCAGAGAGGTCTCAGCTTGTTTTGCTGATTTGTGTTTCCCAGGCTGCTTCGACCCATGATGAAGTAGGTCATGTGCCACACTCCTTGCTACTCGATCCAGAGCCTAGAACGGTCCCCCTAGGGGAGGATAGTCAGAACATCGTGGACTGAGGGAGCAGAATGTGTCTGGAAGCAAGAAAGTGATTCTCTTCTTTTACAATCATCTTCTTCTTTTTTTTTTGCAACACAAGTCAATCTTTATTGAAAACTGCAGTAGTAATACATAACAATTCTTGTTACAATAAACATGCTTTTAAGAATTTTAAATCTGAGCTCATCTACTCATCAGATAGCATAAAAAATTAAAATATTTCTAATTTACACATAATGGAATTGGCTCAGGATGGGTGTTCCATTCCTTTGTATTGATTGACACCTTAAGTTCAATGCACAGGTGAGGGGGGCCTTTAACACTGGAAGACCATGCTGACTTAAGTTTTAAAAAAGTACTAAGAGAACGGTCTAAAAAAAAAAACAGTATTCCAAAATCGTTTAAAAAAAACGATTGCTTCCTGTGTTGCTTCTATGTTTGCGAAGTCCTTCCCTAGTAAATATGTTCAATATACAATGCACTTACATGCTTTTAGGGAGGAGACAGAGTTTGAAGTTCCCTGAGAATTTTCCTGTGAAGAAATGCTACCATTTTACTCCAAATAAAAATAGTTTACTGCAAATAAAAATCTGTATATGTGTGTGTGTGTGTGTGTGTGTGTGTGTGTGTGTGTGTATATACAGATTCTATGTATTTGTAAAAATATATGTGTATAAAACTACACATATACAGTTATATACACAGATTATATATGTAATTTTGTATATAGTTAGTATATGTTCCCAATGAGTTATATATAATTATAATTATATCACTGTATATGTATATATATATAGTTAAATATATACATGTTCATATATATTCCCAATAAGTTATATATAATTATCATTATATCAGTATATGTGTATATACACTTACATATATACATTATATATATATTTCCAATAAGTTATATAATTATATCATTATATATGTGTATATCTATACACTTACATATGTAGCTATTTATATATTCCCATTCAGTTATATATATAATTATAATTATATATGTATATATACTTATACATATACATATTCATATATACCCAATGTTATATATATAATTATATCATTATATATATATACTTATATACATATTCAGATATATTCCTATTAAGTTATATATAGTAACTATATTATTATATATGTGTATATATATATATATATATATACTTACATGTATTCCCTTACTTACATGTACTCCATCTTTATTGGAGTATAATTGCTTTATATTGTTGTGTTAGTTTCTGCTGTATAACAAAGTGAATCAGCTATACGTATACATGTATCCCCATATCCCCTCCCTCTTGCGTCTCCCTCCCACCCCCCCTCTCCCACCCCACTAGGTGGTCACAAAGCACCGAGCTGATCTCCCTGTGCTATGCAGCTGCTTCCCACTAGCTATCTGTTTTACATTTGGTAGTGTATATAAGTTCATGCCACTCTCTCACTTCATCCCAGCTTACCCTTCCCACTCCCCATGTCCTCAAGTCCATACCTCTTGGCCACTTGGATGTCTATTTAGAAACATGTCTATTCATGACCTTTGCCCATTTTTCGTTGGGTTATTTTTTTTTTTTGCTACTAAGTTGTATAAGTTCCTTGTATAATTTGGCCGTTAATCCCTTATTGCATCTGTGGTTTGTAAATATTTTCTCACATTCCACAGGCTGCCTGTTCATTTTGTCGATAGTTCCGTTTGCTGCACAATCTTTTTTTTTTTTTATTGCATTTCTGCATTAGGTTTTGCGTAAAGAAGAGTGGTGGGTTTCAGGCCTTGAAATTTTTGAAATAAAACATTATGGAATATAATATTTTTATAATATAAATTGCTTAAAATCTGAATTATATGACTCTTACTTGAAAAGAAAAGACACTGTGTGGTCAAATATAATTAATGGCCAAATATGGACACCCATTGGATCAGTGTTTTTCTATTTCTTTTTTCTTAAAATTCCAAATCCTCCCACCTATCTTCACTCTTTTCATCGTTGAAGCTGTATAAATGCTATGTATCCATAGATCTTGTGATAAGAGCAAGCACAATGGCTAACACTATAACTAAACATTTATTTCTCTGAGTACGTACACAGAGAAGGTAGCAGTTAGGATAGTAAAACATCATTCTGCGTCCTGTGTAGGGACATCTTCCGTAGCAAATGACCTGTTGTCTCTATAATTGTTAAAACTTTCTTACCATCTGAACAATGGCCTTAGGCAGTATGTTGGTTAACGAAATATGATTTATATGCAAGATACATTCGACTATAAAGATCCTTACAGAAAAAAATGCATTCTATCGGCTAACAGGTGTGTCCGCCTGCCGACAGAGGAAGGAAGGAGAACCTCAGCCTCCTTTGGTTTCTACAGTGAGCGTCCTCTTCAGAAGCACAGGGCTCATAGCCCTCTGTCCAGCCAATACCTGTACTGCCTACAGCTGGGGAATAGAATAAAGTACGAAAGAATGTTCTGGCAAATTCTTAGTCTAGAAAAGGGAATGCTTTCATTAATACGTTCCTTTCCTTCCCTAATACGTCCCTTTCCTTGCCTCGAAAGACGTATGCCGAAACAGATTAGACTCACATAAAAAGGTAGCTAACTCACATATAATACTAAATACCATTCTTCCTTCCTGATCTCTGTTGGCTTCACCTTTTGGTCAACTTCTCATGTTCACCTCCCTTTGGAGTTTAACCCTTTGTCTACTGACAAAGCACAGTTGTTGGCTAGAAGCAGAGAGAGGAGTGAAAGGCGAGTGACAACCATAAAAGGAATTCATGTTCCTGTAAACTGTCAGATCCTAAACACAGAGACTGAGCTGGTAACGTTTGCTGAGCTCATATGTGCTTCGTTTGTTTCCTTTTTAATCCTCCATCCAGGTCAGCAGCACATCTATCTTGACAGCTTTCCTTCTGTCCCTTCCTTTGAGCAGACGAGGAGTCGGGATGAGGGACTCAAACCATCAGGCAATGGCAGGTTGAGTAGGAGCCCACCTTGGGGGCTGCGAGGCAGTAACGCCGTATCTCCAAGTTCAGGGGCACAAAGAAGCGCTGTACAGCCATCTCCACTCATGTAAGGAGAGGGACAAAGAGAAGAGGAGTGCAGGGGGGGAAAGCAGAAAGCATGAGGTCAGAAGAGAAAAATATCTGGAGTGGAAAAGCCCAAAGCAATGCAGACACTCAAGCTAGAAGCTGGAAAGGGAAACGTAAAAGTTTTAAAGAATAAGAAGATGGAAATAGACAAAGCTATTTTCTATTCTTTTATAAGAATTGTAGCCTTTGTTCCTTTGTGTAATGACTTTCTCATGTCTGGCTCTGATACCTGGATTACCCAGTCCCAAACTGCCTTTGAGAATATTTCATCAATTCACCAGGTGACTAGAGTGTGAGACGGATCCTCACCGCTTTAGAATTGGATGGAGAACCTAAATTATCTCTGGATCATTTTCTATTGTACCGCCGACCTCTTAATTCAGTTCACTGGCATTTAACTCGAATTGAAAACAGATGATACGTCAAATATGTTGCATGTGACATGATACAGCTTAAATTATTATCTGTATAGACTTGATTCAGGTATAAGATAAGTAATATCTTGAGATCCACTGACAGACTTACCAATCCAATTGTGTGTGTGTGTGTGTGTGTGTGTGTGTGCGCGCGCGCGCGCGCGAGTGAATGTCTGTAGCCTGTCAGACATCACGCAAGCTGAGGTAGTAGATACCAAGGAACACAACACGTGGTCTTTGCCCTCAAGGACCTTGCAGGCTAATTGAAAAAATAATGAATATGAGTCGTACATGCCAAATACTACAAGCCAGTGTTTATAGAAGAGAAACCAGCGATAAAGTAAGCCTAAAAATATCCAAACCCATTATTTATCCCCTAGAACTAGGTCTTCTATTCCTCCTGGCATACCAGTAGAAGAAATGAAGAAAATCAAAATGGTACAAAAGTTGCAATACCTGGATGTTTATAAATGTGACAGAGGAAGATTTTCTTGCTTTCTCTCTTCTTCACTCATCACTTACGCTTCCCTGTATTTGTTTGTATCTGTACGATACTGATTAACTACGGAAGGGAAATCATTTAGCCAATGGGCGGACAGCCTGGCAGATTTCACACTGCCGTGTCTTAGGCCTTTTCTCCTTCGCCATCCTAGTAACTGAGATCATATATGGAAGGTGCGTAAGAGCGTCTTCAAGAAGGGACACGTTTCTAGCCCCTACCCATTACTCACTTAGACCTCCATTGTTTTTATTCTAGAATAATTCTCTAATTAGTATCTCCTGCTTCTGTCTAAAATTGAATTCATTCTTCATGTTAGCATTTTATTCTTCCCTAAATTATGCCTTCTTAAAAGATCTTAAAAGCACTTATTTCTTAGAAAAATGGTCATTAATTATAAGGCCTGAAATTGAAAGCTTTCTGCTCCATGACCTTCAGGCTCTGTGACTCAGCAAAAGTGCAGTTTTTTTAAAGACAATCTTCTAGAGTGGTTTTAGGCTCGTATCAAAATTGAGAGGAAGATACAGAGATTTCCCCATGTGCCACCTGCCCCTGTACATTCAGTTTCCCCGTTATCAACATCCCTCATCGTAGGGGTACATTCGTTATAATCAGTGAACCTACATTGACACGTCATTGTTACCTAATAGGGGTACACAGTCCACGTCAAGGTTCACTCTTGGTGTTGTACATTCTGTGGGTTTGGACAAATGTATAATGACAGGTATCCACCATTATAGTGTCATACAGAGTAGTTTCACTGCCCGAAAAATCCTCTGTGCTCTGCCCATTCATTCCTCCCCCCAACCCCTGGCAACCACTGATCTTTTTACTGCCTCCGTAGTTTTGTCTTTTCCAGAACATTACATAGTTGGAATCATACAGCATGTAAGTAGAAATTAGCATCTAAATTTAATAAATATTAAAAAAAAAAGAAGGCATAGATTGTCTGCAATGACCTCACATGGATACCTGTTGAGAACAAACATAGCGAAGAGGACTGTATGTAAAACAGGATTTTACGTCACTGATTCAAGGCATGGATGAGGCATAATCACACTTGTTTTAAAGATAGAAACCCTACTAGTAAAGAACCACATGTGACTCAATTTGTGAGCTTAAGGGATTCTCAACAAAAAAATGTTTGAGTACATTAGTGTTTTGTGAAAGACCCAGGATGTTTTGCAAGTACCTTGAAACGGATTTCTAAAAATGTCCTGTCTTTAATAACTATGGTCAGTTTTAAGATGAACATATAGGGAAATCCTAAACATAATAAACGTAAAGAGTGTCTTTCTTGCAGCTAACTCCAGGGTCACATTTGGGATTTGAATGGATAAGGAAATGAACCCGGAGGGCTTCTCCAGTGCATCTATGTCCTGGTGGTGCCCGTTTCTGTCTTTCCCAGCTGGAGCACCACGGGCAAAGCATTTGCTTCCCTTTCCACTGGCTAACGAGGCCTGAGTCAGAAAAGGGGACCTGCTCTGGATAATATATCAGAATTAAAGCCAATGCATGTGAATTAGCGTGTGCAAATACTCACATAAGTCCCGGGAAGACCCACTGTATAGTGCCTATGGGATTTCTCCTGAAGTCACCAGTTTGCTTGAAGAATGTTAGTACCTAAGCTCTAAATCTCAAAGGGAATATGAGCAAAAAGTATAATTTAGGAAGTTACTCTGATTTACATGGTCTTTAAAAAAACAACTTTAATATAAAAACAACTTTAATGCTTATTTGTTAAGATGAAAACAAGTTGTCACCCTCTTCTGTGAGCTTTCAGCACAACTTCTCTTCTGAAAGCAAGTTTTTTACTGTTGACAAAAACATTATTCAAGCAAGCAACCTCATGCGGTGCCGTTAATGACAATAATTTATGCAAAGCGTGAAGTTTCTTTGTGTATTCTAGTAATGCTCAAGTCATTCTGTTTGACTAAACACCTTTGAAGTTCAGCAAACATCTTTTAAGAGGGAGAAAATGAAGGCTAGAGTGAGTTAGAAATTCTTCCAGGAATAAATTAACACATAGAACTTCAATTCTGAAACTAAAATTTTAAGATTCTATTTAATTTTGTTTAAAAATAGAAATTTTATGCAGTATCGACTAAAAATACTAAGTTTTAGTCTAACTTAGGTTGCTATATATACAATAAACTATTGTTACATGTATATCACTTTTGTTTTGACATCAGAATTATATATAGAAACATATATGTTAAGCTACACACACATATAGCTTTAATTTTTAAGTGAAACCATTCACCATGTTTTATTAAATTTAAACCTCATTTTTTGTTTACTCAGCATATTTTAATGTGTTTAAATTAAACTATTGTGGATTTTATATGTTGAAGTAGAAAACATTCTACATTTTAAAATTTAAACCCCAAATATTTCCAATGCACAATTTTAATTAAGAGCTATTTGTCTTAAATTGGGTGATGGGACTTGTGAGCTATTTTCAAGCTAATTGAGAACCGTGCGGTACAGGACATGAACGTATTACTAAATAAATACCCCAGTTTCTCCAAACACATTTAACTGGCTTAGCTGCATGAAAGCCCCTGATATGGCAGATTTGCCATTCATTAATGTGTTCATTCTTTCATTTATTAAATAATGATTAAAACTACAGTGTTCAAAATACTGAGCAAAATATTTAGGGAAAAAAATAAAGATAAAAACAAACGCTGACTTCAGAGACCGTGTAGCGTAATACATACGAAGTAAGGGAAATTGTTTCTCTTTCATTGCAGCAGGTAAAATGTAAAAGAAAACTGATTGCCCTCGATATTTAAATAATTGTGGATTATTGTAATGCAGATACAGGCCACTTGGAGTGCCCAAGGCCTGTATTCTGATCAGGAGAGAATTTGTGTGACTCCACCTACCACCATCCCCACCATCCACTGTGATCCCCACCTGTCACTGCCATGTTCCTCTAGGCCAACCCCTTTACATCTGCATTCATTTCCGTTCACTTTCACTTGCGTGAGGATATATTCCTGTGTCTCCATGTCACGGATCTGTTTGCTCTCACGGTGTGAAATCAGGATCCCTACACATCTCTCTATGTGGTCAGCCTATTATTACTGATGCTGGTGTGATTAGGACCCTTGGTATTACAACAGGAAGGGAACATGAGGGACATGGATATTCTCACCCCACGTGACACAGCAAAGAGGTGATGCAGCTTCAACTGGAATCCACGCCTGGTGTGTGTCACCAACACCCTGGGCTACTTCAGACCCAACGTGGAGTCACCACCCTGAAAAGTGGATGCTGGAACAAAAGTCTTCTGAGCCCAAAGTGGGTGGTGATTTCACAACAGAAGGATCTAGCAGTGACCAGATCTGGTGGGAGAGGTCTGTCTCTGAACGGAAGAAAACCGTCACAGAAGCAAAATAACCCAATTTAGGTTGGGTGTTCATTCAACCAACGTAATAGAGCAGGTGTGTGGACCGGATGCAGTGGCAGGGGTGGGACGCAGGGGCGGTCCTGACTCCAGGGAGCTCTGGGAAGGGAAGCTCAAGTGTCCTCTCACCTGCCCAGGATCGCCAAGAACACAACATGAAGGTAACAAAACCACATGAACCCTTATGGAGATGAGCACCGAGTAGCACCACTCTTCCTTTGGAAGTGTCTCAGAGAAGGAAAAAAAATTATTTTAGTAAATAAATACACAGTCCATGTGTTCAGTGATGACTAAAGAAGTCACTGTTTTAAGACAGAAGAGGAAGATTTCTGCTTCTCATAATGGTGCTTTTGTTTGTTTAATATTGTTTCCAGGAGCAAATACTAAAAACCCAATTCATCATCACTGATATTGACACCTCCGTGAAAGACCAGGGGCCAAACCTTGACACATTACGTAGGAAATATGCACACAAGTATCACCACTACCTTTTCTTTCTGACATTTGCTTTTCCCATTGTTGTTGTTATTGATCTGTTCAGAGACTACCACAAATAGATTTTATATTAGAAATGGTACCAGAGTGAATTCATCCCAAAGCATTTTCTTGGTAAAATGCTTTGGTAAAAGCAGACCGATCAGTGTTCTTACAGGGCAAAACCAGAGTCTTTACAATAAAGAATCTGTGGCTAGACTTTTTAAATGGCGTTTTTCATCATGTCAAAGATGAATATCTGGGAAATTTTGGTGTTTGGGGACATATTCTGAAACTGTAATGCTGAGGAGACTAAATAACTTGGGAACATTTTTCTCCAGTGATTTACCTGGAGAAGTATTTTGATTTAATTGAGAGTATGAGTATTACACTGAGAAGCAGAGAGAATGATGTGTTATATTAACAAAGATGGGGAATTTTCTCCTGTGGGTGAGAAGAGACATAGTGTGCAATCCACGCATTCATGGAGTTTTTGTAGCTTTTAGATTTCTGTTCAGTTTTGCTTGAATTCTGAATTCTCATGTGTGAAGTGAGAATTATAGTACAATTTACATTTTTCAAAATAATTCAATATATTTTGGAAAGGATTTGAATTGTCCAAACCACCCTAAAGGGTGGTGTTACCCCTTTATCACCTGTGAGGGTCTGAGGCAGGAGAGAGGAGTTTAAGATGCTTCAGACAGACGTTTGGTATAAATGGCTCTCGTTTTATTACAGTGTTGTTATTACAAAGTAACCCTAATCCTATATGAATAATCAGTGCTCATTGGATAAACAGGCACAGACCCCTCCCCCTATCACCATGCATGTTCTACTGTCACTAAAAACAGAATTGTTAAGAACTGGAAGCAGAAATATTCCACTGGATGTTTGCTGACATCAGCATCTATGGCTTAAAATCTATTGATGTGACACTTAACCCTTCATATAGTATCTGCCTGCATTGGTTAATTCTACACTATGTGTGATAATTAGTTTTATATGTTAGCCAGATAAGTTTATGTATGTTAACTCTAGCACTCAGGTATTTCATCAATCATTTATCTAGATATTGCTGTGAAGGTATTTTGCAGGCTTGATTAAAAACTACAGTCAGTTGACTTTAAGCAAAGGCGATGACCCTGGATAATGTGGGTGGGCCTTCTCCAATCAGTTGAAGGTCTCCATTCCAAAGACTGAGGTTTCCTAAAGAAGAAGAAATTCTTTTTTTTGTTTTTGTAACTTTTTATTTTATACTGGAGTATAGCCGGTTAACAATGTTGTGATAGTTTCAGGTGCACAGCAAAGCTACTCAGCTATACATATATACATGTTTCCGTTCTCCCCCAAACGCCCCTCCCATCCAGGCTGCCACATAACATTGAGCAGAGTTCTGTGCTATACAGTACTGTGCTATACAGTAGGTCCTTGTTGGTTATCCATTTTCCATGGCTGAAATATGCCTGCCCTGCATATTTCAACCATGTCAGCGCCACAGTTGTGTGAGCCACTCTTTTAAATCTCTTCGTGAATGGAATACAGTAACAGTTAAATGATTTCTCCATGAGCTTTTATCATAGCCTCTTGATTTCTTAATACTTCAATAAATTAATATTTAAGAAAATATTTACCACCAATTTTTTGCTTTGTCAATAATAAAATCCTTCAAGTCTACAAATAATTTTCTAAATGGTATGGCTTAACCTTCATCTGTAAATTTTCTTGGTAGTTTATAGGAATGAAAGTCTCTAAAGACAATTAAAAACTGCCCCAGATGTTGAAAATTTATTCCTTACTATATACAGTGAATGCCTAACCTTGTGCTTGGGGCATTTTAGACACACAGTAGTTTTAGGCTACAGAATGATTGGGGAAAGTATACATTATATTTTGAAACTCTAATACGTTTTAAGGATTTGGAGAATATCATTTGCAAAATCCCTTATTAGATGACACTTAGTATATTGATGTTCCCTGATTCTGAGGAGAGAAAAAAATATTTCTTTTGGTTATTACATTCCATGACTGAAATGAAAATTCGTAAATAAAGGCAACATGCGATAGATACACTGTAAAAAAAAAAAATAGGTGTATAAGTCATAGGAAGGTGGTTCTGTCATTTCTGTTTTGAGCAACCTGTATATTTCCCAGTCAGCCCAGCCCATCTGCTTAATGAGATGATCACCATGAGATAGATGTGTTTACTGAGGTGCCCAGAAGGCCCCTTGCAAGGGATTAAATATCTTTAAAAACCCATTACCATTAACAGAGCCTGTTTTATTTCACAGTTGTGCCAGTGCCTCATGATCAGATGCTACTACTGGGCTTCACGACACACCCAGACACCTGACAAACGGTGACAGGAAGAAAGGCAGAGTGGACACTGTATAAATCATAGCACAGGAAGTCTGTCTTCGCATCACTTGGTCTGTAAAGAAACCAGAAAATATTACCGGGTTCTTGCACTTCTTCCCATGACAAAACCGAACATGTCCCCAGATACGAACGTGTTTCCATGGTAGATTCAAAACGGTCTCCCTTCAGGCGTATAGCATAAGGGAACTTACCTGCGGAACTAGCACTGTGGTCTAATAGGTAAAGACATGCCACCCCCCAACAAGTTAAATAAGTGGTAAATAATATTCAGTAATCAGGGGCATCAGGTAAAATGATTTTCAAATTAAGAGACACAAAAACTATTGGAAATGTCCTTTTCAGCAGTTTTTTAAAAGATTCACTGTAAATCTTTTCTTACATTCACATTAAAGTTTTGAATTTTGAAGGGGCAATAGGTCATAACAAGTAGACGTGTATGACAAAATATTATTAAGGGCTGAGTTTGAGAAGCACAAGGTGAGCTAAGGAGGTAGGGATTGGGAAACATGGATGAAACAACCCCAAATTGAAGAAGGCAAGAGACACAGTGGAGAATGATGGGTCACAGGGAGTTTATGGGTCCTACACCAAGATCACAGCTCTAGCGATACTGTTGAATGACCGATAGGGTATTGGAATTGTTAAGTTCAGTGGACATCTGTTGCCTTTGTGATCATTATCTAATTACCCTTTACCTGTTATAAAATTCCCTCTGCTGATCCTCCTGGTGTGCATCACAGATAACATCATAACCATGTTTTCTCCTAGCAGTGGGGCATAAGAGTGCTTTGTGAAACCCACTAAATCCACCATACAGAATCTTTGCTCGTGTAGAAGCCTCATTTCTGACCCTCACGTATGTCCTGATCCATTTCCTCCATCTTCTTCTTTCTCTATTCTAATTCTTGTTTTACAATGTTTTGTAAGCCCCCTTTAAATTATTCCAAAGCCAGGGGTGCCAATGGGTAAAGAATGAGTAGGTAAAAAAATAAATTGATAAGTAAATGAATAATAAATCTACAACCAGAGAACACATTTCTACAAATGTTAATGATAAATAGGAACAATTTTAATGATAATTCAATTCAGAAACAAAATAGATATGTCAAAAATCTAAACCTCCTTCCCAGGTTTTTGCTTCTTTTTCTGCCTCCTTTCTGGTTTTCTGGAAGTTGAAACAACTAAAAAGTTAATGCTCACGAAGCAAGCTTAAAAAATAGACAAGAGTTTTCAAAAGCAAAAACGCTTTTGCTACCTCCTCATCAACAACCAACACTGTAATATAGAATCTCTTAATATAAAAACGGAAGTCTGCAGGTGCATTTCTGAGTTGGGTTGTTTCTTTCCTCCCGTGTAATGATTGTAGTTGCTTGTCAGAGGGACAGAATGCTCATTAATTTGCTTGTAGAGTTATTGCCATGTTGCCCTTTCCCTTCCAGAAACACAGTAACTAAAAATTTCGATACTGTGTCAAGTCTTGTATACAGGCACAAACTCTGCTCCATTTTCTGACACCACTTGTGTTGCAATATTGATGTGATACTTTCAATCTTTGGAGGATGGCATCCTATCAGAAACAGTTTTGTCTTCCACGGTTTTCATCTCGTGTTTAAGGAAGCAAAAAGAAAGACAAGCAAACAAAACTATTTCGAGATTTTACACTGTACAGGGTGACACTTTGCTCCCTTAAGAAGTATTCCTCTGGCCAAATGGAAGAAGTTATTATCATCTGGCAATCGCCCTGAGTCCGCCCGTGTGCCCGCCAGGGCTGTAGAATCCACCACTCCCCCATCAGCTCCCCCTGTGCTTCATAAACCTCATAGTGCTGTTCTTTTTGGGGTGGAAAATACATATTCAGATTCAACACATATTCTTCACTGGGTCTCTCAGGTGTATACCCGGCGATTCAGATCCATGAGCATTTGAATAAAAGAAAAAAAAATCTTTCTGAAATCCTTGCCGAGAGTCTGAAAGGCAAGTTGGTTTGTTGTCTGGAACCCCAGAACCCCTAAGGTCCACATGTTTTGATTTCCAACCCTGAAACTGTGATATATCTTTGTGTGTCTATCACCGGCCTCAGTGCCTGGTATGTGGGAGACACTCATAAATACATATGGAATGAAAGGAGTAACAAAAACGATGTGTCTCGGGGGAAAAAGGTACGTTTGTCCCCACTGTGAATGTGAGACACACATCCAGTCTTTGTTCGGCCCCGTTTTTCTATCTCCTCCCTGTGGAAGAGGTTCTAGCTCCTCAGTGTGTTACTGAGTCCAAGCTCGTCCTGCCCGCCAAATGACAGGCCAGTAAATCCAGAGACACGGTGTTGGGGCAAGAAACAGCGACTTTATCAGAAAGCCAGCAGACCGAGAAGATGGCGGGCGGGCGGACTAGTGTCCCAAAGAACTATCTGACCAGGGTGAGACTTCAGGCTTCTTCTGTACTAGAAAGGTAGATGGCGAGGCTGGTTGCTGCAGACTCCTTGGTGCTGGCCGGACCATGGAGGGGGTGTGATAATCCTTTGCTCCCGCTGTTGTCTGTGTAGGTCTGGTCAAAATGTTCCTGTAAACCTGTACCAAGACACATGTTATTTTCTGTTCTGCAACTTTGTAGCTCTATATGAATAGAAATTGCCTTTAATGAATGATCTTGCCTTTAAAGATCAAGCCTGGGAAGCAAAGCCTTGAGAAAGGGCTCTTATGTATATTTCAGGCTATAGGTAATGTTCCTTTATAAAGTGCAGAGCCAGCATGACTAAGCACAGGAGACAGATCACAGAGGTCAGAGCTAAAGGAATAGATCCAGCGTGGAGTCGGGTCTGTTCTCGGTCACAAACAGAGCAGGGATGTAACGGGTTGGTGGTGGAGGGGCAGAGACAGGGGACAAAGGAGTGGTGGGAAGTTTGGAATAAGGAATATGAGGAGAGAGTTCCCAAAGGCACACGGGGGTTCCCCACCAGTGACTTTGTCCCCATTGTAATCTCTTCCACCCAAGATGGGCCCACTATTCTCCTTTCCACCCATGCACGCGTTGCTCGCATTGGCTTTCATTCCTATCCCAGACCCCCGAAAACAGAAGCAGTCTCCTGGTTTCCCCTTCGGAGAGAAAAGGCGCAGCTCTTTTTAGATATTAGAGGGAGTTTTAATGCTACTAGCAATGCGGAAATAATATTTTGAGGAGCACTGATTCCTGTGAAACCACCACCATTCTCCCTTCCTTCCAAAAAGGCTGGAGTGACCTCCAAGCCTATTCTTATAAAGGTTAAAATCTTAAGCTTGGAGTTGCATTGAACTAATTTCAAATATAGGTTGTGCCACATTGCACTGTAATTCCAAGTAGCGTCATTCTCGGTGGTCCTACCTGAAAATGAAAATATTAATAACCTCTTAGTTTTGTCACTGGAATTAAATATTTATGCAAAGTACATGACATAGTGTTCAATACATTTACATACTCAAATGAAAAGTAGCCATCGTTTTTAGTAAGTTTCAATGTATCTTCTTTTCATATACTCTCTTTAGGCATGTGTGAAAAGTTTGTGAGGATGATGAAAGTCAGGCCATCAAAAGGTTAAATCAGGGCTTCCCTGGTGGCGCAGTGGTTGAGAGTCCGCCTGCTGATGCAGGGGACACGGGTTTGGGCCCTGGTCCGGGAAGATCCCACATGCCGCGGAGCGGCTGGGCCTGTGAGCCATGGCCGCTGAGCCTGTGCATCCGGAGCCTATGCTCCGCAATGGGAGAGGCCACAGCAATGGGAGGCCCGCGTACCGCAAAAAAAAAGATAAATCAGTGCTACGTGGTAGTTGAAAGTACAGGCTCTCAAGGTAGACTTCTGAGGACCAGATTCTACCTTCATCACTTCCAGCTGGGACGAAAACAAGTGACCAGCCTCTCTGAGACTGTTTCCACATCTTTAAATGGGGGCAATAATAGCTTGACTTCATGGTTTTGTATATTTAGAACTGAATGAATTAGTATATATAAACCGCTTAGAACAGTGCCTGGGACACTGTGTGCTACATACATTTAACTATAGCTGATACCCACAAATTTGTGCAAAGTTCTTCAGTCCAGGACTTGTGTGATGAGAACTTTTAAGATTTAATCTCTTAGCAACTTTCAGATATGCAAAACAGTATTATTAACTGCAGTCACCATGTTGCACCTTACATTCCTCTTTTTAATAACTGGAAGTTTGTACCTTTTGATCCCCTTCACGCGTTTCACCTACCCCTCCCCACCAACCCTCTGCCCCTGGAAACCAGCAATGTGTCCTCTGTATCTGTGAGCTTTGTTTTTTGTTTGGTTGGTTTTGGTTTTTTTCTATTTTAGATTACATGTATAAGTGAGATCATGTGGTATTTGTCTTTCTCTGTTGACTTATCTCACTTAGCATGATGCCCTCAAGGTCCATCCATGTTGTCACAAGTGACAAAATTTTATATTTTTTATGGCTGAATAATATTCGCGCGTGTGTGTGTGTGTGTGTGTATACCACATCTTTTTTTATCCATTCAACCAGTGATGGACACTTAGGTTGTTCCCATATCTTGGCTATTGTAAATAAAGTTGCAGTGAACTTTGGGGGTGGCTCTGTCCTTTCACATTAGTGTTTTCATTTTCTTTGGATACCCAGAGGTGGGACTGCTGGGTGATATGCTAGTTCTATTTGTGCTTTTCTAGAGGAATCTCTATGTTGCACAAATTTACACTCCCCACAACAGTGCACAGGGGTTCCCTGTTCTCCACATCCTTACCAATACTTGTTTCTTGTTTGTTTTTTCTTTCCATAAAACCCATTCCAATAGATTTGAAGTGATCTCTCATTGTGGTTTTGGTTTGCATTTCCCTGATGATTAATGATGTTGAAGATCTTTTCATGGCTCTACTGGCCATCTGTGTGTCTTTTCTGGAAAAACGCCTGTTCAGATTCTTTGCTCATTTTTCAGTTAGATTCTTTTCTTGCTAATGAGTTGTAGGAGTTCTTTATGTATTTTGGATATTAGCCCCTTATCAGATAAATGATTTGCAGCTCTTTTCCCCCATTCTGTAGATTGCCTTTCACTTTCTTGATGGTTTACTTTGCTGTGAAGTTTTTTAGCTTGATGTAGTCCCACTTGTCTATTTTTGCTTTTGTTAACTTAGCTCTTGGTGTCCAATCCAAAAAATCATCACCAAGACCAATGTCAAGGAGCTTATTACCACCTGTGTTTTCTTCTAAGAGTTTTATGGTGTCAGGTCTTATGTTCAAGCCTTTAATCTATTCTGAGTTAACTTTTGTGCATGACGTGAGATACTGGTCTGGTTTTCCCAACAGCGTTTATTGAAGATACTGTCTTTTTCCCATTGTGTATTTTTGGCTCCTTTGTTGTAAATTAATTGACTGTATATGCATGGGTTTATTTCTGGGCTCTCTATTCTGGTCCATTGATCTGTGTGTCTGTTTTTATGTCAATACCATACTGTTTTGATTACTATAGCTTTGTAATATACTTTGAAATCAGGGCATGTGATGCTTCCAAGTTTGTTCTTTCTCAGGATTACTTTGGCTATTTGAGATCTCTTGTGGTTCCATACAGATGTTAGGATTATTCTATTTCTGTGAAAAATGCCATTGGAATTTTGATAGGGATTGCACTGAATTTGTAGATTGCTTTGGGTAGTATGGACATTTAAACAATATTAAAACCTTCTCTAGTCAATCAACCAGGGACACTATTTCTAAGTGTCATTAATTAGCTGGGTCTCCATATATTAATATTTTTTGATTAAAGTAACTTGATTGAGATGCAATTTATATATAAAAACTTCACATATGTAATATATGCAATTTGGTGGGTTTGAACATATTTTGATACTATGTTTTCTTAGTCTTTGGTAGTCCTTAAAGAGTTTTGATATCCCTACTCAGGCATGCCCACCATCCCATTGTCTCTCCCTGTGTATCACTGTATTGATATCATCAGGAAGAGTGACTGCACAGTATTTATTGATATTTTTATGGAACAGAATAGAGTAATAGAAGTGGCATAATTGTCATGTGTAATGTCAAAACACTTTGTTCAAGCCCCAAATTCTCTATTGATTTGGTTGATGTTGGCTGACAGTCCGTTAACGTAAGTAGAGAAAATAACATGTAGGACAAGAGTCAAGTTTATTTCCTTTTTTTTTTTTTTGTATTATGTGTCTCAAATGGAACCTAGGCGTCAACTTAAGAAAGTCTGTGAACTCATGAGATGGGGAATCTATAGCTTTTATTTCAGCAGATTAAGGTAGAGGATGTTTTAACAAGCTCAAGGTTCTAGTGTGAAGGCTTCATTCAGACTGACTGGTTCGGTTCAGCGAAGTCTCCTTCATTGTGCCTTCAATGGAATACTTAATGAATTTCAAATATTAAGCGATCTCCATCACTCTGGAAAAGGCTTTATTTAAATACTTCTTATACAATATTTAACAATAGGAGAGAGTGTTAAAATTCACATCTCCTGGTTGGCAACATTGAGATGTGTGGTGGTGAAATGTTCCTCCTGCCTGGCTTGACATGAGGTTTGAAAGCAAAGAACAAAATCTCGTGTTAATGTGTGTTCAGTGCATTTTGGGGTTTTGGGTTTTTTCATTCATCTGGAACTAAACAGCCTCAGAATGAGAGTTGTATTTTTCACAACAAAAATAAAACTATAAATGTATTTGATGTTTGCCCTTCCCAGGAACACTTTGTGGTGATTTGCTTATATTATGAAATCCTACCCACAATTCTACAAGCCAGGCAATAAGATTCTATGGATTTTTGCCAAAAAAAAAAAAAAGAGAGAGAGAGAGAAATGGAGAGAAACTTGCTCAGAGTCACAGGGTATGAATCCAGGATCTGATCTTGAGTTATGTTATCACCGTGTTCCAAATCGGCAAATGTCACTCTGTCCTCTCAAAAAGCGTAACTCTCCACTGGTATGGTTCATTTATGCAAGATGCATACTCTCTAGAGAGCTGCTGTACAACACTTTACCTACAGTTAATAACACTGTCCCGCACACTTAAAAATTGTTAAAAGGATAAATCTCGCGTTAAGTGTTCTTACCACACAAATGCAAAATGTGTGATTCTAACTCTTCATTTTGGCTTCATATCAATACAGTTTTTTCAACCATTCTGTGTAAGTGAATTCCCTTTGTTTCCATTTTTTGTCATTTTAATTAATATTGTAATAAGTGTACATTCCCCATGGGAGAGAGAACCCCACTACCGGGGCTGCCTCACCTCACCATGTGGGTTTGTTTCACTTTTATTAGTTACTGTCAGATTGTTTCACAAAATTTTTTGCCAATCTACTAAATTTATATGTTTATATGTATATATATATTACAGAGAGAGATCTTTAATTTGCATTATCCCATTTTTTGTGTGTTTGCATGTGCTCCCCCATAAATATTATTTATTTACATGTTTGGCTCACTTGCCTATTAGGATGTGTTTCTTGTTCCTGGTTGTAAGTGTTCTTTTTGTTTTAATTTATGATATTCTCTGTAATTGCTTCACTGTGGACACACTGAATTGTTCTCAGTATTTATACTGCTTGCATCCATCTGTGTTAATTGATATTGTTAGTGGTATCTTTGAGGGCTTTTTGTGGCAGCTAGAGGCTCATTAAGGTGTTCCCACCAGGTGGTCACAGGTAAGGGGATACTAGCAGTTCCCCACTCTTCCCAAGAGCCCACAAAGCTTCCAGGAGGAGAGGTTCAGATGATGCACGCTAACAGTAGGAAAGTGGCGTGGATCCACCCAGTTCCCTGAGGGACCACCCAGGGCATATGATGCTGAGGTTGACAGTGAGAAGGAAGGAACAGGTGCCTTGGCCCCTTCTGCCTTAAGGCTGGACCCAAACTGTGCAAGTTTCCTTGTGTGGTGTTTCCCTAGATGGTGGTCAACAGGCAAAGGCTTGGGGCCTGAACAGTACCTCACTGTGGGAACCATCTAGAAAATTCAGTTCATGGAAATAGAGAAGAAAAGAACATATGTCATGGATATTCGTTTCTGAAGGTCCGGGGGTGGGGGGTTGGAAAAGCCTTGGCCATCACATGGTGCCAGGTGTGATGGGAAGTATCCCTTCAGGCCCTGGTGACCTTTTCTGCCCTTGACCATCACTTCCCAGGATGAGCCTGGTCCCCAGCTTTCAGATGAGGTACCTGCTCGGCTGTGACATGCCACACTTACACCGACCCGAAAGATCAGCATTTGTACACTTGAGGCTGTGGCCTAATTTAGCAACTCCAGTTACTTATATTAGGAGATGCCTGAAGCTGGAAAACTGCACTCAGAACCAAGCCATCTTCTTCCCCATGGATCCCTGAAACTCTGCCGATATGTCTATTTCTCCTTGTGTTCATGGCCTCTTCTCTGCACAAAAGTGTTCTTGTATAAAAACATTTCAGATAATCATTACATGTGAGCATCTTTATCTATATAGCATTATATATGTTTATACATGTTTAGTGTATAGAGTATTTATGCAAATAAGCTGTATTTTCTTCTGTAGAGAATTTTTTATCTTTTAATCGAGGCAGAAAACATTTTTCTAATCCCTCTATTAGTCATATCGTTTTTTTTATTTTAAAATATTGATAGGTTTTTACATAAAGTCTTATCCATTTGGAATTTATTTTTATAAATGCTATTTGGTGGGGTTCCATGATTATTTTATAATGATTTTTTTCAAAGAAACAGATTTTGAGTTTCTCTTATTATTTTATATTCTTTGCAATAATCATAGTTCTATCATTGGTAATTATTTTTCCCTAATTTTAAAAATTGTTTTTTCCTCTAATTGCTTAATAGGGTATTAAAAGAAGGGTTTTCCTTTTTTTTTCATTACTGAGTCATTTAAGGCTATAAATTACTCTCTGAATTCAGCTTTCATTGAGTTGGACTGGATTAGATTTGAGCTGCATTTTGTTGTTCTTTCCACTGCATTCACGACAATTTTCCATTTTGATTTATTTAATGATTATTGCTTAAAAATCAGTTTTCTCCTATTGAGGTGTAATTCAATAATATATAATTCAATAATAATCATATAATATACAATTAAACATTTGAGTGTGGTTCAGAGACAGTACCTTCACAATGTGCAATCACCATCTCTCTCTAGTGTCAATTTTTTTTTTTTATCACCCAGAAGAAAACTCCATTCACCCCTATAATAATCCCTCCCATTCTCCCCCCTCCCCTCACCCTATCCCTTGGCAGTCACAAATCTGCTTTCTAGCTCTGTCTATTCTGGATATTTCAAATGAAAGAAGTCATACAATTTGTGACCATTTGGATCTGGCTTCTTTAACTTAGCAGAATGTCTGTAAGGTTCACCCAAGTTGCAGCATGTATCAGGACTGTAATTCATCCCCCTCTTTCATGCTTGAATAATAGGGCCTTGTACCTATGCCATCATTTATGTATCTTGAAGGATACCTGAGCTGTTTCTACCTTTTGGCTTATTGTGAGTAATGCTGCTATGAACATTCATGGACACACTTCTGTGTGGACACATTTTCACTCCAGTTAACTAAATACCTAGGAGTGGAATTGCCGGGTCATATGGCAATTCCACGTTGCACTGTTGGATGAACTACCAGATTGCTTCAGGGTGATTGCCTTCTTAACAATATTGTCTTCCAGTCCATAAATGTGGGATGTCTGTTCATTTAATTAAGTCATCATTCCTTCAGCAGTGCTTCCTGGCTTTCAGTATCCAGGTCTTAATATCTCTTTGGTTACATTTATTTGTAGATATTGATTCCTTTGGATGCTATTATAAATGTAATTGGTTTTTAACCTTCCTTTTTTGGATTGCTTATCACTGGTGTCTAGAAAACAAAATGATTTTGTATGTTGATCTTGCATCCTACATCTTTGCTGAATCTGTGTATTAGATCTAGTAGTTTGTGTGTGTGTGTGTGTGTGTGTGTGTGTGTGTGTGTGTGTATTCTTTGGGACTTTCTATATATAGAATCATTTCATCTGAAAATAGAGTTTACTACTTTACTTATAATTTGGATGCCTTTTATTATTTTTTCTTGCTTAATTACTCTGGATAGGACCTCCAGTACAATGTCAAATAGCAGTGGTAAAAGTAAGCATCAAAACTGTCTTGTTTCTGATTTTAGGGAGAAAGGTTTCAATTTT
This sequence comes from Lagenorhynchus albirostris, assembly GCF_949774975.1. Lineage (NCBI taxonomy): Eukaryota > Metazoa > Chordata > Mammalia > Artiodactyla > Delphinidae > Lagenorhynchus > Lagenorhynchus albirostris. The sequence continues at coordinate 26,325,274 of NC_083115.1, read as the reverse complement.
TCACTATTAAGTTTCATGCTGTGGGTTTTTCATTTAAGCATATTCCCTTTTATTCCTAGTTTTCTGGGTGCTTTTATAATGAAACAACGTTGAATTTTGTTAAATGCCTTTTCTCTACTGAGATGATCATGTAATTTTATTTTGTTTTTTCCTTCGTTAATGTGGTGTGTCACATTCATTGGCTTTCTTGTCATGAATAACCCATGTCTTCCTAGGATAAACTTCACTTGGTTCTGGTGTAGAATCCTTTTAACGTGCTGTTGGGTTCAATCTGTGGTATATTTTCCTGCATTAACAAAATGCTGACCCCATAGAAAATGTTAGAAAGTATTCCCTCTTCTATATTTTGGAAGTTTTTTGAGCATGATTGGTGTTAACTCTCCTTAAAATGTTTGGTAGTATTCACCCATGTCATCATCTGGTCCTGGACTTTTCTTTGTTGCCATGTTTTTGTTACTGATTCCATCTGTTTTATAGGACTGTTAAATTTTTCTGTTTCTTCTTTAGTCAGTTTTGGTGATTTCTAGTATGTTTCTAGGGATTTGTCTATTTCTTCTAGATTATTTAATATGTTCACCTACAAGTTTTCATAGTGAATTCTTATAATCCTTTTAATTTCTGTAAGGTTGATAATATACACACTTTTCTGATGTTTATTATTTGTGTCTTTTTTCCTAAGTCTAGCTAAAGGCTTAATTTGTTGATCCTTTCAAAGAATTAGCTCATGATTTTGTTGTTTCTTTATATTGTTTTTCTATATTCTATTACATTTATCTCTGACCTGATCATTAGTTTTCTCTTCCCTTTCTAGTTCCATTAGGTGTACACGTAGGTATTTATTTGAATGGAGTAATCTATGGTTTTAACTTTCCTTCTGAGCACTGCTTGTGCTGAACCCCATAAGTTTTGGGAGATTGTATTTTTAATTTTGTTTGTGCCAAAATATTTTCTAGTTTCCCTAACAATTTCTTTGCCCCATTGGGTTATTTAAGAGTAGGTAGCTTAGCTTCCAGTTTTCCTTCTGCTAACTGATTTGTTAACTTTATTACATTATGGTTATAGGAGATACCTTTCATGATTTCAATCTTTTAAAGTTTGTTGATAATTGTTTCAAGGTCTAACATATGGAAAAGCTCAATGTTCCATGTGCACTTGAGAAGAATGTCTATTCTGCTGTTTTTGGGTAGTGTGTCCTTTAGGCCTAGTCAGATTACAACGTTGTTTAAGTTCTCTATTTCCTGAGTGATTATCCATCTAGCTGTTTTGTCTATTATTGAAAGAGTATTGAAGTAGAACTATTTTTGTAGAAGTATTTCTCTTTTAAGTTCTATCAAAGTTTGCTTTATATATTTTGTGTTCTGTTTTTGGTTAGTATAAGTTTGGAATTGTTTCATTTTATGATGAATTGACCCTTTTATCAATAAATAATGCCCTTGTTTCTTACAACAATTTTTACCTTAATAATCTCTTTTGTCTATTATTAGTGTAGTCACTGCAAGTCTTCTGATTTCTATTGCATGGCATATATTGTTTTTCCATACGTTTACTGTCATTCTATTGCTGTCTTTAGGTCTTAAGTGAATCTCTTGAAAACAGCATGTCATTAGATAAATTTTTCCCATTCTGCCATGCTCTTTCACTTGGTGAATTAAGTCCACTTACATGGAAAGTGTTACTAATATTGCAGGACTTCTGCCATTCCGCTCTTTGTTTTCTGTCTACTTTGTGTCCCTCGATTCCTCCACTACTGCTTTATTTTCCTGTGAGATATTCTTCTAGTGCACCATTTTGATTCCCTCCTAATTTCCTTGCCTGTATATATTTTTCGTTCCTTTCTTAATGGTTACTGTGGTAACTGCATTAAAATTCTAAATTATGCCAATCTCGTTTAATACCAAATTAGCTTCAATAAAATATATTAACTCTGCACTTTTACAGCTTCGTCCCCCTCCTTTACGTGGTTATGATTACAAATTGAATCTTAATGTTTTTGTGCCATTGACATTGATTTATAATTCATGTTTTATGCATTTACATTTTAAAATCATATGGAAAACAAAAAAGGGGAGTTTCAAAATAAACCTACAATAAATCTAGCTTTTTAATTTACCTATAGTAGGGATCGTGACCAGAGATCTTCACTTTTTCATGTTGCTTTATGTTAATATCAGGAGTCGTTCGGTTTCAAAGTGTAGGACTTTCTTTAGCATTTCTCTTTAGTAATGAAATTCCCCAGCTTTCTTTTATCTGCGAATGTCTCAATTTCTCCTTCATTTTGGAAGGTCAGTTTTACCAGATACAGAATTCATTTTTGGTAGCTGTTTGTTTTGCTTTGTTTTTTCTCTTCTTTTTGCACTTTATCATCCTACTGCCTTCTGGGTTCCATGATTTCTGTTAATGTTATTGAAGATTCCTTGTTTGAGACAAGCTGATCCTCTGTCTTTTTATACCATGAATACAGTGGGTCTTAGTGCACATCCCTTTGAATTTACCTTCCCTGGAATTCATTGAGCTTCTTGGATGTATATGGTTTTCACCACATTTGGGAAGTTTTGTCCATTAGTTCATTTTTTCTGTTTCTTTCATTCTCTCCTTCTTCTGTGACTTCCATAATGCATATGTTGATACCCTTAATGGTGCCCCATATGTCCCTTAGGTTCTGCTCATTTTCCTTTGTTCCTTATTTTTTCCGGCTACTCAGCGTTGATAGTTTCAATTGCCCTATAATCAAGTTTGCTGATTTTTCTTCTGCCTGCTCAAATCTGTTGTTGGACTCTTCCAGAGTTTTTCATGTCAGCTATTATATTTTTCAGGTCCAGATTTTCTACTGGTTTCTTTTTATATTTTTTATCGATATTCCCTACTTATTCATGCATCATTCTCTTAATTGCCTTTTCTTTAAATTTTGTTTTTTTTTCATTGAATATATTTAACACTGTGTAGATTTAAGGTATACAACATGTTACTTTGATACATTTATATATTCTATTAATTATGATTGCCATGCCAGTGATATTTATCACATTGCATTATCATAATACAGTATTCACATTGCATTATCATAATACAATATTGTTGTCTTTAATGCACAGTATAGTGAATAGATCTCTACAGCTTAGTTACTAATTAAGTTTGTAAGCTTAAACAACTTCAGTCTTATCCCCACACTCCCTCCATTCCCTGGTAACCATCATTTGACCCTCTGTTTTTTTATGTTTGACATTTTTAAATACCATATATGATATCATAAAGTAATTGTTTCTCTGACATCTCACTTAAGCATAATGTGCTCAAGGTTCATCCATGTTGTTGCAAAAGGCAAGATATCCTCCTTGTGTCTGAAAAATAGTCCACTGTGTATATATACCACATATTTTTGTACCCATTCATTTGTTTGGGGGCATTTAGGTTGTTTACCTATCTTAGCAGTTGTGAAGAATGCTGCAGTGAACATGGGAGGGCAGATATCTCTTTGAAAACCTGTTTTTATTTCCTTTGGGTACATACCTCAGAAGTGGAATTTCTGGATTGTACGGTAGGTCTGTTTTTAATTTTCTGAAGAAGCTCTATATTGTTTTCCAAAGCAAAAGAACCCTTATACCCTGTTGGTGGGAATATAAACTGGTCCAGCCTTTTCACCACATCCTCACCAGCACCTGTTGTTTCACCCTCTTGAGGAAAGACATTCTAACAGGTGTGAGGTGATGATATTTCATGATTCTTATTTGCATTTTCTGATAATTTGTGATGTTGGGCATCTTTTCATATGCCAAAGTCGGCCCCTTTGACGTCCTCTGAATGGGCATCTTTTCATATGCCAAAGTTGGCCCCTTTGATGTCCTCTGAAAGAAATGTGTATTTAGTTCTGCCCACTTTTTAATCAAATTATTTTTTTAAGTTGTAGGAGTTCAAAATACATTTTGGATATTAACCCTTATATGTGAGGGTTAGTAATAATACATGGTTTGCAAAAAATTTCTTCCCTTCTGTAGGCTGTCTTCATTTTTTTTAAGCTGTTTATTTTGCTGTGCAGCAGCTCTTGAGTTTGATGTAGTCCAATTTGTGTTTTTGGTGTCATGTCCAAAAACTCCTTGCCAAGACCAATGTCAAGGAACCTCTTCTCCATGACTTCTTCTAGACATTTTATCATATCATTTTATGTTTAAGTCTTTGAGGTAATTTTTTGTGAGTAGCATGATATAGAGGTCCAATTTCATTGTTCTGCATGCGTTTCTTCAGTTTTTCCACTACTATGTTGTTGAAGGGAATATCCTTTCCCCCACTGGATTTTCTTGGCTCCCTTGTCAAGTAATAGTTGACCATATATGCCTGGATTTAATTCTAGGGTTTCTATTCTGTTCCATTGTTCTATGTGTCTGTTTTTTACTCTCATGGATTTGTAGTATAGTTTGCAATCAGGAAGCTGATACCTTTGTTCTTTTTTCTCAGGATGGCCTTGGCTATTCTTTTGTGGTTCCACGTGAATTTTAGAATTGGTTCTTCTATTTCTATGAAGAACACTTTTTGGTATTTTGAGGGGGATTGAGTGGTATCTGTAGATGACTTTGCATGCTATGGATGTTTTAACAATAGTAAATCTTCCAATCCATGAACATGGTATGTCTTTTCATTTGTTGTGTGTCTTTCTTTTGATTTCTTTAGGCAAAGTCTTAAAGTTTTCATTGTATAGATTTTTCACTTCCTTGCTTAAATTCATTCTTAAATATTGTTTTTGATACGATTATGAATGGGATAGTTTTCATAATTTTTCAAACGTCTCATCAAAGTAAGGCAACTTCTTTATATATGTTGATTTTGTATCCTGCAGTTTAACTGAAATTGTGGATTAGTTCCAACACTTTGATTGACTCTGGGATTTTTCTGTATATATAATCATATCATTGGATGTATTTTTTTTAGTATCAATTGTATTCTTTTGTTTCTGAGTCTTCTCTTTTTAGTTAGCTAAACGTTTGTCAGTTTTATCTTCTTGAAGAATTTTGTTGATCCTTTCATTTATTCCTTTTTTTTGCGGTACACGGGCCTCTCACTGTTGTGGCCTCTCCCGTTGCGGAGCACAGGCTCAGCGGACATGGCTCACAGGCCTAGCTGCTCCACGGCATGTGGGATCTTCCCGGACCAGGGCCTGAACCCATGTCCCCTGCATCCGCAGGTGGACTCTCAACCACTGCGCCACCAGGGAAGCTCTTAAGTTGTTCTTTTCGTATTTCCTTGAGGTGTGAAGTTAGGTTGTTTGAGGTCCTTCTGATTTGTACTTCATGTGTTTATTACTATGAACTTTCCAAACTAGTTTTGCTGCATCCTGGAAGATTTGATATTTCCCTATTTGATTTATTCTTTGACCTACGGGTTGTTTAGAAGTGTGTTGTTTAGTTTACACATATTTGTACTCACTTTCCTCTTGTTGATTTCTAGTTTCATACCACTGTGGTCAGAAAAAATAGTTGGAATGATTTCAATTTTCTTGAATTTGAGAAAGGACAGATTTGTCTTCTGTCCTTTCATATGATCCTAGAGAATGTTGTGTGTGCACTCAATGTATATTCTGTTGCTGTTGGGCGGAATATTCTATAATATGTCTGTTAACTGCTTTTGTTCTAAGGTATAGTTCATCATTTCCATATTGATTTTGTCTGGACAATCTATTCATTTTTGATAGTGAGGTATTGAAGTCTCCTGTTACTGTATTGTTAAATTCTCCCTTGATCTACTATTATTTGCTTGATATATTTCCATGCTCTGGTGTTGGGAATATATATATGTGTGTGTTATAGCTTCTTGATGTACTGACCCTGTTATCACTGTATAATGACCTTTGTCTAATGTTCATATTTTTAATGTCACAAATTATCTGTTACCCCATTGTAGTATATTTTTAATGCTCTTTCCCTTTGATGTTTATACTATAATTATTTAACACACTATTCAAAAATTCTGACTACTTCTCCCACCTTATTCAAATTTTTGTGTACTTTTGACTTTTTGTTCAGCTTGAAGTGATCCTTTCAATCTTCCTTGTACAGCAGGTCTAGTGGGAGTGACCTCCCTCAGCTTTTGTCTGTCTGGGAAAGCCTTTACTTCTCCATATCTAGAGGATGACTTTGCCAGGTGGAGTATTCTTAGCTGGCAAGTGTTATCTTTCAATACTTTGAATATGTTATTTGACTCTTTCCTGGCTTATACATTTTCTGCTGTGAGCCTGGTTGGGGAGAGGGGAGGTTCCTTGTAAGTTACTTTCTCTTTTTTTCCTGGCTGACTTTAAATTTATCACTGACTTTCCAGAATTTCATTATAATGTGTCTGGGAGGAGGTGTTTTTGCATTGAGATAGGGTGTATTGTTGATGTCTATATCCAGTTCTTACTCCACTTTTTGGAAGTTCTCAGCTATTATTTAAGTAAACTTTCTGTCCCACCCCCTTCCTTCAGGGATACCTACCCATTATTCTTGCTTTTCTAAATAGAATCTGATAACTCTCACAGAGTTTCTGCACTTTCTAAAAGTCTCTCCTTTTCCACCTGAACCGTTTCTAAATCCGTATCTTCTAGATCACTTATTCTCTCTTCCATCTTATCTGCCCTACGTCCAACACTTTCACACAGTCTTCACTTCATTTTTGAGTTCTTCAGGTATAGAATTTGTTTGGTTCTGTTTTAGAATGTAAATTTCTTTGATAAAGTACTTCTGTTCATTTCTATTCCTATTCCTGAGATCACTGCCTTTGAGTTTTCTAGTAGCTCACGGAATTTCTTTGGAACAGCTGTTTTGAATTCTTTATCTGTTTGTTTGTTAGAGGATAATAGTCTGAATCTTTGAAGTCAGTTGCTGGAGAATTGTCATTTTCTTTCTATTAGACCATACTGCCATGATTTTCCATGGTGTTTGCTGAGTCGTTCATCTGCTACTTCATTTGAAGAAGCCCGTCCCTTTCTAGTTAGATTAGACTTTGTTCAACAGATTGCTAACTAACTAACTAGAAGCCTTTTGTTTGTTTCCCAGAAGGTGTCAGGACAGCACAAGTTTTGGGTTTCTCTTACCAACGCTGACTCCCAGCTAAGGTTGGGAGAGGCCTGTAACAAAACAGAAAGGACTCATGGCAGAGAAGGGGAGGTGTGTGCTTAGCACTTGGGGATCTGCATGTGCCCCTGGGGTGGGGGTTCTTGAATAGGGGTCTCTTGCCAGAATACATAGCCATATACACACACATTTCCCCTCAAACATGTCCTCGACTGTCTCAGAGCAGTTGCATCACCCTGGCTGTTTTGCATGATTATTCCTATCTTTGGTCACAAATTCAATTTAGATAGATAATTTATCATTTTTAGATGCTCAGTCTAGGACTCAAGTCCAGGCCTTGCTGTGCCAGTGGTTGAAATCCCACAAGTGGAGGAAAGGGCAGCATTCGACATAGACTTGCGTTGCCATTAACCAACCCCTATGCATCTCATTCATTAAGATGTATGTATTGTGCTCTTCCTCTGCGCATACGACACCAGCTGGTACTTCAGAAGAAAGCTCGCCATTCAAGGACTGGGGAAAGAGCCGGGAGGAGATCCAGTCCATTCACAGTCCACTTTAGAACTGAAACCACTGTGTCACTCCCTGCCAGCCACACACCAAACAGGACTTCAGCTTAAAAATTCTGTCAGTTCTTAAGACAAACAAACAACTTTGAGACTTTCCCTTCTTCCTATAGATTTAAAAATACACTTCGATTTAAAAATATGAAATTCCAAGTATTACTTTAAAGACATCTCACGACAGGTCAAAACTAAGGCTTCAGTGACTAATGCTCTGCTGTGATTGTGCTGTGATTCAAAAAAAAGAAACCATTGGGTTTTCTTTGTTCAGCATCTACGGTGAATATTAGATTGCCTTAGTTTTTTCCATTTAGCATCATATTTTATTATTATTAAACCTGTTATGATTGATGACAGAATCTCTACTGGATATTGTTAGTGAGGAGTAAAAACTAAAAATATTGAAAATGTTAATTACATACAGAGGAAGGAATGGAGTACTCAATAATGCATTATTAAAGTGGTAGAGAAACATTAACCGTGACAGAGGAAAAGATCAGACGTTTCCCTACAGAGCTGCAACCTAATGGTGGTTCAATATTTCATGCAGTATTGCTACAGGCAAGAGACATACTTGTACTGCAGCCTGTCATGCTGAGAGCGCACAGATCTGAGGGCACAGGCTTTGTTTAGATGCTGGCAGCCACATCAGTGACTCCTCAGAGAGAGAAAACTGCCCTCTTTGCTTCTTACCTTGAAGGCAGCTTGGATCTCTACTGGAGAGTTTTCTGTTCTTGGCTGGAATTCTCAGCCTTTGCGCAGACTAGCTAAGGCCAGGTGGGTTTTCTAATTGGAAACCATAGAGTTGGGAATCAATTCTTTTAGCTTTATCATTGTTGATTAAATATCAAGCTATAAACAAATTCATCAGCTTAGTTCTTTGACTGCACCATGGGCGACCTCATAGTGTTTGTTTTGTTCTGACCTTGAGGACCTTTTAGAGTTGTCCTCTGTCCGATAAGCAGGCTTACATATAAATGAAGGGTCAATACCAGGGTTCTGATTACTATTAGAGGTACGGACGGATGAGGCTTCCTTTCCATTTCCCAGCAGCCGTACCCAGCGCCCCCAAGACATCTCCCAGGACCCTGGCAATGGCAGCAGGTCACCCCCCTCTGCCAGCATCAAACCATGTGTCTTTTTCACATCCTGTCCCAGCAGCTCATGAGGCCTCTACGGAGGGGGTGGGTGAGGGAGGTTATGCACCCAGGGAAACCCTCAGCCAGTCGATGAAGAAATGCCTCAGCTTTCCATCTGCTGGGGGCATAATCTGGGTGGTCATTTCGGACACTTCTCAGAAATGCCAATGGAATCAAGCCCCAGTGCCTAGAGCAGAGACCCTCCAACGGTCTCAGGGTAGCTTTTCCTCCCTCCCTTGTGCCTGAAACGACCTGACAAGCCCACCCCCCCAACCCTCACATTCTTAAATCAAGTTCTCAGCACCAGGGGACCCAAAATAGTGAACCAACTCACTAGTGGAAGCTTTTCTCTTTGTAACAGAGTAATATTAACCTTTTTAATTTGTGTAATATTGATGCTTAATATTTATCCTCTTCTCTAAATTTTAAGAGCATCTATAGACCTGATGTAATAATTTAAAAACCAGTACTGGTAAACTCATTTTACAAATTAGGAAATTCTATTTCAGATTTAATTTTAATTATACAATTTCTCACCCTAGTGATTGATAAACATTTTCCCGTACTCCCTCATCAATTAATTACCCTACTATTGCTTTTATACCAGTCAGTTCTCCAAAGAAATTCCTTTCTTTGTTCATTTCTTAACAATGAAAACATGGAAAATCGGAGCGTTCCATGCAAGAACGGTCTCATGAAATTGACAACTGGATACTAAAACTCAGATTTGATGGTACAAGTTGTGTTGATGAGATACACACGTTCCACCTAATTAACTATCATATATCATTGTTTTCTTCATGATAAGTTGATAAGATAGAACCGATCAGTCCTGTCATTTCTATAGCAACATTGTGCTTTTTTTCAAGTGTATTCAGCAATAAGTGCATGAAACCAATAAGTCAGAGCTGTTTCCTGAAGCAGGATTACATTTACAAATCTCTGTCCAGCATCCAAGTATAATTACAAAGCAACAAAAATGTTTGAGAAAATCCCCTTTTCCTGAGCAAGAGGGATTACCTTCAAAATGTACAGCAGAACCTAACATCTCTGCCTTACTGCCCAGGCCCTTGATCGCTCTCTCTCCACAGGGGAGCTGCTCACTAAGTCCATTCCTCAGCCCTTTACTAGCGCTCCTCAATTCCAATCCCACAACAGCTGTTAAAATGCAGACTACATATGCCTTATTTTCACTTTTTAGCAAAAAAAATATATATAGAACCTACTGTGTGTCAGAAGCTTTTAAGCCCTATACATGTATCAACTCGGTAAGCCTAATACAGTCCTATGAGGAAGCCATAATCATTATTCCTGTTTCTAAAGGGCACTGTGCAGATCACCTTTCACGGATGGACCCCTGCAGGCTCTAAAGAACTGTTAGGTTATTCTGTTCTATGCTTTGCTTTCCCACCTCTGGCTTCCCTCCTCTTTTCCATTTAGTCTTGGTTGCTTAGTTCACACCTGGGACACGTTTTAGTTGTCGTGATTAGGCTACTCTCTCCCACAGTTCTACTGTCCATAATAATTTTGCCACTTCCCCAGAAGTTAGCACCACGTTTCTTACTATCCTGGTCATGAAGCACAGAGAAGAGGAAAAACAAAGAAGAGGAAAAACAAAACCACAACGGATGGATATTCCAGCATTTGTTGACTTGTGGGACAAAATCAAGTGATCTAATGTTGGAGGACACAGAAAAAAATATGAAAAAGTTTCAACCAATATTCAGGTATTTGATGCAAAATGTAAACCTACAGATCCAAGAAAACCCAACACCAACCTGAATAAAACATAAAGAAAACCACAGAAAGTCATTCTGCAGCCACAGCTGAGAACCAGGTATAGAATCAAAATCGTAAAAGCATCCAGAGAAAAAGCACAGTGTGTACAGAGGAACAAACATAAAAATGATACCTGTTCTCAGAAGAGGAGCTGTACAGTCCAGAGGACAAAGAGCCAGATCTTCAGGAAGGGGAAGGAACAGCTGTCAATTTTATTATACCCAGTGAAAATATCTTTCCAGAAAGTTAAGATTCACAGCCAGCAGATATACAGTGTAAGAAATATTAAAGAAAGTTGTCCAGGCAATACAAGAATACCGAATGCAATATAAACTTACAAGAAGGAAGAGAGAGCTCTTGAAATGGTATGTGACCGCATACGAATATACTTTCTCCTTTTAAGCCCTTTAACAGATAATTGACTACAAAATAATTGTTTAAAGCAAAAATAAAAACAATGTATTTTACTGTTTATGACATATGCACCACAAAGCACATGACTATAGCAACACACAATATGCTAAGAAAAGGGGAAATATACCTTGTGCGGTTCTCACATTGTTCACCAGACGTAATTTGAAGGGAGGGTCTAGTAAGATAAAAAGTGTATATGATAACTCAAGAGCAACCAATAAAATATAGTACCATTAGAAGTGTAAGGTTTAGGTAATAACTGAATAATGGAGTGGGAGTTTTTTAAATGCATTAACCCATAAGAAGGTGACAAAAAGGAAAACAAAAATGAATATAGAGGAAAAATTGGAAACAAGCTGGTCTGTTGAAACCTAACTGTATTAATACATCTATTAAGATTAAATGGCCAAAAATCCCCAACTGAAAAGGAAAACCATTATTAGTAAGAAAGCCTAACTATATGCACTCTATTCAGAAATCCACATTAATATAAAGACACAGGAGAGGTAGAACTAAAAAGACAGAAAAGGATACATAATTCAAAGGCTAACCAAAGAAGGCTGGAGCAGTTATATGAATATCAGACAAAAACGATTTTAGAACAAGAAATATTTTATAAATATAGGTGGACAATACATAACGAAAAAGGAGTCAATTCATCAAAAGGATGTAACAGTCCTCAATGCATGTGTACTTAATGGAGCTGCAAGATAAATGAAGCAAAAACTGAAAGATTTGAAAAATGAAACAGATAAATCTGCAATTAATTTCATCAGTCCTCTCTCCATAATTTGTAAAACTAATAGCCATAAATTAATTAGGAAATGGAAATGTAATCAATCCTATTAACTAACATGACTTAATTGCTGTTTTTAAAACACACCTCCCAAGGACAACAGAAAACATTCATTTGAAGTGCACACTGAACATTCAACCAAGATAGAGAGTATTCTGGGTTACTGAAAAACAAAAAATTAAAAATGTTTGAAATCGTAAGAAATGTATTACCTGATCACGACAGAATTAGACTACAAATCGGTAAAAGCCTATATAGAAAATCCCCAAGTATTTGGAAATTAAACAAGAAGCTTTTAAATAACCCATGGGTCAAAGTAGTTATCACAAGGCACCTAAGAAAACATTCTGCACTCAACGAAAATGGAAACACTTTACAAAATTTTGGCAAATCAAATCCAGCAATGTATAAAAATGATAGTATATGATGACCAAATGGGGTCCATCCCAGGAGAACAAGACTTGTTTAACATTTGAAAATCAACGTAATTCACAATATTAACAGACTAAAAATGAAAACCAATGCATGATCCTATCAATAGATGTAGATCGGCTTTTGACAAAAATTCAACACCCATTTATGGTACAAACTCTCAGCTAACTAGATACTAAAGGAAACTTCTTCAACCCAGTAAAGGGCATCTACAGAAAATTCATAGCTAAATTCTTACTTACTGATGAAAGACTGAATGGATTCCTCATAAGATCAAGAGCAAGGCCAAAAAGCCTACTTTTACAACTTCTATTCAAATTCCTAGCCAGGGCTATGAGACACGGAAAAAATTAATAGAAATTAGAAATAAAGAAGTAAAAGTGTCTTTATATGATGTCATCACCACTGTGATGCGCAAAGCTAGTAGAACCAGTAATACGGTAAAGATGTTGCCTGATACAAGGCCACAATTTAAATCATTATCAGCAATGAATGATTGGAATATGAAATTTTTAAAACTGTCCTATTTACAATAGCATAAAAATGTGAAATACTTAGGAATAAATTTAACAAAATATGTGCAAGACTGTGTGCTGAAACTATAAAACATAGCTGAGAGAAATGATAAAACACCTAAATGGAAGGGGGTGAAGAGATGAGGTCACGGATCAGAAGACAGAATGTTTAAGATGTAAATTTACTCACCTATAGAAAGTCTGTTGAATGAACACAGTTTCAATCACGAGCCCAACAGGCTGACTGGCTTTCATTTTTTGACTTTCTTCCTTTTTTCTTTTTTTTTTGACGTAGGTAGAAACTGATGTACTGATTCTAAAACTGATGTGAAATGGCAGAGGGTCTAGAATAGCTGAAGTTATTTTTAAAAGGAAGAACAAAGTGGTGTGGAATTGGTGAAAGGATAGACAAATAGTGCAGCGGAACAGAAGAGGAAGTCCAGAGATGGGCCAACACATAGATGGTGAAATGATGTTTGACAAAACTATGAGGTAATTCAATAAGGAAAAGAGAATCGTTTCAGCATACACACTGAAGGGATGAGACTCTTCAACTGTGCTCCTTACCGTGGACACTGCACAAGGTCAAGACGCACCATCGCCACGACTTGCAACCAACCAGGTGAATTTAGAAAAATTGCTAAACCTCTCTCATTTATTCTCTGTAATAGTCCTATTTCAGAGAGTTCTATTGAGATAATGTGCATGTGAGCGCTTCCTGAGTACACGCTACAGAGCCCTCCACAGAGCACAATTAGTGTTTGCATTAGTACTGAAATAAAGGTGAAAGGAATACCTACATCATAGCATTTTATGAGCATAATTGCTATAAAGTGCTTTGAAAAGGGTCTGGAACACAGTGGCCTTTCAATACATTTGAGTTATTAGTAAAAATTATAATCATAGCTGTAGTAGGAGTCACAGCTTGTGTGGACATTGTTATGCCTAACAGCAGTATTTCTGAAACAGTTATTGACTAAAATCAGTATTTACCTTTTATGCTACTTCACATGGATGTTGGCTGGTGAAGATGAAAACTGCTTCTCATCCACTTGTGTATCTCCTGTTCCAGAACATTTCTTGTTTCTTCATCCCTTAGTACCCCAAGGACAGGAAATCAGCAGGAAATGCTGATGCGAAACAGGGCTTCTGGTCATTTCACCTAACTAAAATAATATATTGAGCCTACTTAATATGGTGGATTAACTGGTATATTAGTTTGCCTAATGGTGATGTTCATTTTTAATTCTTTGAAGAGTTGTTTTTTAACTTGTCCTCTCTCTCAAAGTTCTCTCAATCGGTGGCTTTCACTATTATTAAAGTTTGAAATACAGAAAATGCGTAGAAGATATAGACTGTGAAAATAATTGAAAACATTTAGCCCTTAGACTATTGAAGTCATTCATAATATATCATTTCTGCAAAAAAAAAGTGCCTTTAATTTATACTGTATGGATTTGTGAACATTACCATGAATATACTGTTTTTAAATGTCATTTCTTAGGAAGCTAGGGATCATTTCAATTTACCCATATGATACAGAAGTTATCTTTCTGGTTACACTAATCTTTTATCAATAAAAGCAATTTTCTAAAGCAGACAGTCACCATTTGGTCTTTTATCATAGACAAATTAGTGAAGATTTTTCTTCAAATTGGCTATCATTTGTAAACACTTAGTTTAATTACTTTGGACAATCTGCTTCATGTTTTCTGAGTCTCAAATTAGACATTTGGTAATGAGGGATTGTGGAGCTTTTAAACCTCCTGGAAATCTAACCCTTTATATTTGATTTGTAGGTAAACGTGACACCAGGATTTATGCTTGTTAGCATTACAATGTCGAAAAATAAGAAAGAATCAGGGTAGGGGGAAAACTGGCTATGAGGAACAAACTAGAAAACCGAAGCTGTGTCAAAGATACGACCAATTTGGAGACCAAGTTGTTTTTTTGTGAATTTTTGGGGGGGCGGGGAGAAAGCAACAACAAACAGAAGAACATCTCAGAATTCGTAAGAAAATATTTGAGATTATTTTTAACCATAGACAAATGCCCTAAGGCATCTTTAACACAGTTATTTTCCACCCCCTCAAAAACCCACCAATTTTATAGGAAAAATCTGTCCACGAATTTGTTGACATATGTGGGAATTCACACACAAAATGTTTCAAAATCTGTAGCAAGTTTTCATTTGCTTGAATATATGTGTTCTGATTAAAATTCAGATTCTGCCTAATATAGAGTGATCTGACAACATCAAAAGTTACGGGGTGGGGGGGAACATCTCAAAAAACAGACAGGCTTTGCATCAGTTAAATACAAAACAGATCCCTCACTCAGTTGTCAGTCCTCAGGCATAAATAGGAGTGCATCTAATCCTGTTACAGAAATCATGCTTCAATAAATACGGCATTCTACAAAAGTTAATTATCCAGGGCACAGATTGATTTTTCCCCATGCCCTCTCTCTGAAAGGAATAATAAACAGCAAAATAACAGCAACAATAATGATAATAGAACAATTTGATGCAAACTTTTCATTTTGAAATTATTCCAGGCTTAGTGTTGCCTATGTCCATGTTTTCTTCACCGAGATTAACCAAGTAATATTTTATCAAATTTACCTCATCATTTGTTCTATTTTCCTGACCTGTTAAGAGAGCGAAAACAAGGATTTATCTTTCATAATCACCGTCTAATTATTTAAATCAGCATATTAACATTGATTCAATTTCATTACCTAATTTACAGACCTAATTCAAACTTTGCCAACCATCTCACGGACGTCATTCCTTTTTCTCCAGAATTCAGTTCAACCTCATACATTTAGTTAGTTTCCATGTCTTTCATCTCCCTTAACAGGAAAGTCTTTCTGTATCTTTCATATCCTTGATAACTTTTGAAGAGTAAAGGCCAATTATTTTATAGACTGTTCCTCAATTTGGGTTTGTCTAATGATGTCCTCATGATTAGATTTAGCTGATTGGGGCGGGGGGGGCAGAAACGCTCAGAACTGGCATCACGTCCTGCTCGGTCCATCACTGCACGAAGCACATGCTGTGGGTTTGTCCCATCACCTGTGATATTAACTTTGAATTTAGGTTAAGTGGTGTCTGCCAAACATTTCAACTGAAAAGCCACTTTTTTTTTCTTCATAACTAATAAGTACTTTGTTGAGACATTCATTGAGTCTATATAAATATTCATTGAGTCTATATAAATATTTCATTTCCCATAATATTGTCACCTACAACTTTATTAGCACCCACTGATAATTTTGCCAGAAACCATGATTGGGGAACTTGTCATAAACTTAGACAAGTATCTGACTTCTTCTGAAAAATGGAATTTATCGAATCCCAGAGTACTCTATCTACTTGTAGTTCTGCAGTTATCAGAAAAAAAATAAATTGTCTTCCATATACTTTATATGATAAAGCAGTAGCAAGTACTAAAATGCTCCAATTTAATTTTAGTGCAAAGATTAAAACCAAGTAAAAAAATTGGTAGTTTTTAAGCCTTGTTTTTATGCCTTTAGCATCAATGTTTTAATATGCATTCTTACGCAGAATCCAAATGGAGCAGGTCTATTGGAGGCCAGACACGTAGGGACAGATGGAAGATGGTGGCCAAGACAAGAGACTCATGACTCCCTGTAGACAACAGAAACATTTTTGCTAAAATACAGAATATAGATATAAATTCCTTGTTAAAGTTAAAAACTACAGCTCAAAGATACACAGCATATTAAAAATATACTCAATTCCTCAAGTGGTTCAGTTGGTCAGCTTTCACTATGTGAATACAGATGCCCTGGCTAGAAATGGACTATTAGGGACCATAACCTTTAACCTTGAGACACACGGTGAATGTAGGTTTAGTGTGCCAATCCAATCCATCAGATGGTGAGGCGGGTTGCTCGTTACCCCAAATGTTGATACAACATTCGTCTCACTATCCTACTCACTGATTAGCCTCAATGTAACTTTTTCCACTGTATAACTTGCAAATCCCCCTTTAATTCTTAAGGTCTTAATAATGCATATTCTAAATGCCAATACCTATCTGACGTCCGGTATTTATTGTTTAAACACTGAGATTTGAGACACATTTTGGGAATATGTGACGACGAGGGCAATCATTCAGCTATAGTAAAATAACATCACACAAATGGATGTGGTGGTTTAATAAAACCAAATCAAGATATTATGGTACATTCTCATCTTTTGTCAATGACACACTGAAGTCAATATACTATGGTAGTTTCACTGGTATTTTACTAAGGCTACATCTAAATTCTAGTTTTATTTTGGTCCTCAGCAAAGTCATAGCTTTGAGAGGCTAGAGAACGACAAATGTAATCAATTCCTCTATTACTCTAAATCATGGATGACTTTACGCTGGCTTTTATGTGTCTCATTAAACAACTTGAATGCATTGCTTAGAAGAATTGTGGGAACAATGAGAACATGTTTGAGGTTGCTGAGGCTATCTGGCACCATTCCATCAGCAGCAGCTGTTGGTCTTTGCATTTACAGTACCGCGTCCTGAAAAAAATGCTTTGGTTAAAGGAAGGGGTTAAATTTACCCTTCTCCTTGTTTATAAGACTTCCTCCTTATGAGTTTTGAATCAGAATTGTGTACTGCTGTATGAAAGATTTAGCTATGCCATAAGAAACAATATTTGGAAAAAATCTCATTAAATGCTAATTGAAATCTTCATGTTTGCTGTTCAAGGGTGTCTAAGTTTTTTTTTTTTTGTCTCTTCTTCATGAATTGCCAAGATACTTTTTATTAACAGAATTTGGTAGTTAATAAAAATGTCCATGGGTGCCCACTGTTGGAGAGAAAACACGTTAAAATCATGTACATTTAAATCAGAACTCCTTTCCATCAGACACCTCAACTGTGCATTTGATAGGAAAATCAAGCAATTTTTACACTTTGGACAGAAATACTTAGAAGTTTTAAACTTTTGAGAAGTCATAAACTTACTTGAAAACAGTTATCAATATTCATTAAACAATATGGAAGAAGATTATAGATGACAGGACATTTCCATTGCATCTGATTAAAAGAATTTTAGGATTTAGTAAATTCAGCAAGACAGACTCATGTTCAGTGTTTAAACTGTATAATGCTTTAAAATACATGTTAATATGACAATTTTATTATAAAAGTAACATTAGAGATTCCTTGAAACAACAGAAAACACGGAGAAGAAAATTAAATTTATACCTTGATTGGCAGTATTGTGTCCTGTGTTTTTGTTTTCCATTTCATACATAAATGCACACAAACATAGACATCACCCTCTTGTCTTCCTCACCTCCCAACACACTACACACATGGGCACAAAATGTAAATCTTACCGAATATACTGGATATTCTGCTTGCTTTTCTGTTTCGCTTTCTTTCAGTTCAGTCTTCCATAGAGATGGAGAACAGCTGGTCATCATAAATTATATGTGTTCATCTTTTATACAATTGGTAAATAGTAATTTCTCTCTAGTTGAGTAATCTGTTATTCAATAATCTCAGTTATTTTTTAAACTTTTTGCAAGATCTAATTTTTTCTTACCTAGATACATGTTTCTATTCACTGCTCTCCTTACATTGTGTCAAAGCTTCTGTTTATTCCTTATGTTTTAAGTTAATGAGGTAAAGCAGGCTCTGGTTTTTCATACAGAATTTGATAGGTTATTAAAGTAATGTAAGCACCTCAACTATCTCTCACTTTCAGTATGCAAGTAATATAACCAGGGTTGAAAAATTAGGAAAACAGATAAGCAAAAAGAAAAATACCACCCCAAATCCTACTACCCAGTGGTTACAATTATAAATATTTTGCGGTATTTTTTAGACTGTTCCCTGTCTAAATTATGTATGCTTTACATAATATATCATGACTGTTTTTCCATATTAATAAAATTATATCTTAGAAATTGTAAAAATAAAAAAATAAAATGTGTTTAATCTCTCCTAGCCATGTATTACATTTTCTTTTCATTATCTTTTTCAGTATGATTTTTCAAAATAGTTTTTTCTTACATAATTGCTAACATAATTGCTCACAATGAAAGAAAAAAGATTTTCAAAAATTTTCAAATTATATATATATCTTTATCCTGAAATGTCTACCATTAATATTTCAGAGTCTGTTTTCTAGTCTTTTTTTCTATATATATAATTCTCTTCATTTTATTGTCTGCTTACTTAAATGATGGGTGGTAGAACTCTTTCATGTTTAAAACATAATAGAAAATTTAAAATGACTCGTAAAGTAATATTTTATAAAGCAAACCAGGTACAGCTTATCTGCACTTGTATGTTACTTATACATCTACACGTCTCTAGTTTTTTGTTTGAAACAAAGATTTAAGAGTCTTTTTTCAAGGCAAAACTACTTCAGTCAAAACAGTGCTTTTGTGTGGGGTTCCTGTGTACCATCTGTCACTCACAAACTATATTGCATTGGTTTATTCTCCAAATGATAACAACTATTTCCCAGTGACTCAATAAGCTCTCAACAATTTATGCATCTTAGGAGATTAACGTATTCTGTCAGAATGTTGGTTCAATATTTACTACATCAGAATAAAAATCATTTTCATCATTTATGGAAAATTCCATTCTAGGTTAGTCTATACCCTCATACCCCCTGGCCAAGAATATTATTTTTATGAAGCAAAAAAGTATTAATGTGTTAGAGAATGGTAGAATGTTGAATATGTAGATACACAGTTGTCACACTGAATGATTCACGTCTCTCGTGAGGAATTTTACTTTGTGTAAAAACAAAGATATATTAGGTAACTCTGTGACTAATGAAAATACTTGCGTTTACCTGAAGCCTCGTGCTGATACCAAAGGCCCTCCGTTCTAACGCTGTATTCCACGTAGATTGTTGAGATGGGAACAGTAACGCACATTTGAGTCTCCAGTTGTGCTTTGGACTCTGAAGGCGACCTCCTCAGCTCCAGCCATTCCAAATAGTTAAGGGAAGCAGCCTGCAAAGAAACCCACAGTGACAACAAGCTCACCCCAGCGCTGGTGTCCTGGCTGGTGTCCCAGCCCCTGGCCCACACTGATTTCCAGTTAATGACCCAAGGAAAGGAGACAGGTCAGTAGCACCGGTCGTCTCTGGTTATTCCTCAGCAGACCCCCTCCATTTCTGCCAACAAACCCTCTTAGGCCCCTGCACTCAATTTGCTTATTCTCACCTCCGGCCAGGCCACGAGGTCTTTAAGCTCCTTCACAGTTTCACAGCTTAAATCGAAACACCCTCCTGCCAGTCACATTTCACATACTCTGTTTCGACTGCATTGCTTTGTATAAACCTTTATATAAACTTGTGTGCTTTATTCCCCCCGAACATCAGTGATTTAAGGAACTTTAGCTTGCCAGTTTTTTTTCTCTTGAGCCAGGAAGGAAAGTTATATGCTCTGTAATTATAATTTTCCCACACAGTAAAGCTCTGTAAACATGAGTTCATTGACTGGATGGCTGAACTGTTTTGCACTGACGTGGAAGGCGGGTTCGGAGCCTTACTTTTACTAACTCAGGGTTACCGGGAATTAATACTCATTCTCACTGAACATTTCGTATGCTTCACGCTTTTAAAAAATTTACATGTGAGATCTTATGGAATGCTCAGAATACATTTGGGAGTTCATTAGAGAAGGCTTTTGATCAACTGTTTTGTAATTAGAGACTGGGTTTTACAGTTGGCAGTTGTAAAATTGGGACAACGTGATATATACCAAGGTGACTCTAAGTTAGTATATGAAGAGTGACCAGAACTGGTATTAACTGAAGTTTCCCAGCGCTTTAAACCATGGAGCATGAAGTTTCCTGTGCAAGTTAGAATTCAGGTAATATTCTACGAGAGTCTCCCGCTGTACAAGAATAAATCACATCTCATTAGTCGTATCTTACATGATGTTTTAATAAAGAAAAAAGAGTGAATATAGGGAAAAACGTCTGCAGTTTTTTTTTTAATAAATTTATTTTGTCTGCGTTGGGTCTTCGTTGCTGCACGGGCTTTCTCTAGTTGTGGCGAGCAGGGGCTACTGTTTGTTGCGGTGCGCAGGCTTCTCACTGCGCTGGCTTCTCTTGTTGCAGAGCACGGGCTCTAGATGTGTGGGCTCAGTAGTTGTGGTGCACGGGCTTACTTGCTCCGCAGCATGTGGGATCTTCCCGGACCAGGGCTCGAACCCGTGTCCCCTGCACTGGCAGGCAGATTCTTAACCCCCGCACCACCAGGGAAGTCCTGCAGTTCTTAGTACATATGAAAATCTATCACATTAAATAACCGAGAGTAACTACTAATGTAACTCAAGTTCTGTGCTCATCTGGAATGTGCTGGAATATAGTACCTGAGGACCTTCCATGTAATAACTAATTACTCTGTTTTCCCTTAGTATCTCTAATAGAAGAAACGAGAAATGTTACGTTAGAATTTAGAGAAAAATAAGGTTATATTCTTAACTTCTTAATTCTGACATAGAAAATGCATTTCTGTTATTTTAAATGTTGGCTATAAGCAGACTATAATTATTAAGTCAGTGCAATAAAAACATGAATGAGGCTCAGTTTTGGAGTTTAAGTCTGGATTCCACTTGACCTGATGCATCCCTGAGCTTAGATCTGAACGCCTGGTAAATGTTTAGTAAATACTACACTTCCATCCGTCTTTCACTCTCCTAATAATATCGTTCTTCTTGGAAAACCCAAACAAACGTACCACCCTGGAGTCATCCATCAATACCAAGTCTGGAAGTTCACACAGCTCCGGGCTCGCACAACCCCGGGGTGGAATAAGCTTGCGATGAAGGTATCACTGATCTAGCCTGGCGTCATCAGCTTCCCTTCAATTTTAAAACCAGTTGAGAGAAACGATACTCATTTTGAAAATGGTAGAAGTTTCCTCTCAGTGACTACTCTGTCCCTTAGTGATTAGTGGACACATGAAAATTAGTGCAGGATTAAATATACATCTCTTCATCTTTATTTGTATGTTAACTCTTGTGGACATTGTGCAGTCCCACTTCTAGGCACTTGGGTGCACGTTAAATCGTGAAGAGCAGCTGATTGATTATTCCAAGTAGGCTTATCAATCAGCTCACCTTCACTGATTAGCTTGGATTCTAATACGATTAAGATCCTAGTTTAGCCAGGAGTCTGGTTGATTGTGTCTGGAGCGTTCCAAGGCCATCTTCATTGTAAAGTCTGTAATCATTTTAAATATGGACTTTTCAAAAATGCTCAGAAAGTAAACGTAGTTTTGGACACAGCATCTGTTTAGACTGTGCAGAGAGCAAGGAAGGCCTCTGTTCTTTGCGGCTTCATGGGCTGTGGTATTTTCCTCCAGCTGCCTGAGTTCTGTACACCTGGACCACACCTCATTTTTCTTTGAAGTTTTCACTGCACACACCAGGTGGCCTAGCAAAGGTGATGAATAAAGCTTTCTTGAAGGAGACAAATTGGGTCAGGACACAGCAGCATATCCATTTTGGACTAACTGGCTCTAAGTACAAGACCTAAATTATAAAAATTAATATGAGAAAAAGTATAAAACTTGAATAAATTTGACCTTTTTCCTTACTTTAGGACTTGTTCAGCATTCTAATGTGTACAGAAGAAACATAAATTGGATGCCAAACATTTTCAGAAGTAATTAACTTTTTGTCAGAATCTCCCGAGTATGGGAAATACCAGTCTCTTGCCAATAGCAACACTGTACGTACCAATATATTTCCCGAAGTATCATATGCTGTACCGGACTCTCGTCTCTTCTGTTCTCAAAGGGCTCTAGAACTATTTTCCCTCAAAAAAGTTAGTGGTGGGACTGGGCGGGGCGGACAGGGCAAGCACAGGTGCAGCTAGAAACACTTCTCTCTCTCCCTACCACAGTCATGCTGATACATTACGTATTTACATATTTAGTGAGAACTAAACGAAAATGTAGTTGAAAATGGTTTCAAGTGATTTAGTAATACCTTCAGTTTGCAAATACATTTTTAAATAAAGCAAAGTATTTTTACAGTAATGTTATGTTAGTTTACATTGTGTTATTTAGTATAACATACACTAAATCTTGTTTCATCTCTTTTTCTGTTCCAAGAGCAGACGAAGCCGATTACTGAGGTTTTACCATACAGGTGCCTTTTAGACAAATTCATTATTATACTATGTGAAAATCCAGATGTATGACTCTGATAACCTGGAGGAAAATAACGCTGTTTTTCTCTTCCTTCTAACAAGACACTTTATCACAAATTTTTTAAATAAAATATTTCTCCTATGCATACAGAATATTTACCCCGTTTTTCAGGATATTAGCAGAAAGTGAAAAATGCATGTACTTTTTTAAAATATTCATTTTTCTTACTCGTTAGAGGTGTGTTCTCATTGGAACACGAAATTCAAAAGCATTTTTCAATTTCACAAAGTAGTGAATTCCAGTAATAGTGCAGAAAACATGAAATAAATTATGTCTGCACTGAAAGTTACAATTCAGCATCTACAACCTTTATAACTATTATTAGTTCATTGTGTTCCACTTTTTTTTTTTTAAGCAATTAACATTAGAGTCCACCAAAAATGAGTAATGTTCTTCTCAGTTTATTGGACAGGCTTTTTGAAGATTCTTTAACAATGTACAGAATGTCAGTATAAATGTTTGGTGGAATACGATCTTGTTTGTAGGCTCTTAACTAGCCACAGTGCTAATTAAACTGCAATAAGCTGAACTTTAATTGTGAGGCTTGATTGATTTAATAAGGTAAACATCTGCCACTGTCCCTAGACTTAGTATTAAAACCCTACAGATCAAGGTCGTCTTACGCAGATTAAGCTGCGTTATGAGAAACAAACCAAATACCCTTAGAAATATCAGTACCGGGGGGCAGAGTAGGACACGTGGACACCCACGTGTCTACGTTTGTTCCTCTAGTGGTAAAACGACCCGGAGAGGTGCATCAGTAGAGCTGATGTGCGCATGTCTAACCGAGCAACAGAACTTGAGAATTCCAGAGATGCTCTTCCTTTGGGCAAATTTTTCTGTCCTGTTTTTGAGCCTTTGCTACAAAACAAGACCAAGCTGCAGCTAAAAATGTCAACAACTGTCTGTGTCTGAGACTCACTCTAGTATTGTCCTCAGTACACCAGCCATAAGATTACCTTATTTCAAATGTTATTCTGGATTTGAGTATTCAAATAGACCTACTGACAGTGAAGTTCACTCTGATGAGATTAGGGCTGTGGGAATGTGACTGTGTAGTGTTCTCATCCCACCTCTACATCTAGACCTCCTTCATTTCAACCTCTTAAAAAATTCTTTTTAAATTCTACAGCTATGGTTTTCTTTTTCCCATTTTCCTTTTCCTAAGATCTTTGAAAGCCAAAACCATATCTTCCTTTGCACTGAAAAGGAATGCAAAGGGAGAGAAAAGATCGCATTAAAGATAACGCAGCCTCCTGCTTGAGTCAGAACCTCCCGTTGTCTATTGAAGATTACTGACTGACCTCAGAGCCTCTCCTTACCTACGTGGTCTCTCCGTGTGGATCCAGATGAAAGCTTTCTAATGCATCACCCTTTCATGCTGCAGTTCTTAAAGAAAAAAATAATCGGATATACAAGGTACAAAGACATCCTGTAGCACCTTTGCAGGAGCTGTTTCTTACACTTGGGACAGTGGGTAAAACCCAACTAATGGCAGGACCATTCTTCCTCCAAAACAGGTTTATTAAACAAGTTAATTCTAGCTCAGTAAGAATGGACTTGAGCATGGGCATCCATAATCTCTAAAAGGGCCACAATCTAATGAGTTGTCAGGTTTGAAAACCATGTATTTAAACAAACCCTTTTGCAGCCTATCTGGAATGAGTAAAATGGTAAGTCTGACATTTAGGTAAGAGCGAAAGAGATGGGAGGGGGGCTTGTCCCGTTTATTCCTACTTTTTAAAACCTTTGACATTTAAGAAAACCGTGTGTTTAAAACCGAAAATACAGACTGTAGCCAGAGCCTACTAAAATTTATATGAAACCCTCAACTCTGTTAGTGTCTTCTTAAATAAACATGAGTGGGTGACGCTTTGAAAGGGACAAAGGTGTTTAGCTAAAATTAGTGGTAAACCTTTAAGTTCCTAGGCTTTCATGATATGTTTAAGGAGAGGTGACAAGTAGGAAAACTTGATTCCAGAACTCACATAACAGATAAGATTTTCCCCTTGGTAATTAACACTATAGTTAATTAATACCTATTAGTAATATTGTAAGGAAGTGAATCAGGTTACTTGTACGCATTTAAACTTATTTTCCTCTGAATTTCATTAGGTTGTAAAAATAGGTTAACCCTTAAAATACATATTGCTTCTCTTTTTTTTAAAGTACAAATTTATATGAAATCTTGGCCCTTTCTCCAGAATCATCATTTCACAGAGCATGTATAACTTATCCTCACCACGATAGCAGTGATTTTTAATGCTCCGGCACTGCTTTCACAAATTTTTAGTATCTACAGGACTCCCCCAGGGAGGGAACCAACCCCAAACAACACAAATCCTTTCTCAGAGATGATTTCCCACAAACCAACTTAAGAAGAAAACTTTGCTCTAACTGTAAAAAATAAACATTGAACGAAATACACTTTAATAGGGAAATTATATTTTTTATTTACACAAAGTGTTCAAATAAGATACTTTTCCTTTTAAAGACAAAATAACACACTTTTGTTTTCCAGCTTACTGTATGAAACCAATGCATCTTAACAGACAGCCCAGTCCCTGTCAAGTGACATTAACTTTGAGTTTTGACACTTGGTTTGCAGGGTTCTGCTCAGGAAAAATACCTATAGTTGATCTTTTCTCTGCACCCTTCACCTCCAGGATATGCTTCTCACAGGGGGAAGCTGAAATGTCAGACCTGGCCACAGAGATTTTTAAGACTTTTCTGAGTTTGCAGTTTAAGGCGGTTATATAGGAAGATCCTGAAGTCATCTCCTCCAACGCACACACCAAATGTACAGCTACACATGCAACAATTTTCTCCAGCAAAACCTAAAAACTGGCGAAGTAACCCCCTCACACCAGGCAGATAAGGACAAAAATACATGGAAGCAAAAAAGGAAACCCAAGACAAAATCTCAGCGTAGATCCCACCTCCAGCTCGGCAGCGCACAATCAGGAGGGAACTCAGAACCTGGAGCTGCTCCCCTGAAGCAAAGCGTTCATTGCCCACATCGGGCACCCCAACTTTTAAGACTGGCAGCAGAGAGATGAGTCCTGAGACATCTGGCTTTGAAGACCAACGGGGCTCTTGCCCACAAGACCCGGGGGCTGTGATGAACTGAGAAATGGCTCTTAAAGGGCTCACATGCAGATTCACCTTTGAAAAGCACCCAGACTTTAGGTGAAAGAAACTCAGTTGTTAATTTTAAAGCATTGGTCTGCGGGGCAGGGACCTGCTGGGCTATCTCCAGTGAGAGAAGCTGAAGGGCACCATCTTCCCGCTCCACCTGTGTCTTGCTGAAATCCAGCATCTTCTTTTTTTTCTTTTTTTCTTTTTTTTGTGGCAGTGCCCTCTTTGTAGCCACCTCTGCTGCACTCCTGCACACCAGTATCTCCCAGAAGAGAGCTTCTACACATGTATGGTGCACCTGTTTTTATGTCTGGTGACCTGATTTTTGTGGCTATGACCCAAGGGACACCCCTTGTTTGCATGGCTCTGGAGGCTAGGGGGGCTTAGTTCCTGGGACTCACAGAACTTAAGAATCAGAGAGAGAGTTCTCAGCAGACTACCACTCAGCTGACACAAATTAATGGAGATATTCCATGCTCATGTATTGGAAGAATCAGTATTGTTAAAATGTCCACACAGCCCAAAGCAATCTACAGATTCAATGCAATCCCTATCAAAATTTCAATGGTGCTTTTCACAGAAATAGAACAAACAATTCTAAAATTGTATGCAATCACAAAAGACCCCCAAATAGCCACAGCAGTCTTGAAAAAGAACAACAAAGCTGGAAGCCCCATGCTCCCTGATTTCAAACTATATTACAAAGCTATAGTAGTCAAAACAGACACCTAGATCAA
This sequence comes from Lagenorhynchus albirostris, assembly GCF_949774975.1. NCBI lineage: Eukaryota > Metazoa > Chordata > Mammalia > Artiodactyla > Delphinidae > Lagenorhynchus > Lagenorhynchus albirostris. Next base: position 26,298,500 of record NC_083115.1, on the reverse strand, counting down.
TGGAACAAAAAATAGACAGCCCAGAAATAAACCCCTGCATATATGGTCAATTAATTTATGACAGAGAAGCCAAGAATATACAGGGAGGAAAGAATAGCCTCTTCAATAAATGGTGTTGGGAAAACAGGATAGCCACGGGCAAAGAATGAAACTAGACTCCATCTTACACCATACACAAAAATTAACTCAAAAATGGATTAAAGACTTGTGTAAAACTTGAAACTGTAAAACTACTAGAAGAAAACATAGGTGGTTGGCTCCTTGACATTGGTTACAGGGATGATTTCTTGGATCTGACACCAAAAGCAAAGGCGGCAAAAGCAAAAATGATCAAGTGGGACTACATCAAACTATAAAGAAATGCTTCTGGACAGAAAAGGAAACCATCAACAAAATAGGCAACGTACTGAATGGGGAAAATATTTGCAAATCATATAGCTGATAGGGGTTAATATCTAAAATATATAAATAACTCATACAGCTCAATAGCAGGAAAACAAACAATCCAATTAAAAAATACAGGATCTAAATAAACATTTTCCCAAAGAAGACATACAGATACCCAACAAGTACATGAAAAGATGCTCAACATCGCTAATCATTAGGGAAATGCAAACCAAAACCACAATGAGAAATCACCCCACACCTGGGACACTGGTTGTCAAAAAGGCAAGAAGTAAAAAAGTACTGTTGAGGATGTGGAGAAAAGACATCCTTTGTGCCCTGTTGGTGAGAATATAAATTGGTGCAGCCACTATGGAAAATAGTATGGAGGTTCCTCAAAAAATAAAAATAGAGTTATCATATGGATCCAGCAATTCCACTTCTGGGTATTTATCTGAAGAAAAAACAAAAAGACTAACTCAAAAAGATATATGCACCCTCATGTTCATCACAGCATTATTTACCATAGCCAAGATATGGAAACAACCTAAATGTCCATCAATGCATGGATGGATAAAGGTGTGAGATACACATACACACACACTGGAATATTACTCAGCCATAAAAAAGAAAGGAATCTTGCCATTTGCAACAACATTACGGCACTTGACAGCATTACTCTAAGTGAAGTAAATCAGACAGAGAAAGACAAATACCATATAATACCACTTATATGTGGAATCTTAAACTCAAACACAGAGAACTGGTGGTTGCCAGAGACAAGGGGTAGGGAAAATGGGTGAAGGGAGTCAAAAGGTCCAAACTTCCCAGTTACAAGTAAGTCATGGGGATATAATATACACGATGGTAACTATAGTTATTACTGCTATATTGTATAATTGAAAATCAGTAAGAGTAGATCTTAAAAGTCCCATCACATGAAAAAAATTAATTACAAATGGTGATGGATGTTAACTTACTATGGTGGTCATTTCACAGTATATATAAATATTGAATCATTATGTTGTACACATGAAACTAAAATAATGTATTGCAAAAAAGACTTTTCCAAATATACACATGCACACACACACATACATTTTCTACTTAGATGATGATTTCCATTTTAACATTTGTTCTCTCAATAGAGAATTTTAGAGGGTAACAACCATTCTGTCTGTATTTGTATACAGACAAATACCTCTTTTATTAAAGAGAAAGTATCTTATCAAGGTACACAGAGTCAATTAAGCAAATGAGTAAGTTCTGGAGATGTACTGGTCAGGACTGCGATGACAGTTAACAATACTTTATTGTGTACTGAAAAGCCGCTTTTATAGGAGCGGCAGGCAAATGAGGTCATGCCCTGTTCCAAGGCCTTTTAGAAAAGATTCCACTTTAATAAAAACAACAAAAAGCCGAAGAACTTTAAAATATATATATATATAGCTTCTTTCAACACACCTTTATTACTATTTTTAACCTTGTTATTTCCTTTCCTCCTTACTTCAATATCATCTGCTTACATTGGTGGATGACAAAACTGAAGAGAGAGCTTCGCAGAGTCTGTGCCTGTGAACGAGCCAGGAACACATTTAAATGCAGGTGAATAATAGAATCCTGCTCCATATTACACTTGGTTTTAACGAAAGGTTGGAATTAATTCAGCAGTTCTTGGTTTCTGAAAACTTAGGACTGCTTCTGCAGATGCCTACAGCCACCTACATACTTTTTCCTACACTTTGCATGGGTAAAGAACCCAGAGCATTAAGAGACAAAATATTAAAGGTCCGGGGAAATCACGGTGGCATCTGCATCATAGCATGTGTGATACCAGGCCGTCCTATTTGTATCTGCTACCTTGATTTTCTTTTCCATTTTACTATATTAACATTGTTTCCATATTCTTTTCTCAGTAGCTTGACTGAAATATAACTTAGATTTGCAATTAAATCTATAGATATTTTATTTGCCTTTTTCTGTGTTCCTGTTATACTTTTCTAACCACAAATGAACTAGGCAAGTTTAAGAAAAACTGGATGCTGTAATTGTTCAATCAAAAAGGAGAATTTTAATTTTGAAGATTCTGATCACTGGATTTTTAAAAGTTATGTTGAACTAAAAAAAAATCAGTGGACGGTACGGCAGAACTGACAGATTTTAAAGACGTTCTAAAGTTAAACTTTAAATATCATAATAAAGAAGTATTTATACCTGTGGAATTATTTTGTAAACTTTTTTGTTGTCGACCACACTTCCCATCGTTTAAAAACATAATTGCTAACTAGATTTACAGACACACATATACACAGGCACACACAATGTTATTCACACTCATAAATATAAAACAAAGATCACATCTAATATGGATATACTGGTTTTAAGACTGATTTTCTTTCTGATAAGTAATGGTGAGTTTTTAATCTTTTAAATTTAAACTTAAAATATTTGACAGTTTTGATATTATTCTTGGTGTTCTGATTCTACAAGATTAAATGAGAGTTTTCTGGTGTTTCTGGTTAAAGGTAAAAAAAAAAAAAAAATACTGATTATACAGCAACGCCCTTTCCCTTGCCATAGAATATTTGGATTATTTTGTCTTAAATATGGCCAGGACGATTAGCTTGCTGTGACATTTTAGTAAGTATTAACTTACCCCCTCCCATTTCTTTGCACTTATTGGACTAGTATAAAGAAGAATCAGCTTTAAACTATGAGAGGTTGATGGAAATGAAGGCTCTAATGAATTACAGCTTCACAATGTTACAACAACCTTATCTTTTATTCATAATGATTTCTACCGCTCTCAATTTAAAAACTGAAACAAAATAGCCAATGCTGAATTCTCTCTTATAAAAATAAAGCAAAGCAAAAATAAAGTACTTTAAAAGATGTTAATTTATACTGACCTTAATTGCATTCATATTTTTTTCTTTAATGTGTTTCACTTACAACTACAGGTCAGCTAATTCTAATAATTTACATTATAGAAAATCAAATGCTTTAAATAATTAACCAAATTATTTGGAAATCACCATGTTAGAATATGCATCAAAATACTAAACCAGAAGAAAAATAATCTGCCTTTAGTAAGTAAAAAACACTAATATAAAATATAATCAACATGATCAAGTATACTGTTTATTCACTCAGCAAATATTTATACCAGACACTAGACTCGGTATATAATAATAAAACACGAAGAAAGACTCTCTACCCTCATAGAGCTTCATTCTATCAAGGAAAAAGAAAATAATATAAGCAAAATGCATACATTATGATAAGTGCCAATGAGAATTATATAGCAAGAGGGAAGACAGGAAGCATTCATTGGGCAAGGGGACAGGGGTTGCAGTTTTTAGTGTTAAAGCATAAAAGGAAATATATCCAATATGTAATTGGTGTTTAAAGGCTTGCATACATAGAATATGATTGAGGAAAAAGACACAAACATCCTCCCTATGGAATACACACACACAAAATACACGCAGATCACTGGTTTCATGGAGAGGGAAACTGGGTGATAGAGGTCAGAGGTGGGAGAGAAAGCTCTCACAGTATGTGCAAGTGCTATGCCTTTGAAATTCTGTCGGTTGTATAGATAATATGTATTTTAAAAATAAATAAAATTTAAATGAAAATCAATCAATAAAGACTCCTAAATATCCTGCAGTGCCTTGGCCTCCACCGTGTTGAATATCCTCTCTTGAGCCATATTCCAAGCCCAAATGGAGAGTTTAAATATGAATTCCCTTATCATATATTCAAATATTTTGTACATATACCTAATATTGGATTGTTTGTTTTTGGACTAAAATAGAATAGTATAGAATGCACAAATGCACAGGTACTTTGCTCTGTAACTTGACCTCTTTGGTCACTGGAGCAAAAGTTGAATCAACTTTCCCAATGGTATTACTTACCTATTGCTATTTAACAAAATTCCCCCCAGTGTAGCAGCTTGAAACACACACATTTATTACCTCAGCGTTTCTGAGGGTCAGTAACCTAGAAGCGGCTAATCTGGTGATTTTTGCCTCAGGCTCTGCCACAGGGCTGCTGCAGTAAAGTGTCAGCAGGAGCTGAGGTCTTCCCAAGGCTCCACTAGGTGAGGATTTACTCCCGAGCTCTCTCACCTGGGCCCTCTGCACAGGGCTCCCTCACAGCATGGCGACGGGCTCCTCTCAGAGTGAGTGGTCCAAGAAAGGGAGACAAGGAGAGAAAGAGAGAGCATGTGCACAATGGAAACTGGTCTTTTGTAACCTAGTATCTCAGAAGTGATGTCCCGTCATTTTCTACTGTACTCTACTCTTCGGGAGTTAGCAAGTCCAGTCCATACCCAAAGGGAGAAGATTGCAAGGGAAGTGAATACCAGGAAGCAGGGATCGGTGATGTCTGTCTTCGAGGCTGCCTAACAAACCAAGTGGCTTTGCCCTCTTCTCGAGGATTATTGGCTTTCCTGTGTTTTTATTTGATTTCTCAGCATTTAACCTTGGTGCCCCATCTTACCTCAGCTCCCCCAACTTTTTGTTGATTCAAGAAGGCACACCTTTTATTATTTTAAAGAAAACCAAACAACACATTAAGTCATTCCAATTCTTCTGCAGTTAAAACAAAGCTGTTGCTATAACAAAACATTAATCACTAATTAGTCTGATTCTCTCTTAATGTGTATCATTTAAGGCTTCCCCCCCCCCCCGCAATATTGGTGATAGTACGTAAGTGTCCCTTGTTATAAGGAGCCCTGTGGGGACAGCAGTGTCCTGGAGTGTGGAAGTGCCTCAGCTCTGTACCTGCTCAGCTTGGCTTTCAATCCCGACTCCACCACTTACATCCTCCCTTTACCTCTCGTAATTTCAGTGTCCTCGTGAATCCAGCAGGATTTCTTAGGGCTGCTGTTAGTACCACAAGGGACAGTATGTGTGAGGCACAGAGCTCATCGCCTACTGGGGGCAGGGATACAGGGAACAGTTGCGAATATTACTACCTCTGTGTGAAAGGTCAATGTCTGTTCTCTCAGAAAGCTTTCATCTAGAAACCTCTAATATTCTGAGTAACTGCCCATTTCTAAGGAAAGGTATCAGAAGACGGGGAAATAAAATTCATTTTCATTAGTAACATGGGTTCATAGGAACTGGCGTTTCACAATTTTGCCTCAGTAGATAATGAATATCTACACTATTATTTTTCATATTCCCCAGTTCTATCTCATGACAGGCTGTGGGCTTTCTTCAGCGTAGGGCTCTTCTTTTTCCCCGTCCACTCCACCAAAGCTTACAACTCTCCCAGAATCCCTCTTCACCCCATACTTGGAAATTAAGGCAAAGCAAGTTATTATCCCTGCTTTTTTTTATCCTTATGACGACTCTTAAAACACACACACACACACACACACACTGATTACCATCAGCAAATGAATGTGGCAGATTTGCATATCTAGGTGTGTATGTATTAACCAGTTTCTTAGTCATCTAATGATATTAATATTCACATTCGATATTTCATACACGATTGGATATTGAATGGTTTTAACCTATGCAGATCCCTGAGGGGGAATCTAATCTCTGTAATTAGGAAACTTAGAGACTATGAGGCTTTATATATAAGTAAATATAGTTAATATTAGTATATTCTTAAAATAATTCTGGACATAAATTATAATGATAAATATTATGCAAATAATTTTATGTCTACACAAACCCTGCACGTAACTGTTAATGGCAGCTTTATTCATAACTGCCAAAACTTGGAAGCAACAAAGATGTCCTTCAGTTGGTGAATTGACAAACTATAGTGTATCCAGACAATGGAATATTATTCATCACTAAAAAGAAATGAGCTATCAAGCCATGAAAAGATGTGGGGGAATCTTAAAACAGATACCCTTCCAGGCAGCTACTTCTTGAGGCAGAAATGTGTCTCTAATGAATAGATGTGTCAAAACTGTCAGGTAATGAGAGCAACAGGTAACACCTGTCATTTTAGCTCACAGGATAGATGGTCAAAAATATCCTTCAATTACAGACAAAAGGAGTGCAATGCCTTCAGGTTATAAAGGCTCCAGTGAAAGCAGGAGTGCTTCCAATATGATTTATCACTACTTAGAAATTAATTTCATAAACTCTGTTTGATGGCCAACACTGTAACTCTGAAATGTGGGGTTAATGGCAAATGTATTCTTCTGAATTATTTCTTATATTTTAGAAACATTTAAATGTATTTGGAAAGTAAAACAAAAAAGACTGACTAGGTCTCTAATTTTCTCCAACCTATGTACTATAAAGTAGCTTTAATTAGTGAGCATGAATTTATGTATTGATACTTGAATTTAGGTAGAGTGAAATTTCATTGGAGAATGTCCACTAACATGTGAAAAACTAAATCTGGGACAGAAAATCTGTGGAAAGGTCCATGAGTGTGGACTTCGTTTTCATTTCTCTGGGTGTTTCCCGTAGCCTCTCTGCTCTGTGCTGGTTTTTAGCAGGCATTCGTTATGCGCACATTTTTAACTAACCTAAAAACTTTCCTAAAATAGGAATGAAGAATTTTAAAATGAACTTCTCAAAATCCTTTTCAGCTCATTAGCTCTCAGACATACCATCACTTTCTTGTTCTTCTCTGATTTCTAAATCCTCTGTTTACTTCTGCTTTACTAAAAGTTGACTAGCTTGCACATCATTCAGATTTAACCCAAGCTCTCTGATTTCTTCCAGAATGACTTCCTGGGGAGGGGAGGGAAAACAGGTGGAGCACAGAGGATTTTTAGGGCAGTGAAACTACTCCGTATGATACAACAATCCATACACGTCATTATACATTTGTCCAAACCCATAGGATGTACATCACCCAGAGTGAACGCTAAGGTAAAGCATGGAATTTGGGTGGTGATGATGTGTCCGTATAGGTTCATCAGTTGTAACAAATGTACCAGCTGGTGGGGCGTGTGGGTAACGGGGAAAGCTATGCACGTACGTTGTGGGGGGGCGTATATGGGAAGTCTCTGCACCTTCCCTTCAATTTTGCTGTGAACTCCAAGCTGTTTTTAAAAAATAAAATCATTCAAAGAAAAAAAGTGAATGTCTTCTTAACCAGATACCGTGATCCTATAAGATTAATTAACACCCAACATGGATAATTCCTGAATCCACATCTATCATTAATGAACATTAAAGTGGTCCCTGCCTGCCTGGTGTCTTAACAAATGCACAACTGCACAAGGTTAGAACAGAAGGCTTTACATTTTCCTTAAAAGGCTAAGCATTTTTGCAATCTTCTGCTTATTGTCAACTGCATCACGATTGATCTTTTTTCAGACTAGTAACTTTAGAAAAGACTCTGCTTCTGTTATCTCTAGTCTACCTTTCAAATGACTTTCATAGCAAACACAAAGGCCAATAGGTTAGTTATCAATGTCACTTTACAGAAAACTGACACCTGCAATCACTCAACCTTTTTGAAAATTGACTCAGCTAAGTGATGGAGAAGATATGGGCAGAATGCACATTTTTGGACTTTTAAGTCAGTGCTTTTTCATGCTACCTCTCAGAATTTAAGACACATTTTGGTAAATAGAAGGAAACAATTCCCATATGTATTTGATCTGTAGGATGGAATGAAATTCCAAATCTCAAATATTTCCCTGGAGAACTCCTAAAGTATCTGAGACTTTACTACTGAATCTCATCCCAGTGGTGCTTTCCTGTGTGTTACGGGAAACCTGAACCAACTTTTGGCCAACCCAGTATTACTCTGAAGAGGCCTTAAGACCATCTATCCTACATCACGTGTGGGTCATCATTTCACTCTTTGAAGCCTTGAAGATGGGAGTGCTGAGGATGGAAAAAAGCATCCCAGAAGAGTGGGGAAAGGGACACTTGAAACGACCCTGATACCCACCCCTTTGTCTAGGGCCCAGGGGACTTCGGCCTCTCCCGTTTAGCCATATTTCTCTGAGCCTCTGTGGCCCGAGCCCCATGCCAGGCCATCATCAGTCTCAGGTGACTGCAGCACCTCTCAGGCTGTTCTTCTGTTTTTAGACTTTTCATTCCAATCTGTTTCATGTCATTTTCTTTTTCTGTTCAGAAACCCATACCTTTCTTACCCACTTTCAAGAACGTTGCCACTGTCCCTATAATAACTTTCACTTCTAATCACGCCCACCCCGCTGCACCTTCACACAAGCCAGGGGTTCACGTCTCTTCTGGTTTCATTCCTTTGCTTCCTCTTCTGGACGTTCACACATGATACCCCCTTCTTTAAGGCTTATCAGCTACTTCCCAGCTATTTAAAATGCAACTCTCATATTAAGCCTTCTCAAATGTCACTGGGAGGCATCCACCTCAACTGCTCTGGTGATCTCTCAGCATTTGTAAACCATTCGTGATTCATGACTCAGGGCAACTTAATATGTTTATTTCTTTTTTTTTTAATTGGTGTCCTTGTATATTTTTTATTTTTGTCAGATCATCTCTCTGGAAATAGAGCAAGAACTTGAGGACAGACACCATGACTTTTGCCTCCTCTGTTATCCCCAGGGCAACAGATGTGAGGGTCTGCACACAGGAATCACTCCATCAGTAATGACAGGGATGGACCACTTTCCAAATTGCAAATTGTCTGGGCTTTGGAAGAGTTGTTAGCCTCCTGCTCTTCCCCCCCGGATCTGGATTAACGGGACCATAGGTAAAGGCTCTCCCTCCGTCCGTCTCCTGACTCCCTGCTAGTCCCAGGCAGGGATGGTCTCGAGACTCCCTGCTCACACAGGGGGCGCTGCTCAGAGCAGCATCAGCTTCACCTGGAGGCTTGTTAACAATGCAGAATCGCAGGCCCACATCACGCCTAGGGAACTGGTGCTGGTCTTTCCACATGATCCCCACCAGATAATTTTCTGCACATTAAAGCTTGAAAATCACTGGTTTAAAGGGAGTGATTTTCTTCTCCTAGAAAATCCTGTCCTGTGTAATTGGCGTGATCATAGCCTGCAGCTGTTTCCTTTCATATCCTGAATGCAGTGACTTAAACCATTGTGCCCAGTCAAATGTTAAACTGAGTAAGTATATGTCGACTATATTAAATTCTTCTTGATCTTGAAATTTCACCCATGTAGTTTTCTGAGTCACCTGATAGTCTATAACCATGTTATCTGTACTGAGCACTGGATCAGGACCTGTAACCATTAAATCAACAAGTAGCTTTTCATCAGCTACTCTGCATCATATGATATTGTGTGTTATGGGATTACAATAAGTACTCAATACTCCTTCCCTGTTTTCAAAGGACTTGCATTTATTTATCTTGCTATACATAGTAAATCCTTTTTTTTTTTTCATTTGCAAAATGAGTGTGTTTGCATGATTATTTCAGTTATTTCTCCTAGAAGGAAAGGCTTACTGCCTGGATATAAAGCTAGGCAACACCCCTCCCTCCGACATCTGATGGTTGTACCCTACGGGTCCAGATGGTCACCCCCAAATCAAGGTAATAAATCTCTACAGAGGTAACCAACTTGTCAGTAAACATTAATTCTGAAGGTGAAATTATCAAGGGCTCCCATTCTTTTCTTAATCTTTTTCGACCCAGCTTTTCTTCCCCAGATATCCTGAGTCCATTTACCAAGCATCGCTGACTTAATATTTATAATAGCCTCCTACCTCTTCTCTTCCTCCTTCATCTTCTACAAGAAATGAAACCTTGTAATAGGTAGTTACAACCATATGAAACTTTATGTCCATCGTAGTTTTGAAATCTCTTTCCACTCACCTTCATGGTATCAGTGAAACACATCAGGTTGAACCCTACGACTTTCACAACGTTCCATTGATTTCTACCTACAAAACTGGCAGTTCTCCAAGGTTCAAATGAGTACATATTTCAATTTCAGAAACTGAAAATGAAGATTTTATTTTGGTGAAAACGTAAAGAAGGTGAACTGTAAATTTCCTACAGCTAAAAATGTTGCTCATTCAAGCTAATACTGAATTAATAACATTATAAATCTATAAACAATTGTTATGAATTAGCACATTTTGTGGGGCAATTTGTCCCTTTTTAAGGTAGCCTTCTACTTTAATAAGGGACAGTTTGAAATAAAATTGGAGTGAATAGTTAATAAAACATACAAATAAAAACCAGCCAAATACAGCCAAATATAACAATTGAAATCCAAAGACAATTCAACCTGAAATGTCCCATGAACTCCTCCTTTCCACTTTCAGAGCCCAAGGTGCTATAAAGTAGTTATTTTTAAAATTGAGGTAGAATATTCTTACAGTAAAATGCACATAACTTAGTTGTATGATTCAATGATTTTTGACTAATGATTCATGCCTACAAGTGTAGCCAATGCCATGTATGAAGGCATATACCATTTCCATATCCCATAAAGTTTCTTTTTGCACCTTATATTCAATTCTCAACCCCTCCCCCTCCATAGGCAACTTTTCTGACTTCTATTACCATAAGTTGACTTCATCTGGCCTTTATCTTCATGTAAATGGAATCATACATACATCTCTTATGTCTGGCTTCTGTCTCTCCATAAAATGTTTGTAAGATTCATTAATTAATGTTGTTGAATGTGTCAGTAACTCATTTTTATTGTTGGGTAGTATTCTATTGTATGAATATGTCAACATGTGCTTGTCCATTTTTCCACTGAAGGACATTTGGGTTGTTTCAGTTTGGGGCTATATGAACAAGACTGAAATGAATATTCTTGTACAAAATGTTGTGTGGACATATATTTTCACTACACATGGGGAAACAGCAAAGAGTGGGATTCCTAGGTTATAAAGTATGTTTAAGGAATATGTATGTTAAGGAATATGTTCCAAATGAAAGAACAAGATAAAAAAATCAGAAAAAAACTTTAAATATAATTAAGTTACCTTATAAAGCTCAAAATAATGGTCATAAACATGATCACTGAACTTCACAGAAGAATTGATGAACTCAGTGTAAACTTTAACAAAGAGATAAAATATCAGAAAGTACCAAATAGAAGACACAGCACTGAAGAATACAGTAACTAAACTGAAAAATACACAAGAGGGGTTCAACAGCAGACTAAATGAAGCAAAAGAAAGGGTCAGTGATCTGGAAGACAGCGCAGTGGAACTGACCCAAATAGAACAACCAAAAGAAGAAAATAAGTTTAAAAAGTGTTCATAGCTTAAGGGACTTATGGTACAATATCAAGGAAACTAATATTCACAGCTAGGAATCCCAAATGGAGAAAAAGGGTGAAAGTAGCAGAAAACTTATTTAAAGAAATAATGACTGAAAATTTCTAACCTGGGAAAGGAAACAGACATACAGATCCAGGGAGCCTAGAGAGTTCCAAAGAAGATGAACCCCAAGAGACAAGAACCAAGGTGTATTATAATTAAGATGCTAAAGTTAAATAATCTTAAAAGCAGCAAGAGAAAAATAAAATGTTGCATACAAGTTAACCCCCATAAGACTGTCAGCAGATTTTCAGCAGAAAATCTACAGGCCAGAAGGGAGTAGCATGATATATTCAAAGTGCTACAAGGAAAAACAAAAACAAAACAAACAACTTCCAACCCATAATAATCTACTTGGCCAAGATATTATTCAGAATTGAAGGAGAAATAGAGTTTTCCAGACAGCCAAAGTAGAAGAGTTCATCACCACTGAACTGACCTTACAATATATATTTAAAGGACTTCCTTAATCTGCAAAGAAAGGGCACTAATTAGTAACAAGAGAACATATGAAAGTATAAAGCTCACTGGGAAAGGTAAATATAAAGTAAAGGCAGTGGATTAAACACTTACAAAGCTAGTGTGAAGGAAAAAAGTAGTAAAAGTATAACTGTAATAATTACTTAACAGATATTCAAGATAAAAAGATGTAAAATATTATATCAAAAACAGTGTGGGGAGGGTGGAGTAAAAATGTAGAGCTCTAGCATGTGTTCAAATTAAGTCATTATCTACTTAAAATAGTCTACTATAAATGTAGGTTGTTATGTGTAAGCCTAATGGTAAATACCAAGCCAAAACCAGTAGTAGATACACAAAATATAATGAGAAAGGAAACTACGCATACCATTACAGAAAGTCATCAGGCCACAAAGATAGAAAACAAAAGAAGAAAAAAGGAACAGAGAAACTACAAAGCAACCAAAAACAATTATCAAAATAACAGTAAGTACATACTTATCAATAATTACTTTAAATGTAAATGGACTAAATCTGCCAATCAAAAGACACAGAGTGGTTGAATGAATAAAAAACCAAGACCCATCTATATGCTGCCTACAATAGACTCACATCAGATGCAAGGATACACCCCAGACTGAAAGTGAAGGGACGGAAAAAGATATTCCATGCAAACAGAAACCAAAAGAAAGTTGGAGAATCTGTACTTATATCAAACAAAATAGACTTTAAGACAAAGACTGTAATAAGAAACAAAGAAGACTGCTACATAATGATAAAGGAGTCAGTCCAAATGAAGATATAATATGTGTAAATATTTATGTACCCTGTATAGGAGCACATAAATACATACTGCAAATATTTAAAAACCTAAAGGGAGAAACAGACAGTAACACAATAATTGTCAGGGACATTAATGCCCCACTTACATCAATGGACAGATCATCCAGATACAATAATAAAGAAATACTGGTCTTAAGTGACACATTAAAATAGACAGTATTAACAGATAGTACAGAACAGTCCATAAAGATGCCGACGTAGAGAATGGACTTGAGGACATGGGGAGGGTGGAAGGGTAAGCTGGGATGAAGTGAGAGAGTGGCATGGACTTATATATACTACCAAATGTAAAATAGCTACTGGGAAGCCGCTGCATAGCACAGGAAGATCAGTTCACTGCTTTGTGACCACCTAGAGGGGTGGGATAGGGAGGGTGGGAGCGAGATGCACAAGTGAAGGGATATGGGGATATATGTATACACACAGCTGATTCACTTTGTTATACAGCAGAAACTAACACAACATTGTAAAGCAACTATACTGCAATAAAGATGTTAAAAATAACTAAATGAATAAAAATAAAAGCAATATGCATTCTTCTCAAGTGCACATGGAGCATTCTCTAGGACAGATCACATGTTAGACCACAAAACAAGTCTTAACACATTTATGAAGACTGAATTCATATCAATCTTTTCTCACTATAGGTAATAAACTCTAATCAATGACAAGAATTGTACAGAAAAGTTCAAACATGTACAGACTAAACAACATGCTACTGAACAAGCAATAGGTCAATGAAGAAATCAAAAGAGAAATTTAAAAGTACCTTGAGAAAATGAAAATGGAAATACAACATCAAAACTTACGGGATGCAGCATTAATTTTGTATCCTGCTACTTTACGAAATTCATCGATTAGCTCTAGTAGTTTTCTGGTAGCATCTTTAGGATTCTCTATGTATAGTATCATGTCATCTACAAACAGTAACAGCTTTACTTCTTCTTTTCCGATTTGGATTTTTTATTTTTTTTCCTTCTCTGATTGCTGTGGCTAAAACTTCCAAAACTATGTTGAATAATAGTGGTGAGAGTGGGCAACCTTGTCTTGTTCCTGATCTTAGTGGAAATGGTTTCAGTTTTTCACCATTGAGGACAATGTTGGCTGTGGGTTTGTCACATATGGCCCTTATTATGTTGAGGAAAGTTCCCTCTATGCCTACTTTCTGGAGAGTTTTTATCATAAGTGGGTGTTGAATTTTGTCGAAAGCTTTTGCTGAATCTACTGAGATGATCATATGGTTTTTCTCCTTCAATTTGTTAATATGGTGTATCACATTGATTGATTTGCATATATTGAAGAATCCTTGCATTCCTGGGACAAACCCCACTTGATCATGGTGTATGAGCCTTATAATGTGCTGTTGGATTCTGTTTACTAGTATTTTGTTAAGGATTTTTGCATCTTTGTTCATCAGTGATATTGGCCTGTAGTTCTCTTTTTTTGTGACATCTCTGTCTGGTTTTGGTATCAGGGTGATGGGGGCCTCACAGAATGAGTTTGGGAGTGTTCCTCCCTCTGCTATATTTTGGAAGAGTTTGACAAGGATAGGTGTTAGCCCTTCTAACACCTATTTTGAATTTGATAGAATTCACCTGTGAAGCCATCTGCTCCTGGGCTTTTGTTTGTGGGAAGATGTTTAATCATAGTCTCAATTTCAGTGCTTCTGATTGGTCTGTTTATATTTTCTATTTCTTCCTGGTTCAGTCTCGGAAGGTTGTGCTTTTCTAAGAATTTGTCTGTTTCTTCCAGGTTGTTCATTTTATTGGCATATAGTTGCTTGTAGTAATCTCTCATGATCCTTCGTATTTCTGCAGTGTCACTTGTTATGTCTCCCTTTTCATTTCTAATTCTGTTGATTTGAGTCTTCTCCCTTTTCTTCTTGATGAGTCTGGCTAATGGTTTATCAATTTTGTCTATCTTCTCAAAGAACCAGCTTTTAGTTATACTGATCTTTGCTATCGTTTCCTTCATTTCTTTTTCATTTATTTCTGATCTGATCTTTATGATTTCTTTCCTTCTGCTAACTTCGGGGGTGTTTTGTTCTTCTTTCTCTAATTGCTTTAGGTGTAAGGTTAGGTTGTTTATTTGAGATGTTTCTTGTTTCTTAAGGTAGGATTGTATTGCTATAAACTTCCCTCTTAGAACTGCTTTTGTTGCATGCCATAGGTTTTGGGTTGTCGTGTTTTCATTGTCATTTGTTTCTAGGTATTTTTTGATTTCCTCTTTGATTTCTTCAGTGATCACTTCGTTATTAAGTAGTGTATTGTTTAGCCTCCATGTGTTTGTATTTTTTACAGATCTTTTCCTGTAATTGATATCTAGTCTCATAGCATTGTGGTCGGAAAGACACTCGATACAATTTCAATTTTCTTAAATTTACTGAGGCTTGATTTGTGACCCAAGATATGATCTATCCTGGAGAATGTTCCATGAGCACTTGAGAAGAATATGTATTCTGTAGGTTTTGGATGGAGTGTCCTATAAATATCAATTAAGTCCATCTTGTTTAATGTATCATTTAAAGCTTGTGTTTCCTAATTTATTTTCATTTTGGATGAGCTGTCCATTGGTGAAAGTGGGGTGTTAAAGTCCCCTACTATGATTGTGCTCCTGTCGATTTCCCCTTTTATGGCTGTATTTGCCTTATGTATTGAGGTGCTCCTATGCTGGGTGCATAAATATTTCCAACTGTTACATCTTCTTCTTGGATTGATCCCTTGATCATTATGTAGTCTCCTTCTTTGTCTCTTGTAATAATCTTTGTTTTAAAGTCTATTTTGTCTGATATGAGAATTGCTACTCAAGCTTCTTTTGATTTACATTTGCATGGAATATCTTTTTCCATCCCCTCACTTTCAGTCTGTATGTGTCCCTAGATCTGAGGTGGGTCTCTTGCAGACAGCATATATATGGGTCTTGTTTTTGTATCCATTCAGACAGTCTATGTCTTTTGGTTGGAGCATTTAATCCATTTACATTTAAGGTAATTATTGATACATATGTTCCTATTACCATTCTTTTAATTGTTTTGGGTTTGTTATTGTAGGTCTTTTCCTTCTCTTGTGTTTCCTGCCTAGAGAAGTTCCTTTAGCATTTGTTGTAAAGCTGGTTTGGCGGTGAATTCTCTTAGCTTTTGCTTGCGTGTAAAGGTTTTAACTGCTCTATCAAATCTGAATGAGATCCTTGCTGGGTAGAGTAATCTTAGATGTAGGTTTTTCTCCTTCATCACTTTAAATATATCCTGCCACTCCCTTCTGGCTTGCAGAGTTTATGCTGGAAGATCAGCTGTTAACCATATGGGGATTCCCTTGTGTGTTATTTGTTGTTTTTCCCTTGCTGCTTTTAATATTTTTTCTTTGTATTTAATTTTTGATAGTTTGATGAATATCTGTCTTGGCGTGCTTCTCCTTGAATTTATCCTGTATGGGACTCTGTGCTTCCTGGACTTGACTATTTCCTTTCCCATATTAGGGATGTTTTCAACTATAATCTGCATTCCTATACACTAATGATGAAAAATCTGACAGAGAAACTAAGAAAACACTCCCATTTACTATTGAAAACACTCCCATTTACTGTTGCAACAAAGAGAATAAAATATCTAGGAATAAACCTACCTAAGGAGACAAAAGACCTGTATGCAGAAAATTATAAGACACTGATGAAAGAAATTAAAGAAGATACAAATAGATGGAGAGATATACCATGTTCTTGAATTGGAAGAATCAACATTGTGAAAATGACTCTACTACCCAAAGCAATCTACAGATTCAACACAATCCCTATCAAACTACCAATGGCATTTTTCACAGAACTACAACAAAAAAGTTACAATTTGTATGGAAACACGAAAGACCCCGGATAGCCAAAGCAATCTTGAGAAAGAAAAACGGAGCTGGAGGAATCAGTCTCCCTGACTTCACACTATACTACAAAGCTACAGTAAACAAGACAGTATGGTACTGGCACAAAAACAGAAATATAGATCAGTGGAACAGGTTAGAAAGCCCAGAGATAAACCCACACACCTATGGTCAACTAATCCATGACAAAGGAGGCAAGGATATACAATGGAGGAGAGACAGTCTCTTCAATAAGTGGTGATGGGAAAACTGGACAGCTACATGTAAAAGAATGAAATTAAAATACTCCCTAACACCATACACAAAAATAAACTCAAAATGGATTAAAGACCTAAATGTAAGGCCAGACACTATCAAACTCTTAGGGAAACATAGGCAGAACACTCTATGGCATAAATCACAGCAAGATCCTTTTGACCCACCTCCTAGACAAATGGAAATAAAAACAAAAATAAACAAATGGGACCTAATGAAACTTAAAAGCTTTTGCACAGCAAAGGGAACCATAAACAGTACGAGAAGACAACCCTCAGAATGGGAGAAAATATTTGCAAATGAAGCAACGGATTAATCTCCAAAATTTACAAGCAGCTCATGCAGCTCAATATCAAAAAAACAAACAACCTAATCCAAAAATGGGCAGAAGACCTAAACAGATATTTCTCCAAAGAAGATATACAGATTGCCAGCAAACACATGAAAGAAAGAATGCTCAACATCATTAATCATTAGAGAAATGCAAATCAAAACTACAATGAGGTATCATCTCACACCAGTCAGAATGGCCATCATCAAAAAATCTACAAACAATAAATGCTGGCTAGGGTGTGGAGAAAAGGGAACCCTCTTGCACTGTTGGTGGGAATGTAAATGGATACAGCCACTATGGAGAACAGTATGGAGGGTCCTTAAAACTAAAAACAGAACTACCATACGACCCAGAAATCCCACTACTGGGCATATACCCTGAGAAAACCATAATTCAAAAAGAGTCATGTACCAAAATGTTCATTGCAGCTCTATTTACAATAGCCAGGACATGGAAGCAGCCTAAGTGTCCATCAGCAGATGGATAGAGAAGATGTTGCACATATATACAACGGAGTATATTACTCAACCATTAAAACAAACGAAATTGAATTATTTGTAGTGAGGTGGAGGGACCTAGAGTCTGTTATACAGAGTGAAGTCAGAAAGAGGAAAACAAATACCATATGCTAACACATATATATGGAATCTAAAAAAAAAATAGAAAAAAAAAAGGTCATGAAGAACCTAGAGGCAAGAGAGGAAAATAAAGACACAGACCTACTAGAGAATGGACTTCAGGATACAGGGAGGGGAAGGGTATGCTGGGACAAAGTGAGAGAGTGGAATGGACATATATACACTACCAAATGTAAAGTAGAGAGCTAGTGGGAAGCAGCCACATAGCACAGGGAGATCAGCTCAATGCTTTGTGACCACCTAAAGGGGTGGGGTAGGGAGGGTAGGAGGGAGGGAGATGCAAGAGGGAAGAGATATGGGGACATATGTATATGTATAACTCATTCACTTTGTTATAAAGGAGAAACTAACACACCATTGTAAAGTAATTATACTCCAACGAGTATATTTTTAAAAAAATTATGGGATGCAGCAAACACTGTTTTGAGAGGTAAACTCAGGCAATAAATGACTATCTCAAGAAATAAGAAAAATCTAAAATAAACAACCTAACTTTACAACTCAAGGACCTAGGAAAAAGAAGAATTAATGAAACCCAGTTAGTAGAAAGGAAATAACAGAGAGAACTAAATAAAAGAGACACTAAGAATATAATAGAAAATAACAAAAAAATCCAAAGCTGATTCTTTGAAAAGACAAAGGAGACAGATATTTAGCTAGACTCACCAAAAAAAAAAAAAAAAATTGAGAGAGCCCAAATAAACAAATTCAAAAATTAAAAAGATATTACAACTGATACCACAGGAAGGCCACGGATCATAACAGATTACTATAAATAATTATACTCCAACACAGTTGACAACCTAGAAGAAATGGATAAATTCCAAGAAATGTACAATCTTCCAAGACTGAATCATGAGGAAACAGAAAATCTGAATAGGCCAATTACTAGTAAGGAGATTGAATCAATAACCTCCCAACAAATAAAAGTCCAGAACCACATGGCTTCACTAGCGATTTCTACCAAACTTTCAAAGATGAATTAATACCAGTCCTTCTCAAACTCCTCCAAAATATAGAAGAGAACTTCAAAACTCATTTTATGATGCCAGCATTACACTGGTACCAAAAGCAAAGGCATCACAAGAAAAAATAAAAAATTACAGGCCAACATACTTGATAAGCATAGATAGAAATATCCTCAACAAAATACTAAGAAACCAAATTCAGCAATGCATTAGGGGATCATACACCATGATCAAGTGGGAATTATCTCAGGAATGCAAAGATAGTTCAACATTTGCAGATCAATCAACGTAATAGAACATTTTAACAAAATGAAGGATTAAAATATTATCTCAATAGATGCAATTAAGCATTTGACATAATTCAACATTCATTTATGATAAAAACTCTCAACAACATGAGTATAGTGGAAATGTACCTAAACATCATAAAGGCCCTATGTGACAACCCCACAGCTAACATTACACTCAACTGTGAAAAGCTGAAAGCTTTTCCTCTAAGACCAGGGACAAGACAAGAATGCCCATTCTCACATTTTTATTCAACATAGTATTGGAAGTCATAGCCACAGCAATAAGTAAGAAGAATATATAAAAGGCATCCCAATTGGAAAGGAAAAAGTAAAACTGTCACTATTTGCAGATGACATGGAAAACCTGAAGACTCCACCAAAAAACTGTTAGATAATAAGTGAATTCTGTAAAGTTGTAGGATCAATATACAAAAATCTGTTGCATTTCTATACTCTAATAATAAACTATAAGAGAATTAAGAAAAGTTTCATTTATGAATATATCAAAAATAAAATAATCAGTAATAAATTTATCCAAGGAGGTGAAATACCTGTACACTGAAAACTATAGAACAAAGATTTAAGTAACTGAAGATAACACAAATAGAAGATTTCCATGATCATGGACTGTAGGAAATTAATATTGTAAATCTTAAGGAAGAAGACCTAGAAGCTCACACTCCTGGATTTCAAACTGTATTACAAAGCTATAGTAATCAAAACAGTATGGTTGGCATTAAAACAGGCACATGAATCAATTAAAGATAACAGGAAGCTGAGCAATAAACCCACACAAATATAGTCAGTTACTTTAGGACAAAGAAGCCAAGGCTATAAAATGGGGAAAGGACAGTCTCTCAATCAATGGTTGTTGGGAAAACAGGACAACCACATGCAAAAGATGGAAACTAGACTCTTATCTTACACCACGCACAAAAACTAACTCAAAATGGATTAAAGACTTGAATGTATAATAAGACCTGAAACCATAAAGCTCTTAGAAAAAAACAGGTGGTAAGCTCCTTGGCATTGGTCTTGAGGAGGTTTCTGGATCTGACTTAAAAAGCAAACAAAAACCAAAACAAACAAGTCGGACTACATCAAACTAAAAAACTCCTATACAGCTAAAGTAATTATCAACAAAATGAAAAGACAACCTACTGAATGGGAGAAAATATTTGCCAAACATATATCTGAGGAGGGATCAATATCCAAAATATATAAAGAACACATAAAACTCAATAGCAAGAAAAACCAAACATTCTGAATAAAAAGTGGTCAGGGGATCTGAATAGACATT
Source organism: Lagenorhynchus albirostris (assembly GCF_949774975.1). Classification (NCBI taxonomy): domain Eukaryota; kingdom Metazoa; phylum Chordata; class Mammalia; order Artiodactyla; family Delphinidae; genus Lagenorhynchus; species Lagenorhynchus albirostris. The sequence goes on along the minus strand of NC_083115.1, from coordinate 26,277,938 downwards.
TTTCCAAAGAAGACATACACATGGCCAACAAGTCCATGAAAAGAGTCTCAGCATCCCTAATCATCAGGGGAAGGCAAACCAAACCACAGTGAGATATCACCTCATAATAGCCATTCTAACAGGTATAAGAAGACGAGATAAGTGCTGGCAAAGATGTGGAGAAAAGGGAATTCTTGCGCCTTGTTGGTGGGAATGTAAGTTGATGCAGCCACTGAAAAACAGTATAAATGTTCCTTAAAAAATTAAAACTAGAATTACCATATGATCCAGTAGTCCCATTTCTGTGTATTTATGTAAAGAAAATTAAAAATAATGCTGCAGTGAACCTGGGGTGTATATATCTTTTTTTTTTTTTTTTTTTTTTTTGCGGTACAAAGGCCTCTCACTGTTGTGGCCTCTCCCATTGTGGAGCACAGGCTCTGGACGCTCAGGCTCAGCGGCCATGACTCACGGGCCCAGCCGCTCCGCAGCATGTGGGATCCTCCCGGACCGGGGCACGAACCTGCGTCTCCTGCATTGGCAGGCGGACTCCCAAGCACTGCACCACCAGGGAAGCCCCATGTATCTTTCTGAGTTAATGTTTTAACAGCCAGGAAATGGAAGCAACCTCTTTGTCCACTGATGAATAAATGGATAAGGAAGAAGTCACACAACGCACATACACACCCACACCCACCCATATGATCTCACTTATATGAGAAATTTCAAACAACGACAACAAGAAGCTAGACTCCTAGATACAGAGAAGAGGTTGGTGGTTGCGAGAAGCAAGGTATGGGGGCAATGCATGAAGGGGGTTCAAAGGTACAGATTTTCATTATAAAATAGATAAGTGATGTAATGTACAGCATGCTGAGTACAGTTAATATTTCTATGAGAGTAGATCTTAGAAGTCCTTATTAAAAAAAAAAGTATTGTGATGGGCATTAACTTATTTTAGGGATCATATTGCAATATATACAAATATAGTGTTATATGTCAATTATACAATAAAAAATAAATGTTGAACAAATTACTTGACCTCAATTTCATAATACATCAAAATATCAATGTTCTAGAGCTGTTTTGAGAAACAAATGACATCCTACATAAGCAATTTAACACAATTATTGATATATAATAAGCACTCAAAATTCTCATTCTACTAAACAGTGCTGTGAAAACTGGCTGTCCATATACAAGAAATGAATTTGGAGTTCTAGCTCATGACAAACACAAAAATTATCTCAATAGACCATAGACCTAAATGTAACAGCTAAAATTATAGAATCTTGGAAGAAAACACAGAAGTAAATCTTTGCGACCTTAAGGTAGGCTATGATTTCTTAGATATGACACCAAAAGCACAAGCAATAAAAGGGGACTAAAAGTTGGGTTTCATGAAAATTGAAAACTTTTTTTTTTTTTTTGCTGCAAATGATACAGCACTATCAAGATAGTGAAAAGACAAAGCACAGAACGGAAGAAAATATTTGCAGTTGATAAATCTAATAAGTGTCTAACGTCCAGAATATAAAGAATGCTTACAACTCAACCACAATAGAACACAAAAATTGGGCAAAGGATAAAAACAGACACTTTTCCAAAGAAGATATACAAATGGACAATAATCATATGAAAATATGCTCAATATCATTAGGGAAAAGAATTTAAAAACCACAACGAGATAGCACTTTCCCCCCACAGTGAGGGCTATAGGCAGAGAGAGAACAGGTGTTTTGCAAGGATATGGAGAAATCAGAACCCTCATATGTTGCTCATGGGAACGTAAAATGGTACGGAGGTTTCGGAAAGTATTTTTGCAGTTCCTCAAGTTGTTAAAAAAAGTGTTACCACATGATCCAGCAATTTCACCCCTAGGTTTTATACTCAAGAGAACTGGAAACATATATACACACAAAAACTAGTACACACTTATACTCATTGCAGCGTTATTCATCATACTCAAAATGTAAAACAATTCAAGTGTCTGCCAGCTGATGGCTGGGTAACACAATGTGTCATAGACATTCAATGGAATATTATTCATCGGTTAAAAGGAAAGGCATACAGATATAGGCTAGAATATCAACAGACCTCAAAATCATTATGCTGAGCGAAAGAAGCCAGGGACAAAAGACCACACACTGTATGATTCCATCTATTAATAATGCTTAGTGCAGGGGGAGGGGCAAATAAAAAGAGTGATAGGGCTTCCCTGGTGGTGCCGTGGTTGAGAGTCCGCCTGCCGATGCAGGGGACACGGGTTCGTGCCCCGGTCCGGGAGGATCCCACATGCCACGGAGCGGCTGGACCCGTGAGCCATGGCCGCTGAGCCTGCACGTCCGAAGCCTGTGCTCCGCAACAGGAGAGGCCACAGCAGTGAGAGGCCTGCGTACCACACACACACAAAAAGAGTGATCATGGGAACAGATTTCTTTGTGGGGTGATGAAAATATTCTAAAATTAGATTATGGTAATGGGTGTATAATGCTCTAAATATATGAAAGTCCATTGATTTGCATACTTTAGTCAGACAAAATTTAAGATATGTAAATTATATCTCAATAAATCTGTTTTAAAAAGGCAAACAAAATATTCTTCAGTGCTGCAGCAGTCAAAAACTGTTACTATCATAATTGAGAAAGGCATTAAAGGTTGACTTATGCTAACCTCATGATACACCTTGTTGATCCTTAAAGATATATTGTGGAGACATAAAATAAGCTTGGGAAATTTATATAACAAGATTTCTAACATGTTTTTCCACTTTAAAAAACTAGTACCATTTTTTTATAATAGTTCCCATTATATTATATATCTGTGTGTGTGTGCGCACACACGCATATGTAGATATATTAAAAAATTTAATGTTGTGTTTAAGAAAATCTTCATATTATTATATTTTAGATGTTTTTTCCTATTAAAATTGACCGCCTATGCACAAGCATCTACATTATTCACGTGAAATTGATGTGAGGTCACTTGCTAGGCCCAGTGGGCAATATATTTAGCAGAATAAGTCTGCTACCTGTTTAAAGAGTGAAATATATACTCACTGCAGCACGTAGTCACCAACTATTTACATAATTTTAAGCCCTTAGTAATAAAGCAATCATGAATTTGTCATTTTACTAGTTCAACCATGATACTTCAAAACTTCAAATCCTGCTCTCAAAAACTGCCTTTAATTTATTTTAATTAAAAGACATTCCAAGGGGGCAATACAAATGCTTCAAAGTTTAAAGCTCTGTTCCCTTTGCTACGACTAAAGACGTGTTCTTTTCCCTTCTCGATCAAATGAAGTGCACTTCTGAGATCCACAGTGGCAATTATATGATGTAGTCTTTAAAAAGAATAGTTTGATATGACCAGAGAAAACAGGCGTTTTTGGAAAGGCCTACCAAAGACTTGAAAACAGGAAAAAAAAAATATTGAGGATAATCTTCTAGTGTGAAGTTTGTATCATTTCTTTTTGTAATGATGTAAAAATTAAATCCATAAAAATTTTAAAAAGAACGTTTAAGATTAAGAAAATGGTACTAGCAGCATTTGAATCCATCCCTATCACAATACAATATTCATTCCAAAATGCTGCCTCCTTACAGAAAAAGTTCATTGTAAATACTTAGGATGCACTCATGCCTAAGGCGATGTACAATCACCTGTTCTTTCAGAATTCAGTTTTGAGTGCCTGTGTGCCCATTTCTGTTCTAAGTATGCAGCGTACAGTGGAGTCCCGGGACTTTATTGACTAAAGCTCATAGTTTACAATGTTCCGTAGAGATACTCATAGCAGGATGGAAAAAAAAAAGAGTTCAAGGCTAAGGTGATAATGGAATCTCAGCTGGACAGTGAAGGGGTAGCCAGTGCAGAGGGTGTAGTCAAGGAGACCACTCACAGGAGACAGGCTGAAACCCAAAACCATCACCCGAGAAGGTGAACGAGGAGAGGGCAGAGAGCACAGAACACTCAGGGCTGGCAGAGGACGGGCTGGCAAGGAGCCCTACGTGCGGAAGGCTTACATCGTTCACAAAGGAAAACGAAGTGGATTCAGAGGATGTCAGCCTGGAACCAGATGAGTTTAGAAGTAGGCCAGTAGCGGGCTTCCCTGGTGGCGCAGCGGTTGAGAGTCCACCTGCCAATGCAGGGGACACGGGTTCGTGCCCCGGTCCGGGAAGATCCCACATGCCGCGGAGCGGCTGGGCCCGTGAGCCATGGCGGCTGAGCCTGCGCGTCCGGAGCCTGTGCTCCGCAACGGGAGAGGCCACAGCAGTGAGAGGCCCGCGTACCGCAAAAAAAAAAAAAAAAAAAAAAAAAAAAATACTTCATTGCTAAAAAGTGCTAACCATCTTCTGAGCCTTCAGCAAGTCACAGTAGTAGTAACAAAGATCCCAGATCACCATAATGGATACCATCATAATAATGAAAAAGCTTGAAATGTTGTGAGGATTACCAAAATGTGACACAGACACATGAAGCAAATGCTGTTGGAAAAATGGCACCGACAGACTTGCCCCGCTGCAGGGTTGCTGCAAACCTTCGATCTGAAAAAGATAAGCAACAACTGCAAGTAGCAGTAAAGCGAAGCACAACGAAACGAGGTGTGTCTGTACAGTCCTTGTGCCCGCAGGTCCCAGCCTTGAAGGGCTGGCTTATGCTCACAGTGTGGCCAGCAGCACTTTGGCAGAGAGCATTTGAATGATGGATATTGTGGATACAGCACTGTGGCTATGATGGGTGGAAAGGGCGCTGGCATTGCCCAGTTTCCCCTAAGGTGTCAGCACCTCAAAGGAAGACACCACAACTGCCCCCAGAACACCATCATCACGAGGGAAGGAGACACCATCTCCCTTAGGACATAGTTATCACAGGGCTAGTGGCCCGTTTCCCCCAGAACATCACCAGCTGAAGGGAAGCAACTACCGTTTTCCCTAGGACACCATCATCACAAGGCAAAAAGCTACAATTTCCCCCGAGACCCCATCATCACAAGGGAGGCAGCAGCCCCTTCCTGGCAGCCCTGAGTGGAGCTGTGCTATCTACATCCTTCCCTGTCTGGCCTCTACCACAGCTCCCCATAAATTTGTGAGATAATTCTGAGCCTCAGAACACACTCCCTTCTGCAGAGTAAGGTTTTTGTTTTGTTTTGTTGCTTTTAAGAAACAGGTGAAACCTTTCTGAATCCATTTCTTAGCTAAAAGTGGTGTCGTTTGCAAGGCAACCATCTTGGGGTTTAGTGGGATGAACGGAAGTCGTGTATTTGTACCACAGCATCGTTACATTTGCTTCTTTGTTTAAAATTTAAGAATCTCATTTGCTTGTGCTACTGCCTGAACCCCTCTACTCAGGACCTGCAGGTGGTCTCAGTTACCCATGTTAGGGGTAGCATTTAAGCCTGTTCAGCTTCCTTTCTGCCCGAATTTCTCCCTGCCTCAGTTTCCTGGGTCACTCGTCTGGTCCCTGCAGGTGGGCTTGTTCCACAGCCAGGACCTGGAGGTCTGCTGCAGAAACATCTACTCTCTCCATCCTTGGCTCCTGGGCAGGACTCTTGCTCAGGCAGGTGGGGGTAGGCGTGGAGCATCTTTATTGCACACAAATTGGCTCAACAGATGTTAACTTGAATTGGGGAAAAAAAAAAATCACCAGGTGGTTTGGTGGTTTCCAATGTCCCTTTTGGTTCTAAATGCTTATTTATGAAGGCACTAAAACAACACAACACAACCTGATATATTCAATTACCGGAGAAGACTTGGGCTTACGTGCCACAACAGACTGCTTTGTATTCTTTTTCCCTCAGATCCCGGAGTAAATACAGGTTGTTTTAACCGAGGGTCAGAGGGTCCAGTTTCCATCCTCTTTGACTCACCACTCGGTTTAGTTCCTTGGGGAGTAGTTTTTCTGTAGCCAAGTTTGCAAACAAAAATGCTGAATCATATGCCCCCCTAAGACACCAAAACCTTGTGTGAAACTGCACAACCACCGAATAAAGCCACGGCCTCACAGTGACTGATTTAAAGATATCAGCTCCCACGCTGGCTGCCCCAAGGAAACCAAGATAGGGCCTCATGTGCTGTGTTCACACACACACACCTCAGAGAAATGTGCACGTGTGCAGAGCTCCTCATAACAGCGGTAAAAGCAATACCAATTCTAGTAACTAAACCTGATTCAGCTTCATATGCATCAGTAGTCTAAGCACTTTAATAAACTTATTTAATCTTCAGGACAATTCAACAAGATGGGCAATGTTATTATTCCCATTTTAGAGGTGGGGAAATTGAAGCTTAGTTGAAATTAAGTACCTAGCAAAATGTTAGCTTAAAAGTGAGCCTTAACTTCTGAACACTAGATAAAACATCTTAGAATGTTATCTAACTACATAATCTACTACAAACATCTTAATCTAGTAGCAGATTAATAGCTGTTACATAGCCTAACTTAATCCAGCAGTAGTGAGATACTTACTCTAGTTACCAGATAGCATAATAATCTAACTATCTAATCCAGTGACTTAATGTAACTGCTAGAGACCAGATACAACATCCAAGAGGACTAGGAAGGTTGTCACCCAAGCAGTCTGACTCCAGAGCCCAGGAGCCTGATCACCACTCCTTGTTCATGCTCTGGGAAAAGGTTAAATCGAGGAGAACAGGGTATAGTCCCTAAGGGAGGGCTTAACCTTTATTCACAACCTGTAATTTTCTCCTGTGACATTCTGCACTAGAAATTTTCATGAAAAAGCCAGGACACTGATAAACCCACATTTCAATACCTAGTCATTTTCCTTCTTCGGTCAACAGAAACTTAAGCAATGTAACCAGCATGCTAGCAAAATAAAATTTCCGATTTGTACCTGACAAAAAGTAATAGAAAGTGACTAAGCTCGCAATATCACCAAGCCCTTTAGAGAAATTCAACACCGTGTTCAGCCTAGGATGTTTTCTGTTTTTTTTCATGTGTGTAATGAAAGGCAAAGATCATTAGAGCAGAAATATCAAGTTAGCTTTGAAACACAAACGCAGTGTTACCAGTGCATCGATACTAATGATATGTTAATTGGTTAATTGCACATTTTAATAACAAACTTACAAAGCCGCAATTTCTTTATGTTTAAATAACATAATTGTGTGTCAGTTTTGTTTTCAGTAAACACGGGAATGCTTTCATTCACCTACACATCTCTATGTAATTAAGTTTTGGCTTTTTCTCCCCGAGTTATAATTGATCCTAATGTCTTTATTAAACAGGAATCATCTTCAGTAATCTATTTTTAGTCCTCTCTCTGAGACAGCTAGGTTGTCATTCAGGCTTTCAGAAAGGTGGACAGACCCTGGCTGGGATGCTGGTCCATTTACAAATGGAATTACTGTCACCTCTCTGGGACATAGCAAAGTCCAAAAGCAATCCCCGTCTTGCCAAGTAATCACACAGAAAAAAATAAATTATAATTCTTGGAGGCTGTATGGCTTGCATAACTTGTCCAACAAGATATGCAGCCCTATTCCCGTGTCATTTAAAATGCTTTCCTGTCAACCCGAACTCAAGTTCTATTTTTAAATTGCCTTTTCTACAGAAGCTACAGCAGTTGTTGGAAAAAATGGTTTGATTATAGAAGACCTGTTAGCCTTCAGCCATGTCACTTAGGAATGTGTCTTCCTGAAATCATCTAAATTCTCTTCAAAAGTTAAAAAAAAAAAAAAAAGTGACCTATAAAAGTTGTTTTCTTGGGCTTCCCTGGTGGCACAGTGGTTGAGAGTCCGCCTGCCGATGCAGGGGACACGGGTTCGTGCCCCGGTCCGGGAAGATCCCACATGCCGCGGAGCGGCTGGGCCCGTGAGCCATGGCCACTGAGCCTGTGCGTCTGGAGCCTGTGCTCCGCAACGGGAGAGGCCTCAGCAGTGAGAGGCCCAAGTACCGGAAAAAAAAAAAAAAAAAAAAGTTGTTTTTTCAAGACACTTTCACCATGAAATATACCAAGAGACACATGATACACAATTAAAGGTTTTCTTTTATGGTCACACTAAGAGAAATAAGAACATTTTCTTTTTTTTTAAATTCTTATATTATTTGAAACCTCTCAAGACAAATTTGGGGGTCTGTGGACTTTGGGTGTAATCAGAGGGTTGACTGATATATAAAACTATTATCAAAAGCAACTTTTATCTATTCAACAAAAACTTACTGGAATGACTCTTCAAAAATCTGTTTCTCCCTTAAAAAGTTGACAGTGATAAGTCTGTCCATATGGACAAGGGTTAATAATATGCAACACTGGTTAATTCACACACTGGGTACATCTCAATTTGTGGCACAGGCAGGAACCTCGTGATTGGCAATACTTATACCACCCTCTGACTATTCTCTTATTAAATTCTATTGCATCAGAGATAATTCTGAAACTAAGGAGATTTAGATCTGTTTAAAGAATGTTTCTGGTATTTAGCACTTCCTCTTTTGTTTAAATGCTCAACTCTCTTAGTGTCCAAGAATTTGATGGCAAGAACTTGAGAGCTGGTTTCTGTAATTTATACTTTATCTCAGAACAGGAAATCTGTGGGAGGGTCAGGTTCCAGTAGAGCAAGGCTATTTATTTCCAAATAAAAAGAATCCAGGCCTTACCCTGATGAGAATTCTGAAGTTAACATCGGGGATTACAGACTTCCAGCTCTCTTGGGCAAACTTCCATGCCAGTGCTATGGAATAGGTCATCCTATAGAGGATGTTTACTTGCAAGAATAGATGATTCAGTGATTAAACAGGTAAGGCTTAGATGATCAGAAGGTCTGGGAAGGACAATGGGATATGCTCTGCCTTCAAACAGCCCCTGAAGATTCAGACAGCTTGTGTGACCTATGATAACCTGCCTCCCGGCCGTGCTGTGCCCTTTAGTTAGTAAGCTGGACTCACTATATCTTTGCTTGATTCCATTTCTATGTGCTGTGGAGATTTCTGGGTAAAAGAAGTAAATAATCAGAAAAGGGTCCACTGATCAAGGTATCATCATATCAGCTGCTCCCATGCTGTAGACCCGGAAACATCGTATAAATAGTTGGAGATCCCATCGTACAGGTATGCTCTGAAAGGTCAAGGAGAGTCTTCAGGGCCTATGTAAGGCATGTGAGGGTCTCTTCTAACTTGAGAGGGATGAAGCACAGTGTGGTGGTGTGTATATGTCGTGGCCATGTGACTACTGAAAGTGATAAAGAAATACAAAACCGGCCATCCTCTCCTCTCTGGGTCCAGGATGGCTTAGCCATGAGGCTCTCTCTGCACTAAAGGAAGCAGTAGTAGTAAAAGAGTCCAACCTTGGAAGTACTGACCCGGGGTTGAGTCTTCCTTTGTGCTAGTCAGAGGCTGCCGTGTGCAATTCATGGAAACTCTTTGCATCTCGGTTTACTCATCCACGCTACGAAGAAGCGCAAACCAAGGTTTGGTCTGTGTCTGCTCCAGAGCAGGGCTTTCCAAAATTCCCCTCACGTGATAGCACACGAAGTGAAATAGCGATTGTCCAGCACCCTGCAATAAACAAACGAGCCTCTCTGACGCTGCAGACAAGGAAAGCAGGGCTGTTTCAGGCCACACCTGCTGCCCAAAAGGTTCAGGGTATCAACCTCTTCGATTCCACAAACATGGCAGTAAATCCCCTCCAGTACCATGGTTCCTCCACGTACATGTGGCACGTGTGTAACGCACACACACTGGTCAGGGCTCGTATTCAGAATTGTTACTCACATTTGTGTAATTACTGACCTCTCTCTTGCTCACTAGATGCTTTTAGTGAATCAGAGAGGATGACTGTTTGTCCAACTCTACATGGAAAATGATTAGTACAAACTCCCTGGCTCTTTATTTGGAAAATCACAGTGTTGGGCTATGTGGTCTATATATACGTCTGTATAAGCCCACATAAGGTCTGTAAGGTCATTTTCAATGACATCATCCCAGAAATGAGTGGTTCTCAAACTTCTGCCTGTATTAGAATCCCTGCTGGCTAAGCCATGTACTGCTGGGGCCAAAGTGGCTGATTCTGTCAGCCTCAGATAGTACCCCCAAATTCTAACATGTCTGCTGGTGATTCTGATGCTGCTGGTCTGGGGACCACACTTGGAGAACCACCATCGTAAGTCCGTGAGTCTGTACACAGAGCAGGGCTTTGTAAGAGACGCACTGAGACAATAGGAAAAGGCTTGGGACTCCAAGGTGCTGGATGAGGCTGAGAAAGGCAAGCTCGCCGGCTTCTGTAAAAACTGACGAAGGGGCTTCCCTGGTGGCGCAGTGGCTGGGAGTCCGCCTGCCGATGCAGGGGACGCGGGTTCGTGCCCCGGTCCGGGAAGATCCCACATGCCGCGGAGCGGCTGGGCCCGTGAGCCATGGCCAATGAGCCTGCGCATCCGGAGCCTGTTGCTCCGCAACGGGAGAGGCCACAACAGTGAGAGTCCCGCGTACCGCATATATTTAAAAAAAAAACAAAAAACAAAAAACCTGACCAAGTCTGTGATGTCGCCGTTACTGTGCTGTTTGCATTTCTCTCCTAACCCCATCATAGTATACTCGAGTCCATCCAATTTTTATCTATGCAGGGACCATCCCACATATTTGATACAGGACTATACACCAGCTCTGTTTCCCCCGTGCAAAATTAATTGTTCCTTCTGTATCATCACCTCCGTATTTTCATTATCATGTTTGTGATATTTAAATATCTGTCTGGTTGCCTTTCTCCCCTGGTTTTTTATGACAATAACAGTATCTCCAAGTGACAATTACAGGGCCAGGAATATAGTCAGTGCTTAACCGATGTCAGATGAGTCAGGGAAGTCATTGTCTTTGACAATGTAGTCAAGTTTTCATCCAGATACCAAGAGGAATTCTGGTGTTTTCATATGTACGTGGTATTTCTTAGGTGGGAGGGAAGCCAAAATCTGGAAGCATCGATAAAGAGATTGATTCTCATTCGTGAAAATCAAAATGGGATTTGGACAGTATCAGGACTCAGGCAGAGAAAGTGAGGAAAAGTGTTGCTTTGTTCAGAACAATGGGCAGGAGAGAAGGGTCCTTCGGGGTCTTCGGTTTGTGACTGAAGGGGTGAGGATGAAGGTGCCTTCCAGGAAAGGTGTGATTATGTAGGGGTTAGAGCACATCACTGGCACAGACCCAGTGGCGATGGAGGGCTGGAGGCTTTCGTTTATCAATAGTTTGTGGCAGCATCTTCTCTGTGATGGAACAGGGGAAACTTATCTATGAAGAAAGAACGCTGAATTCATTATCAGGAAACCTTATTTCTCTTCCTGGCTGTGCTCACTTTTCTCAACTGCAAAATCAGGAGGTGGGGTAATGATCTCCTGGGTCCTTTCAGCGTTAAGCAGAAGTTATTCTTACCCAGAGGTGTTGGGAAGATGTGCAGCCTTCCCGCCCTTTGTTTTTCTGTGAAACGTGGATATGCACCTTTGGCCTCTGTGGATACAGGTGAAAGTGCTGTGAAGCTATGAAGTCCTGTGGTTACATCCATAGGATGGCTCCAGCTTACTGACAGGGGATGAACCTTACATTTTAAAGAGCTGCTTTGCTTTGCTGAGTTTGTGACAGAAGCTTGTTCTCAGGTAACCCTTCTGTGTCAGTATATGTATATAACTACCATATGTTGTTAAATCTCCGACAGAACTGTGAGCTTGGAGTCCATCCCATATCCCAAGTACTTTTAAGGAAGAAGGGAAGCACGTGAGTACAAAACCCTGGAGTTAATTATGAAGCATAGGGAGAGATCACCAGAGGTAGGTTTATGACCTTTGAAAACTGCCAGCCTACTGTAACTTACCTGCAGATGATTAAGGCTTTCAGATTCCACCTGGATCTGTGATTCTTGCTTGCTCAGATCCAAAGAACATCTCAGAGAACAGTTCACTTCACTTTGGACTCATCTGTAGGGGGTGTGTGGTTTTACCTATAGAGGACATGTTCATCCCCCTGGCAAGTGTCTGACGATGCTCTGGGGTAAGCAGTTCTCTGACTTTCCTCCGAGAACACATTCTTTTCCCTCCAGGCAGCACTCCAGGTCCAGGCTAAGGTGAGACAACACTGCCACACATTCCTGGCTGTGAGATGGGTCACAGGACCCAAGCAAGACCATTCACTGCCGTCACTGGCACCAAGAAATCAATACCAGATGTTTGTTTTCTTAGGAAAATGGTGGACTTTTTCTTGCTGTATTTGGAAGAGCAAATACTGTGTTTGCCACTGCATGCCGAGGAGAGGAGCCTTTTGAACAAAAGCTGAGGCAAAAGATGGAGAACAAAACAAAGCTGGGGCAACACTGCTTGAGCAATGATAAACACCCAAGAGCTTCCCTTCTCCTACGGTTTTCTGTTACACCATCCCACACATTTTTAAGTTTTATACTTAATCCAGTTTGGGGGAAGCTTTTTTTTTTTTTTTTTTGCGGCACGCGGGCCTCTCACCGTTGTGGCCTCTCCCGTTGTGGAGCACAGGCTCCGGACGCGCAGGCTCAGCGGCCATGGCTCACGGGCCCAGCCACTCTGCGTCATGTGGGATCCTCCCGGACCGGGGCAACCACGTCCCCTGCATCAGCAAGCAGACTCTCAACCACTGCGCCACCAGGGAAGCCCTGGGGGAAGCTTTTGGTCATTTGAAACCTAAACAGCGTTAACAAAAGACCTTCTGATTAGAGTCAAGGAATATGCTCTCTTCGAGTTTGAGGTGCTTGGACCTTTGCCTTAAGTCACTGACTGACATCGTTTTGGTAGGTTCTTACGCTTAGTGGGCAAAAAGCTTCCATGAAACATTTCAAGGTTTTTTCAGTCACTGGGTTCAATTAGTGAACCCTGATATAATTTCTTTAAAAAAATACAACAGATCCACTTACCAGAACACTTACGTTTATGTGCATATTCATTTGACATTTATGTAAATTTAAGTAGCGGACTGTTTTGATACAAAGAGAAAACATACACATAGTTTTTATCTTCTACACAGAAAATATAGGTAAAGGAAGTTCACAGAAGAAATGAAATGATAATTTCATGTTGTCTTTCGAGGGACAATAATGTCACAGGGTGAATTTCTGAGCTTTGCCCACAGTGAGCACCGTGGGTGTCAGTTTATTTTCTGAACCCAGTGTGCATGCTGGATGGTGCGATACTTAAAGGAAAAACTAAGAAGTCGTCACACTTAAATATTCACTAAACGACAGTGCTTCACAATGATGTGACTGGATTACAGTGAGACACATTTTCATCACAGCTCAGGGGTGTTCAGATCACTGAAACACCAATATGTGGCCAACAGTTCAAAAGTTAAGCAAGATTTCAAGTATAGTTGAATTTCAGCTCATGAGGGAATAAATATTTACGCTATATAGGGCCTGAATGGAAAATGCATTTGCTAAGTGTACTAAGCTAGAGTGGAAAGGCAAGAAGGGAAGAGACGACGGAGACTGCAAAGGACATGCGATGATTATCCCCGTGGACCCCAGGAAACACCACCCCTCCACATTCTTGCCTGTTTTAATTAACCCAGGGTCAGTCAATAGTAGCCACTGAATTAAGTGTCTTTCCTTTGAGGTTGCAAAGACTTCTGAAGCATTCATTCAATCAGTTCCCAAATTAGCCAACGAGGACCAACATAATGACATGCAGGTTCTTCTGTGGCCATGATAATGTTTTTGTCCTTTGATAATGTCAGGTATCTGTCATGGTAAAGGGAAGAGGCAGTGCAATTTCTTCGGAGGAAATTTAGAATTAACTCTTAGGTTACTTAAGGGAGTATGGGGACACCATTCAACAATCGTGTGTTGCACAAAGGCTGGTACCGAAATAAAATCCTATGTTAACCTAGCTTTATTTTATTGACTAGACACTTTCAAATGTGTTCCCACTAAAATTCTAACACAATACATCTCGGGAATTCATGACATTTTATTTAGTTTAATGTCCTTACTAACTAAAAAAAGGAGGGGGGGAGAAACTGTGGTGTCATCATTAGTACAGCATATCAAATTGTAAGTATCTGAAAGTGTGCAAATACTCTTAATGGCACAAGAGTTTAAGGTATGTGATAAGACAACTAGGATCAGATAACTATACCGCAGCTGGGTTTGGTTATGCAAATGTTTTGAAGTAAATACATGATCTGAGCCATTAAAGGAGGCTGTACTTTCCTTAGAGTCCCATATAGGAATTATGTAAATTTATTCTAGGAGGACTGTGTTCAGTCACCTCATGTGCTTTGGAATTTTGTATGAATTCAGAGGGGCCAGTATGAATGGGAAGATGGGTCCCCTACCTTAATGAGTATCAGTCAGTGCATTAGGTTGAGAAAACACCCCCAGTATAATAAAACAATGTCTAGAACTCAATTTAACAATTTCAAGGTAGTTTTCAGACATAATTCTTCTAACTGCTTGTGTCCTACAGGAAAGATGGCATATTACTTTAAAAGCTTTCCAAATGGTTTAAAAGTCCTGTGCTTGCCAATATTCAATTATTTGTTCTTTAATAAGTGGTCCATTTTTTTTTTTTTTTTTTTTTTTTTTTTTGCGGTACGCGGGCCTCTCACTGCTGTGGCCCCTCCCGTTGCAGAGCACAGGCTCCAGACGCGCAGGCTCAGTGGCCATGGCTCACGGGCCCAGCCGCTCCGCGGCATGTGGGATCTTCCCGGACCGGGGCACGAACCCGTGTCCCCTGCATCAGCAGGCAGACTCTCAACCACTGCACCGCCAGGGAAGCCCTCAGTGGTCCATTTTTGAGAGGGGGGAGGGGACAGAGAGGAAGGCAAGAGAAAATGACATCACTCTACTAACGCCTCCCATTACTGACTACACTTGAAGCATATTTCTCTTCTCTAAAAGCTTGGAAATGTATGTTTTCAATCAGATAACTTAAAAGAAGAGGAAAAAGTGATCACTCCCCTTTCTTGCTGCTCTAAGTCTCTGCTCTTGAAGCCCTTTGTGACAAATCCCTTGAAAATTTGACACATGGGATCTTTACCTAAGTAAAAATGACAGCAGGTTAACAGATCTGTACAACAGAAGAAAAGTAGCTATAAAATAGAAGTGAGAATTATTATCCTGTAAAATGTGTTTGCAGATGCGCTAACAAATGACTACACGTCAGAACGATGTTTGTCGATAGCCACCATCTCGGCCCCGAGATTCAGTTACTGCCAGCGTTGCTGGCAACACGGAAGCAGCACGACATCGACCTCTCATTTGCGTTCTGAATAGAAATGAGGTTTTGCTAAGGCTTAGTGCTGAAATTCTGCATGTGAACCCTGAGTCATCGGACCTTTCTGCCCTGTTCCTGCAAAGCAGAACCCGTTATCTGATCAAGGACACCTTCAACTCCAGAGATAGTTCTTCCTTCTGCACACCATGTGAGAGACGCAAGTTTGATGTAATAAACACTTTTCAAATTGCAGAGTGACAGGATCGGCAGGAAGCAGTGACTGTACACTCTGCTCGCTTCCTTGGCTGGTTTCCAGCTGTGGGTGGTTTGGCGAGCCCTCCCCCCTCGGGGTCCACTTGTTCAGAGAGGGTCTGGGGTTGCATGTGGGTGGATGCCACTGGAATTTGGTGGAGGCGGCCAAAGATGCAGATAAACACCATACAAGACATAGGAGTGCCCCCAGAAACAAAGAATTATCCAACCCCTAATGTCAATGGTACCAAGACTGGGAAACCCTGTTGCCCTAAGGTTCTTGGGGACCTGGGAGGTCATTTTATCTTACACGTGAACCTACAACTGACACTTGGCGGTTTACTACTCGCCACTCTTTTCTATACTTTTGTAATTATGTGATTATTTCACACCAACTCCAACACTTTCAAGAAGCATCTATTACTAGGCACTTGTGTTAAGTATTCAAAATTATAGAAAACGAAAATGAAGCTTTCATGACTTCTGAAGCCAGTCATCAAATAAAAACAGTCTTTGAAAAAACACAATGGTAAAAAAAATAATAATAAAAGTGGTTACACAATATCTTTGCCAGACTAAGCAATAGTGGAAAATGCAAAGATACTTTGAGGAAACGTCCCCTCCTATTTGAGCAAGACATTTTCTAGAAAATGATTCAAAGCAGGGGATGTTTTTCGTAGTATTTCCCCCAGATGTGACAGCCGGTGGCTCTTATGTTTCTGTTGTTTTATTTAACATAGTTCCTCCTATGACTCTCCTATTCAGTTTTATAGGAACACAGAAAACTGTAAAATCTGGGGGAAATGTCTGAAGCTATATGATTATACCTGAAAACTGGAGAAAGGATAATGAAGTTCCCTAATTCATCCACTCTTAGAAGGAGTCATTCATTTTGTGTACCCACCAGGGGTCAGAAAAGGCCATTAAAACTTACACAATGGTAAATTTAAAATTCATATGAATTATGTTTATAGTACGTACAATTGACATTGACAGATATCTTGCCAGTCCCTTGGAATTCTGGGTAAATATGAAAGGTAAATCTAAAATAAGTGTATAGTCATGTTTAAACGTTATAGCAAAAGAAAGAAAAAAATCTATGTTTTTGGAAAAACTAACAGTGCTTTGAAATTATATAAGAATTAATGATTCTAAAAGGTCTAGAGCCAATAATCAATTTAGAAATCATGTGTTAACAAAATAACAACCTAGATATAGGCTTTCGGTGGCTTTTCCATATTCTGGATTCATCTAACACTGCCTCTGGTTCTTTGAACTGAAAGATTCTCAAACACAGATTGTGGAAGGTCATAAAAGCCCATTGTTCCTTTGATCTATAACAGCAAGTCAGTGGACTGTGTCTCAAGAGGTGGAATTCTACCCTTTGAATCCCAGCACGTGGCAGTGAAATTAAATCCAGCTTTACTCCGCACTTATTAAACTAATTTATCATCAAAAGTAAATGGAAAGAGGAAACGGAGAAATAATTCATTGGGCTAGAAATTCCACTTATTCCTCCAATAGGTTTGCTTGATAAAAGCATTATAGAATCAAACTTAAAAAGTTCAGGAAGATATTGTCTGCATTATTAGGTCTCACTGGGTCATCTCTCTTCAGGAGACTTCTTGCCTTCCTGATAAACTTGCATGTTCTATGTTTCCCACCCTGCCTTTGAGCTAAATTTAAATAACAGCAATTATCACCTAGGTCTGTATTCCAGAAGTGGCATAACCAGCCGACATAGTTACAGAGGACTTGTCAGGAATCTTCCTCTCCCCAAGTTATAAATAGTGGTGAACTAGAATAGATGCTTAGGTTCTATTCTCCAAAATGAAAAAAAGAGCATATTAATATAATAAGCAGCAAATTATCAATATTTATATTGCCAAATAATAATTGTTTAAAGAAATCAATTAACAAATGTATATCCTAGGACCCTTTCTATACAATGCCTGGTTAAGTACTTAATATAACTGTGTCAAGGGCAGGCTGTGATCCTACGGAACTACTCTTTGTGTATCAAGAATGCTCCCATTTTGCAGTTGAATCCATCTCTAGGTTTTTGTTTAACATAAAAAACCCAGGCTCAAACTCTAAGAACACAGAATTTAAACAATCTTCCTCTTTCATATCTGAATCAGGAAGAATCACAGCTCTTTACGTAGGGGAGATAATAGACTTGACCCTGCTTATTGTCAATTTATTTCCCCTAAATTAAGCCCTATTTCACTTTCCCCATCTCTTGTCTAATCTCTGCATAACCCTCCTCCTTCTGGCCATGACCCAAGAAAAAGATAAACCAACAAATAGACACGCAACGAAATTCAAACCATTCAAAGTGCTGTGCAGGAAAAGAGTGGAAAATTACAAGAGGAAAAGGAGAAGCAGGATGATGGAGGAGGTTCTACCGAGATTGGCTGACCTTAGGGCGAGCTCTGAGTGACGGAGAGATGTTTAGCCCACTGGGTCATGGACCAAAGCGGTCAAATCATCTGTATCCAGAGTCCCCAAATACGGGAGGTGAGACCGTCTGGCATTTTAGGAAAGCACTTCCATGTGAAAGACTAGTGTGAACATCTTATCTACTCTTGGAAAGTATCCTGAGTTTCAGAATAAAGGATTAGGTGGAAAAACCTTCCAGGAAAACGGTAGAAAGAGTTCAGACTATTTAATAAACACATTCATCTGTCCGTGCCAAGCCCAGGTTTCAATATACATACTGAACATTTACCTCCCAGCTAACTTCTTAGTCATTAGTCCTTCCTGTTGACTGTAAGACCAGGAGCTGGTATTAGATAAGTGGATTTTTCTGGTGTGGTCTGTATTGTTACTTATGTTTAAAGAAAAAAAGTTATTTCAGAATTGTCCAGAGAAGCCCAAGTACATCTCTTGATCCAATCCGTGCGAAGCAGGGATGCAGGTCCAGGCCTTGGCAGTCTGGCCCCATCTTATTCCCTGAGGCAAATCAGTGGAACCTTAGGACGCATGGTTGCCTAGTTTAAAAACCGGAGTTCTAGTTAGGGGTGATTATTTCCTCTGAATCTCACACTATCCCAACCACCACCCTCCCCAGGCCTGCTCCTCTGGGAAACTGTGTAGCCCACTGTCGACACAGCCTCCCCGGGATCCGGGCACCAAAGATACCCCACCCTCTCGACTCAGAGTCACAAGATGCAGTAGAGCTGAGATTCATTCACACAGTTCGCGTGAAAGCACTAAAGCCCTTTCCTAATGAAACTTCCAAATGTCTACCCTTAGAAGGCATAGTTTCAGAAAAAACAACCCTATTATTAACTCATATATCCCCTATTAATTAAGCTCATTATATATGCCAAGTACTTTCTTAGGCAGTAGAGGAACAACAGCAAATTAGACCGTCCCGAGCTTTACCCTTAAGGAGCGGACAGAAAGCGGACAGACCTGCAGGGTGTGGAGATATTACAAAAGTACATCTTTTTTAAGAGGGGAATCAGGGGGTGCCAGGGACCACACCGTAGGGGACCTCGCCTCATCTGATGAGAATAGGGATGGCCCTCCAATAGATGTGACCTTCAGTACAGCAGGTAAGATGACGAATGAAATGGAGGAATCGTGTCAGGAGAGACACAGGCATTAAAAGACCTGCATGATCCCAAGCCCTCCACCTCTGTCTCTCTCACCCTTTAAGTCACCCATGTGACTGTCACCAAAGGCAAGGTCCTTGCATGAGGTAACACTCTTGCTTACACTTTCTGTAAATGTGAAGACAGTATAAGCACTGCACACACACCCTTCTGATGAGGATTCGACAGTTTACAAATTTAGAAGAGGGACAAAAAGTTGACAGTAAGGCTGCTTTATCACTCCTATTTTGATATCACAGTTGAGAGTAACCCTGGTTGTAGGGAAAAGACTCGGGATTAACGCCCTAGGAAAAGGCAGAGGGAAGAGAAGGCAAGAGGTTGGAGGGAGGTGTGGGTGTAAGAGACGGGAAGGGACCAGCATCGGTCAGACATCATCCAGCTGGCAGCAACCCCAATGTTTTTGACGCTAATTTCATGTACAGTCTCCTTTTGTTGTGGAGGCAAGCACTTTGGCTCTAAAGTTTTAATTATGAGGAACTTACCTTCTCTCAAAGTAACTGCTGTATTATTTAAAACTGTCTGGTACTGGCATAAAGACAGACATTTAGACTAAAGGAACAGAACAGAGCGCCCAGAAATAAACCCACACAAATACAGTCAACTGATCTTTGACAAGGGTACCAAAAACACTCAATGGGGAAAGGATAAATGGTGTTGGGAAAACTGGATATCCACATGAAATGAAAAAAGAATGAAACTGGACCCTTTATCTTACACCATAAACGAAAATCAAAGTGGATTAAAGACTTTAAACTGAAACTGTAAAGCTTCTAGAATAAAACGTAGGGGAAAACCTTCATGCCATTGGGCTTAGTGATAATTTCCTGGATAAGAACCAAAAGCACAAGTAACAAAAGTAAAATTAGACAGCAGGGACTACATGCCACTAAAAAGCTTCTGCACAGCGAAGGAGGCAATCCACAGTGGAAAAGCAACTTACAGAATGGAAGAAAATAGTTTTTAACCATATATCTGCTAAGAGATGAAAACCCAAAATATATAAGGAACTCCTACGACTCAATAGCAAAAATTTAAGAAAAATAACCCAACTGAAAACTGGGCAAAGGACTTGAATAGGAATTTCTCATAGAAGACATACAAGTGGTCAAAAGGTCCGTGAAGAGATGTTCAACATCACTAGTCTGGAAAATGCCAATCAAAACCACAAAGAGATATCACATCACAACTGTTACAATGGCTATTTTTTTAAAAAAAGGTAAGTGTGGGTGAGGATGTACTCAAAGTGGAACCCTCGTGCACTGCTGGTGGGAATGTAAAATGCTGCAGTCTTTATGAAAATCAGTATGGAGGTTCTTCAAAAAATTAAAAATAGAACTAGCGGGCTTCCCTGGTGGCACAGTGAGAGTCCGCCTGCCGATGCAGGGGACACGGGTTCGTGTCCCGGTCCGGGAAGATCCCACATGCCGCGGAGCGGCTGGGCCCGTGAGCATGGCCGCTGAGCCTGCGCGTCCGGAGCCTGTGCTCCGCAACGGGAGAGGCCACAACAGTGAGAGGCCCGCGTACCGCAAAAAAAAATAGAACTAGCATTTGACCCAGCAATCCTACTCCTGGGTATATATCCAAAGTCAACAAAATCAGGATCCCAAAGAGACGTGTACACTCCGGTGTTCATTACAGCATTATTTACAGTAGCCAAGGAATGGAAACAACCCAAATAGCCACTGATGAATGAATGGGCAAAGAAATGTGGTGCATGCGTGAAATGGAATACTATCCAGCCTTAAAATAAGAAGGAAATACTGCCCTTTGTGACAACATGAATGAACCTGGTGAACCTCCTCTAAGTGAAAAGCCAGTTACAGAAGAACAAATGCTTTATGATTCTCTTTATACAAAGTCTCTACAAGAGTCAGCTTATAGAAGCAGAGTAGAACGGTGGTTTCCAGGGGCTGCTGGGTGGAGAAATGGAGAGCTGTTGCTCTGCTGGGAAAAATTTCCATTATGAAAGATGAACGTATTCTAGCCATTTTCTGCAGGACACTACACCTGTAGTTAACAGTACTGCACCCTGCCCTTAAATGTCTGCTGAGCACAGACCTCATATCTGGTGCTCTTACCACGAACACATAGACGGGGACATGGGGGGATGTTGGGGAGCAGTGAATGTATCTATACCTTGTTGTAGAGATGGTATCATGGGCACATGCATATGTAAAACTCATCATTCATTCTACAAGTTAAATATATGCAGTTTCCTATTTATTAATTATACCTTAATAAACCTGTTTTGAAAAAGTCACTAGTATTTATTAAGCGACCACGGAGTGACAGCTACACTCCTCGTGTTACCCTACTCTGTCATTGTAGCCACCCTCTTTGTTTTGCTGAAGAAACTGAAGTTTAAGCAGATATTTATCTAACATGGTAGAGGAAGTTTGAACCTAAAATTTCATTTTCGGTATCCCTGCTCTTTCTGCTCTCCAAAGCATACTGAAAGGTTCAACAAGAAACAAACACGCAAATCCAGAGTTCTATCACAGAGGCAGAATTGACTAGAGTTGACACGGCATCACCTTTCTCTTGGAAAATTAAGTATTACATTTCCTTGATCCCTGTCTCCGGATTCACAATCTCTTCCACCTGGGCATCAGAGTCGTCCTTTGCAAACATAAAAAGCTGATTGGGACCACTTCACTACTTAGGACTCTCAGTGGTTCCTCATTTTCTTCAGAAAAAGCCACACTGCTTAGAACATACCGTTGACCCTTGAACAATATTGGGCAAGGGTGGAGTGGGCTTAGGGGCACCAACCCTCCACATGCAGTGGAAAATCCACATGTAACGTAGAGCTGGCCCTCCTTACAAGGGGCTCCTACATATACACTCATCCACCTCTGTGGGTTCGATCACCCATGGACCACGCAGTGCTGTAGTATTCAATACTGGAAAACATCCACATGTAAGTGGACCCATGCAGTTCAAACCCATGTTGTTCGAGGGTCAGCTGTAGCATGATACCTCTCTTTTGGCCAACGCTCATCAGTTCAATTTGAATGCCTTTCAATATGTTCTGCAAAGTCCTGGGTGCTTCCAGTATTAGGATGGATAACCCATTAATGATGGCCCCTGACTTCAAGGACCTTATGGGTTAATGTCAGGAAAGAGACACAACTGCCAGACAGTGTGGTGCATGGGAAGGTAGAAATGTGTGGTGTATTATGTGAGCTCAGAAGACAAAATACTCGTCCACAGGAGCTCCTAGAGTAGACAGTATTTGACCTGAGTACTAAAGAAAGAGTAGGAGTTCGCCATGACAAGGGAGATCGAAAATGTACACCAAGCAGCCAGAAGCCATGAAAGGGGCTCCAAAAAAACCAGAAGCCTTGAGCTATGGGTGGAGATAACACACAGATGGTTTTCCTCTCCATCCAGATTCATCTCTCACTGGTCCCTCACACTCTCCTCTCTAGTCACATACAACCACAGCATTTACATGTGCTGCTTCACACCTCTGCACCTTGCCTCATGCTGTTAACTCTGCCTGAAACATCTTATACAGTCCCCATGGTTTTTCTTGTACAATTTTTGTCCTTTAAGGGATAAGCTCGAAATTTCTTCTTTCTGAAACATTCTTCGAATTAAACAGTCCATCACTTCATTCCTTGAATACACACCGTGCCACGTGGCTGCCTCTACTATTTACCTGTTACCTGCACTGATTATGTGTAATGCACCTTTAAAGATGCACTTCTACAGGGAAGAACACTTGTCTTAAACACCTTTGAAATCTTAACACCAAACCTATTGGAAATAATCAGGTTGATCGCAGTTAGGAGGAAGTGGGAAGGACATGAATTCTTGAATTGTTTTGAGTATCTAGAAAAGAACGAATTCAAAAATGATATATGTCTTCCTAAGTGTAATTATAGAATACACATTTCAGAAAAGAGCTGCTAGGTACCCATAAACATGAATTGGTGTTCTCCCACCTTTGGCCTTCTCCCAGTGGGTAACTCTCCCACCCCCCAATCAACTCACACAGCTTAATTAGATTCTGCGTCCTCTGGGCTCTCACCTTCCTTCAACCACTGCCCTTCCCTGTGTTACTAAGTTGCACCGACATTTTTGTCTTCTCACCTTTACTCCACAACTTCCATTCCGGGCAAGTGGCATCTTAAAACCCTTCAGGTGCAGTAATGGTACCAAACCTTGAGCACGGGCTTGTATGGAACAAAGAACAAAAGATTTACTCACAAAATAGGACTGTGGGTTTATCGTAGATTAATCTCATAAAAATAAGTTACGCCTGTGGTGTTTTAGATTTAAGATACCTGAATGTGAACTAGAGTTACTCACTGCGGAGGGCTAGCAAACACTTGTTGATACTCCATCACCTGCCCAACTTTCTTGTTATGCTGTCTTAGGCTCCCTTTGGTTATGAAGTCTGAGTCAGCTGAAGAAATAATTCAGCATCAATATTCTATGATCTCCACGGTCATGGAAGAGCTTTCAAGAGGAGTAAATTACCTGTGATCTCATGAGCCTCTCATGCAAGTGACAGTTATCGCAAAGATGTAAGCTGGAGCCTGTGATTGAATAGCCTTTGATTTATCTTTGCTGCATAAGGGCAATCACAGTTCACAATACTGTTACGAGTTACTGGTTTAGGTAAGGAATTAAATAAAGTAGTCCAGAACTTCAAAATGTTTCAGTTTTGCCAGAAAATGCCCAGAATCTTTCTCCTGAAAACCTTGTTTTGTATGTGTAATAGAATTCCAGTGCTCTATTTTTTAATCCTGGTTGCATTAACTAATGCATTAATTAATGGGAAGTTAAATATCAGATTTCAGGAAGAAGGGTGATGTTTCTTATGCAGACATTTCAAGAAGGAGGTATAGTATCTTTACACCTCTGATGCAATTAATATATTTTTGAACCACTTATTTTTGAACTTATTTATATAATAAATATATACTTATGTTTATTCCTTTAAAATTCTTTGTCGATCTTGATCAATTAAACATAAACTTATTAAAAATGATTTTGATCAGAGATTTTAACTCTTTAACATTTTAAATGTATTTAATTTAGTTTACCGTTGCAATCCTCAGTTTTATTGATGTGGAAAATATTTTTTTATACCCTTTTAATTTCTACTAACTTTACACGAACACTTCAAATGACCTAATTTTTTAAGTCCATTAATTCCCGTGCGCCTAAGGAAGGCCACTGAACTCACTCCTCCAGAGGGCCCTTTTGTTTTGCCTTCATTTTGGGGTTGGACAGTTTGTGGGGATAAAAGTGTGACTGTGACACCAGTCTTCTCACGTGCTGTATTTCTGAAGAAATAGCTCCTTCACCAGCAGAATAAAATATTCCAATTGAAATATCTGTAGCGTGGGAGACTGTGCCTAATTTAGTCTGACAGAGTTGATTTATCTGAAAGAGGAATTCTAAAAATACCCCTGCCGACTCCTTCCCTGAATTATGTTTTAAGCAAATGGGCACAACAAAAGCCCACGAATGCTGAGAGATTTCCAGGTACTCTGGACAGTGTTTTTCAAGTGGCAGCAAGCAAAGCTCAGAGCCGTAAAACTTCCAGTAGGAAATGTAAATAGACATTATAATCCTATGGGCGTTCTTCTTCCTCCCTAGAGCTGCAGTGCTCAGTAGGGCAGCTGTGAGCCACACAGGGCCGTTAACGCTTGAGATGTGATGTTTTGTAGAAACACAGAATGGATTTCGATGAACTAGCAGGAAGAATGTAAAATATTTCAGTACTGTTTTTTTATATGGATCACATGTTAAATATTTCATATACACTGGCTTAATAAATTTTCCATTGAAGTTAATTTCACCTGTTTCTTTTCATGCCCTTTAATTTGGCCACTGGGAAAATTTAAATGATGAATGCAGCTCACAATGTACTGGACAGCATCTGTACTGGACAGCGTCGCTCTCAGGTCTAAACTGATGGACCAGCCAACTGAATCACTGGTGCCGTGGGACACAGGTTTTAAACAAATAAGAATTCTGAAGAGTCTGGTGCTGGTAGCCTGGTACTAGAAAAGCCACCACCATGATGGGTCTGATTTTTTGTCCCTATTATTTAATACTGATGGAATTTTTTCTTTAGGTTTCAAAACTACAAACGTGGTACTAAAAATACCGGTCTTCTTTCATCTTTTGTGAGGAGCCACTGTGATGGGGGCCCATGGGTATATTTTATTCCTCTAGGCCAGGCGGTTCTGAGGAAGGTATTTTGGAAGAAATTACATGGGATGGGAGGTACCTAATTCTCTTCACCAGGACCTGTGGGTCTGATTTTAAAGAGTGTTTAGTCACTGAATGAATACAAAGTCGCATGGGGAGCATCTGAGAAGTCCCCGGAGGGATGCCGTGGCAGGGATGGCTGCGGGGTTGACGATGCGACCTTGTTACCTGGATGAGGGGGGAGTGCACGGTTTATACTTGGAACTTAAATCACAAAGTCCTCAAAGCTTCTGAGGAGCGAGTCTGCTATGTAGAGAATCAAGCGCTCCCTCAAAGATACAAAAGCTAGTTATGGAAAATAACCTCTGAAGCAGAGGAGGCAGTTGGAGCGCCACACACTGTTGAAATAGTCACCCTTTTCAGGCTTAACCCAGATTGTATAGAATTTGATGGATTTAAACCCATATCCACAATGTGGATATGAAATAGGGTTCCATAATTATAGACTCATTGTTCAGTAAGGCAAGATCAGAAATTAAGACCAAGTGACAAAATCAGACTCACAAGAATTCATTTTGATGGATTCTGAGGAAGATTAAATCCATCATTTTAACTAGACCTTCAGCATTATAACATTCTTTAATCTCTCTTTCTCCAAAGGCCAACAGTTTGTCTTTCAACTGTAGACCCACATAGACCTCTTGTAACATGCAAGCTAGACACCTGTAAGTCTGGAGTCATCAGGAACTTGTACTGAGAATCAACACATCAGTGGGATGAAGAAGGACTTCGTTTAAAGCCCTTTGTAGGCGGGTAGAGCTGGACACGGTTTCTGAAGAAATGATGTACTCTGTAGTCAGCCAAACAAGGATCATACAAAGACAGTTATACTCTAGGTCATGGAGGAGGTGGAGATTGTATGAATTGGGGGCTTGAAATGAGTTACAAGAATTGTTCCTTCTTCTGAGGAGGTTCTCAAGGAAACGCATTGCTGATTAAAGAACACAGCAACCAGATACTATTTAAGAGGAGAATATACCCCTTCCTCATTTGTGGCTCTGTTTTGCTCAGTCCTTTCAAGTCTTTATGGTCAGGGGACCATAAAGCTTTTTCAGACCCAACATGTCAGATGTTTTGTCTCCCAGGTTTTTAATGTGGGCCTTACAGTACATCCTCTGGTCTGACTAGAACCTGCCCCCACTCCAGGGGCTTAAGTTCTGCTTCTGGCTCAGTCACACTTTTTCCATTGTTTCCCTTCTTTGGATCTTACATCGGAGTCCTGTTTCTCACTACAGCTCACACCTGGATTCTGGCGAACGATCTCGGACTTGGCCCTCCATAATTTATTTATTAAACATCTTTATTGGAGTAAAACTGCTTTACAAAGGTGTGTTAGTTTCTGCTTTGTAACAAAGTGAATCAGCTATACATATACCTATATCCCCATATCTCCCTTCCTCTTGCGTCTCCCTCCCACCCTATCCCACCCCTGTAGGTGGTCACAAAGCACCAAGCTGATCTCCCTGTGCTATGCGGCTGCTTCCCACTAGCTATCCATTTTACATTTGGTAGCGTATATATGTCCATGCCTCTCTCTCACTTTGTCCTAGCTTACCCTTCCCCCTCCCCATATGCTCAAGTCCATTCTCTAGTAGGTCTGTGTCTTTATTCCCGTCTTGCCCCTAGGTTCTTCATGATTTTTTTTTTTACATTCCATATATATGTGTTAACATATGGTATTTGTTTTTCTCTTTCTGACTTACTTCACTCTGTATGACAGACTCTAGGTCCATCCACCTCACTACAAATAACTTAATTTTGTTTCTTTTTATGGCTGAGTAATATTCCATTGTATATGTGTGCCACATCTTCTTTATTCATTCATCTGTTGATGGACACTTAGGTTGCTTCCATGTCCTGGCTACTGTAAACAGAGCTGCAATGAACACTGGTACATGACTTTCTGAATTATGGTTTTCTCAGGGTATATGTCCAGTAGTGGGATTGCTGGGTCATATGGTAGTTCTATTTTTAGTTTTTTAAGGAACCTTCATACTGTTCTCCATAGCGGTTGTATCAATTTACATTCCCACTAACAGTGCAGGAGGGCTCCCTTTTCTCCACACCCTCTCCAGCAAATTACTGTTTGTAGATTTTTTGATGATGGCCATTCTGACCAGTGTGAGATGATATCTCATTGTAGTTTTCATATGCATTTCTCTAATGATTAATGATGTTGAGCATTCTTTCATGTGTTTGTTGGCAATCTGCATATCTTCTTTGGAGAAATGTCTATTTAGGTCTTCTGCCCATTTTTGGATTGGGTTGTTTTTTTGATATTGAGCTGCTTATAAATTTTGGAGATTAATCCTTTGTCAGTTGCTTCATTTGCAAATATTTTCTCCCATTCTGAGGGTTGTCTTCTCATCTTGTTTATGGTTTCTGTTGCTGTGCAAAAGGCTTTGAAGTTTCATTAGGTCCATTTGTTTATTTTTGTTTTTATTTCCATTTCTCTAGGAGGTGGGTCAAAAAGGATCTTGCTGTGATTTATGTCATAGAGTGTTCTGCCTATGTTTTCCTCTAAGAGTTTGATAGTGTCTGACCTTACATTTAGGTCTTTAATCCATTTTGAGTTTATTTTTGTGTATGGTGTTAGGGAGTGTTCTAATTTGTATGGATACACAAGAGACCCTGAATAGCCAAAGCAATCTTGAGAAAGAAAAATGGAGCTGGAGGAATAAGGCTCCCTGACTTCAGACTATACTACAAAGCTACAGTAATCAAGACAGTATGGTACTGGCACAAAAACAGAAATATATATATCATGGAACAGGATAGAAAGTCCAGAGATAAACCCACGCACATATGGTCACCTTATCTTTGATAAAGGAGGCAAGAATATACAGTGGAGAAAAGACAGCCTCTTCAATAAGTGGTGCTGGGAAAACTGGACAGCTACATGTAAAAGAATGAAATTAGAACACTCCATAATTTATTTTTAGAAGTTAGGGCTTGGCACCTCCCTGGTGGTACAGTGGTAAAGAATCTGCCTGCAGGGGACACAGGTTTGAGCCCTGGTCTGGGAAGATCCCGCATACCATGGAGCAACTAAGCCTGTGCACCACAACTACTGAGCCTGTACTCTAGAGCCCACATGCCTAGAGCCCATGCTCCACAACAACAGAAGCCACCACAATGAGAAGCCTGCACACCACAAGGAACAGTAGCCCCAGCTTGCTGCAACTAGAGAAAGCCCGCATGCAGTAACGAAGACCTAACACAGCAATCAATCAATCAATAAATTTATTAATTAAAAATTTTTAGAAGTTAGGGCTTAATATTAGGAGAACCAAATCATGAATGTAACTATTTTTAACATCATCTTCTCTACATTAGATGTGCCAATTATAAAAGAAAGCCTACATCTGCTGGCATAGTTTTGATCCTTAATGTAATCCTGCTCTTATGTTCCTGAAGTATTACCTTTTTTCAGAAAGTAGGTACAAACTTGCCTTTTGTTTTTGCTATGGCCTGAATGTCTGTGTTTCCCCCCATATTCATATATGGGAATTCTAATCCTCAAGGTGATGGTATTAAGAGGTGGAGCCTTTGGGAGGTGATTAGGTCATGAGTGGGGCCCCCATGAATGGGATTAGTGCCCTTAGAAAAGAGACCCCAGAGAGCTCCTTCACTCCTTCAAGTGAGGACACAGGGAGAAGTCAACCATCTTCAACCAGGAAGACCCCCCCAACCCCCAGATCCCCCACTGGCTCCCTGATCTTTGACTTCAGCCTCTGGCACTATGAGAAATAAACCCCTGTTGTTTATAAGCCACCCAGTTGCTGGTGCTTTGTTATAGCAGCCTGAACAGACCAAGAGAGACCTGAATTTTCTGTCAAGAGCCAAAATGAACTGCACATACCCTTGCAAAGTTATATTTGAACCACAGGTGATTGGAATCAAAGGCTCTGTGTAAATAGAAATAATTAATCATGAATAATTAAAGACATTAATTTAAAAGGCAACCTGTTTCAGTAGCACCTGTATTTAGAGATCATATGTATCTGGTTGAAAAAAAAACACATTAAACTATTATTTTTGCAGTTCAACACATGTCTTTCAGGATGTGATTTTTAACTTGTAATTCCTCTGTGACTTCCAGATTTCCCCAAGGTACTGTCATCTTCCTGAAATGTTCTTTGCTAGATCAAAGCTCAAGATAAAATTTCAATTACATCGATGAAATGAACTATTCATATGGAACTCAGCTTTCTATAAAAACCTCTTCAAATAAAAGCATCGTTTTTGAAAAGCAGATAAACCCAATTTATCAACTTGGTTGTGAATTCTGTCAACATACTTGCACTGCTCCAATATACAATAATGAATAGCCGAGTGGGGGAAGGCTGCTCTATAAATTGTCACCAGCTATACAAACGTACAGCTGTAAAAGCCGGCCCGCTAATTACTTACGTGCCTGGTACAGAACAGCAGTTCTCATGAAGTTCTATCCCCAGGAGCTCTCAAAGTGAACAATACAGGAGTTACAATTTAAAACAGAAAATAAAGAATCTGTCTTGACATTGCTATGCAAATTAGAATCCTAGTATACAGGGTAACACCCTCATGCTTGGCAAGACTACAACTCTGAATTTGTGGGTGACGTACTGCACATCAACGGGCAAAAAGTGATGCCACAAAGTGCTTATTTATATCCTGTACAGCGTACTACCAGCCCATATGCCAGTACCTGGGAATGCCCTAATTGAAACTCACTTAACATTTACAAAGACAACCCAAGTTTAACCAGGATACCATCCTGACGTTCCTGGCTAGAAAAGACACACTTGCTTTCTGGAGAAATAAATTGTAATGCTGTGTAAGTTCTCATGGCTCTTCTCAATGTGCTTATGTTTGATTTTGAACACCTGTCACAGCCTTCACAATTATAACGCATCTATGATTAAGAATCTGTTAGATTTGCATAGAATAGTGAGTTTGAGAAAATTGTGTTAACATATTGTCATATTCCAACAGCCTCTGACAAGGAATTTAAAAAATAATAAAAACCAAATAAATCATATTAGGTATATATACCACATCTTCTTTATTTGTTCACCTGGTGATGGGCATTTGGGTTGCTTCCATATGTAGGCTGTTGTAAACAGTGCTGCTATGAACATCGGGGTGCATGTATCTTTTCAGATTAGTGTTTTCATTTTTTCCATATATACACCCAGGAGTGGGATTGCTGGATCATATGGTAGCTCTAGTTTTAGTCTGAGGAACCTCCATACTGTTCTCCACAGCGGCTGCCCCAATTGACATCCCCACCAACAGTGAGGAGGCTTCCCTTTTCTCCACATCCTCACCGACATTGGTTATTTGTAGACTTTTTGATGATGGCCATCTGAGAGGTGTGAGGTGATACCTCATTGTTCTGATTTGCATTTCACTAATGCTTAGCAATATTGAGCCGTAACAAGAATGAAATTCTGCAGCAAATGGATGGACCTACAGAATATCATGCTTAGTGAAATAAATCAGAGAAAGGCAAATACCGTGTGACACCACTTATATGTAGAATCTAAAAAATAATACAAGTGAATGTATATGCAGAACAGAAACAGACTCACAGACATAGAAAATAAACTAGGGGTTACCAAAGGGGAGAGGGAAAGGGAAGGGGCAAATTAGGGGTATGAGATTAAGAAATACCAGCTACTATGTATAAAAGATAAGCAACAAGGATATATTGTACAACACAGGGAATTATAGCCATTATCTTCTAATAACTTAATGGAGTATAATCCCCCAAAATACTGAATCGCTATGCTGTATACCTGAAACTAATATTGTAACTCAAATATACTTTCTAAATAAATAAATCCCACATGAACACAGCAAAGAATGTGATCTTTATCAGCCTTTCTCAAACCCTAGTTATCTTTGATTTCTCCTCTTCTCCAACCTCCCATGTCTGAGATAACAAGTCTTACTCTTTCTAGAAAGCATCCTCCCACTTTCCTCTCTTCCATCCCAGCCCTAGTTCAAGCCACCATCATCTCACTGTGGACCTGTGTGCAGGTATTTCTTACTGGGCTCCCTACATTTCTCATCATCCTGCAACCCTTTCTCCATATTCGCCAGAAAGACCTTGTTTAACACAAATGAGATCATGTCACTTTCGTCCTGAGCATACTCACACAGCTTCCTCGGGTTAAAACCAAATTATTTGCTCTTGATTATAAAACCCTATGAGATCTTGCCTTGTCTCTGACCCCATTCACATCACTGACCCCCCCTTGTCCACAGTGGCAGCCGTGACCTCGCCCATTATTTAGCTACACTGGTTTTCTGTTTCTCACATGGGCAAGCTCCTCTCCTTAGAGTTTATATTCTAGAATTTCCTCTGTCTGCAATGATCTTTGCATAACCAGGTCCTTCTTGTTACTCAGAACTTAGTCTAAATGTCATCCCTTCAGAGAGGCCTTGCATGGCCGTCGATCTAATAGCCAGATTGAGACAGGTCAACCTCTGTCTCATCTAGGAATCCGGGTTCTCTGCAGAAACCTTGTCTCCATCCTGCTGTCCTTGTTTGTCTGTCTTGTATATTCCCTGCCTGCCTTAAAATAGGATTATGTGAAGTTAGGGATTATCAGTATTTCCTTGCTGTAACCTCAGGTGTTCAGATTAGTGACTCACACATAAAACATGCTTAATAAGTATGTGTAGAATGAAGAACTAAAGGTATTCCATGAAATACATAAGGTGGTATCAAATAGGCTCAATAAACATTAGGACAAAAAAACTCAGCTCTTTCTGTAGCATTCGTCAGAAATTTGAATGTAATGTAATTATGCCATATTACATCTCCAAGAGAGGAATACTGAATAAGTGGTTTCCCAAACTTAGTTTACCAGGGAATAATTTCTTTATAAGGAGCAGCTCTGACTAGCCTACGAAGTTTAGCCAATTTAAAAGCCGCTGATGTGTGCACATCTACTTACACAGACCTACTGAGAACCTGAAGGCTTTTCCTCTTAAAGAAAAAAATCTGTGCAAGGAAAAATAAAAGTTTTGTTCATGTTTTTTCTTTTCTTTTCTTTTTCACCAAGACAATTGGATTCCAAGTCTAATTCTGCTAATAACTATTTGACTTTCAACAAACCACTTTAATTATCTGTGCCCATTTCCTCGATTTTAACATGAGAGAGAATAATGTCTGTGCTTTCATCTGAACCCATGTTTTAAGAGGTTCACTTCCATCTAGCCTAATAATAACGTGGACCATGGATGGCTTATGGTCAAATGATAAGAAATGTTATAAAATTGACAATACAGGGTTGAAGCAAAGATGCACACAGCAGCCTCTTCTTGCCCGTGGGCTCTGAGTGAGCTTGGTAGGTGATCAAGACCTGGGTGAGGGACGATCAAGAAGAAAGCCAAATATCGAATGACTAAGAGCATTGAGAATGAAAAATTAAATATTATTTCTCGAATGCTTTCACAATTAAGAAAACCAGTTTCTCTGGAGACTGCACAGTGATGAGTGACAGGTTTTCACAAAAGCATATGAAAAGTTAAATTAAAAAGAAGTTTTGGGCTTCCCTGATGGCGCAGTGGTTGAGAGTCCGCCTGCCGATGCAGGGGACGCGGGTTCGTGCCCCGGTCCGGGAAGATCCCACATGCCGCGGAGCCTGCGCGTCGGGAGCCTGTCCTCCGCAACGGGAGAGGCCACAGCGGTGAGAGGCCCGCGTATCGCAAAAAAAACAAAAAACAAAAAAAAAAGAAGTTTTGAGTGACGTTAGTTACTTATGCTCCTCGGGCGAGCTGACCTTGGAGTGTGGAGCCATGCTCGTTCTGGGAGGCGCCGTCTGTCTCCTTCTGGAATTACTAACAGCAGTTGCAAACCTGTCTTCCTGATCCAGACAAATGATTCTCGGAATTGCCCCGACAGTGACCAGAACCACATTAGAATTCCATATGGAAAGATCCAGGGGATTCCTTGTCAATATCTCATTAAGGCAGCAAAACACACAATGTAGATGCTTAAAAATTACTTTTAGGGAACAGACAGAAGGAAAATGTTTAATTTTAATCTTCCTCTGTGCTCACTACAGAAATGGAAAATTCAAATGTCTTTATTTTTGTATCATTTTCACTGCGCTGCTTATGGGTTTCCTTTGAAACGAGTCTCTGACAAATTAAAATCTCGACCGGCACGGGCTATGTTTAGAATGCTAATGCGTTTGCTATTGAAAGAGAAATAGGGTTCAAACTACTGTTCTCGGACAGTGCCACGCATGACAATTCAGGATCTGTTCACTCATGGGTGATGCTATTGTCACTAATACATCACAGCATCTTCTCAATTAAAGTCATACAGTCTCATAACCCAGAAATACTGAACTTCTTCTCACAGCCCAGTAGTAAAGTTTGCACAGTTTACTGGGTTGCTTAAACAGTCTCATAAGCAAACTTTAAAATATAAAATAGTGAAAATGTAAATATTAACAAGTTGACTAAAGCAGTGCTTTAAGTTTTTCTTTCATGAGATATCACCTTGCTTAAGTCCCAATCTACTAATGTTGGCACAAATAAAGTTCTATGAGGGAAAATGTAACCAATAACAAGTCCTTCATCAGTTACTTTAAATGAAGTTATTCCCTTCTTGGAGACCAGGATGGGTGAATTTATATCCATGGGCTTTTTTTTTTTTTTTAAAAAAAACATGGAGTCAGCGTTTAGCAGACTCCCATTCTGTATTAAATACATATATTGAAGGTAGAGTCATCAAGAGAAAGAATCTCCTCACATCAGTTTCATGGGCTATGGTGAAGGAAAACATTGGCCAATTATTCCAGGATAGATGTACACAGACATAAAACTTATTCAACCCTTAGAAGTATTCTTTCATCATATAGATGAATCTTTTCAATGGCAGAAGAAAATGAGATTGCAACCAGCTCATGTCTGCATCCGAGCCCCAGGCTGGATGCTATATTAAGTCACTGGAGGGTCTGAGACATTGAAGTAGCAGGAATGTTGATGGTTAATGACTGTCTCTGCCCTGACGGGCAAGCCTTTCTAAGTATGCAGAGATGCACCCCTGGGGTCTCAGGATGAATGGGAGAGACATGACTTGAGGCCCTGAGGACACAGAAAAAATTTAAAAAACAGAGTAGACCCCCAAGATAACAAAAACTGATGTTTGAAATGATTGGCCAGACAGTTTAAAAGTCTTAATATTCTAGGGTTTGTGGGCTTCTCTGTGGGTTGTGAGAAAATACTACCGTAAGTAGACACAGGGATGCCTGTTCTTGAGCTGGAAGAGTGAGGTGTGTGTCTCCTGCAAAGTCCTGGGTGGCTTTCTCCTGCTTATTAGCTGTGTCTTCACCCTCTCAGACTGCATCCTTCCCAGGCCAAGAAACCACAGCTTCCTTCTCTGTTGGTATAAGGAGTTCTGTTCCCACAAGCTTTACCCTAACCTGTGTAACCAGGTGTTGGTTTTTCTACCACTTGGAAAGTACACAGATGGATATACAGTTATTCATATTTATATACCATACCAGGGCTATTGCATATTTATTAGGGATACTTTGAACGTTGATATCAATAGTTACTGCCTTAGGCCTTTTCCTTCCACCTCCTCAAAAAGTATCTCTGCCCTGGGTCTCCAGACAGCTGGCCTATTCTGCAAATTTGGACTCACCAAGCCTCCGAAATCATGGAAGCCAATTCCTCCAACTTTTTCTATATACATACATGAATCTTGTTGGCTCTTTCCCAAGAGAATCCTAATACAACACAGGTTTTACATCACCCTTGCTTCAAACAGACCAGCTTTTATTATTATTTGTTTTAATATTTGGGATTCCTGATGTGATTTCAATCAGAGACAAGTTTCCACTCATTATGAAAAAAAAAAGTTTGTAAGTTAATAGTCTGCCGTGTTCTGGGGCATTTGTTAGGCATTGGGAATGAAAAAAGAAAATAAACACAGTACAATCATGCTCTCGAATAAATGACAACATCATGAAATAAAGAATAAGCCTTATGTATTCCAAACTGACACCATGCCCGACATCCCTAGAATTGATACTCTTGTTATTAATATCACTAATAATGGTGGTTAGAGCTCTATGGAGTCATCATAGCATAGTTTTTATTGTAATGTGTATTAGTTTGCTAGGGCTGCTATAACAAAGAGCTGGATGGCTAGAACAACAGGAATTTATTTCCTTGGAGTTCTAGAAAACAGAGATTAAGATGCCAGCAAAGTTCGTATCTCCAGAGGATTCTCTCCTTGATTTGTCTTCCTGTATCTCCTCATGGTCTTCCCTCTGTGTGTGTCTGTGTCCTAATCTCCTTCTCTTAAAAGGACACCAGTTGGGAATGTAAATTGATACAGCCACTATGGAGAACAGTATGGAGGTTCCTCAAAAAACTAAAAATAGAGCTACCATATGATCCAGCAATCCCACTCCTGGGCATATATCCAGACAAAACTATAATTCAAAAAGATACATGCACCCCTATGTTCACAGCAGCACTATTTACAATAGCCAAGACATGGAAACAACCTAAATGTCCATCAACAGGTGAATGGATAAAGAAGATGTGGTACATATATACAATGGAATATGACTCAACCATTAAAATGAATGAAATAATGCCATGTGTAGCCATATGATGGACCTAGAGTTTATCATACTAAGCGAAGGAAGCCAGAAAGAGAAAGACATACACCATATAATATCACTTATATGTGGAGTCTAAAATACAAGACAAATGTACAAACCAAAAACAGGCTCACAGATATAGTGAACAGACTTGTGGTTGCCAAGGGGGAGAGGAGGTGGGGAGGGATGCATTGGGAGTTTGGGATTAGCAGATACAAACTAGTATACATAGGATGGATAAACAACAAGTCCTACTGTATAGCACAAGGAACTATATTCAATTTTCTGTTGCAAACCATAATGGAAAAGAATATGAAAAAGAATATATATATGTATAACTGAGTCACTTTGCTGTCAAGAAATTAACACAAAATTATAAATCAGAACTTATTTATGTTACAACTGGAAGTTTGTACTTTGGGACCACTTTCAGCTGTTTCTCCCACCCCCCAACCTCCATCTCTGGCAATTACCCATCTGTACTCAGCCATACAAAAGAAGGGAATCCCATCATCTCCGACAACATGGGTGGGTCCTAAGGGCATCATGCTAAGTGAAATAAATCGGACAGAAATACACAAGTACTATAATCCCACTATGTGTAATCTGAGAATGCCAAATTCAGAGAAACAGAGATGAGTGGTTGTCAAATACTTTTAAAACTAAAAGTTTAAATAGGCATTATTTATTCATCCATTCACTTACTTAAAAAATACATGTTGAACCCTACTAACCAAGACTCTGAGCTAATACCTGAAGATACATCGTGAAGCAGGTTAGAGTAGAAACAACCTGCTTCGAGGGGGAGAAATTACCATTGGTGAAATCATCTCATGAATGCTCCACTGCTTAGATTCGTGACCTCACATGATTTCCTTACCCTTTCTGGGGTATTGTTTCTCTATCAGATGAGGGATCCAGGAGAGTTTTCTAGAAATATGTGCTCTGATCTTCACTTGTATCTCCGCATTTTCCTCCTACCACTTCCTCCACCCCACACACATTACAGTAGTGTGTGTGTCTTTGTGGGTGTGTGTGATTTTGAGTCACTCGCTCAGCTCTCCCTCAGGACCTCTGCAACAGCTGCTCCCTCTGAGGACAGTTCTGTGCTCCCAGGTTATTTGGGGATGACTTCTTGACAGGCTACGACTCAAGCACATCACCCCAGAGATCGTCCCTATTCATACTAGCTCCCCCATAACCCTAGCATCCCTGCTCACTTCTATTACCATATCTGTTTTATCTCCCCTTAAAACCAAATCTCCATGAGAACTAGAATGTCACCATTACATCCCTGCTTAAAAAGTTAAATGGCACAGAAATTACCAAATAAATGCATTTTTTAAAATTCAACATCAGATAGAGATACCAATGTAAAGTTATTAAAGCACACAGCTTAATTTTAATATTGTATCTAGTCTCACACCATGAGATCACTGCCTATTGGTTTGCTTTCTAGAACTACTATAGCTCTGTTTGTAAATCTCTTACTTGCCTTTATTTGGAAATTATTATAAGGAATGAAATTACGGTGACTGTAAAGCCCTTTGCTTGCTTTTAAACACGTGCGTGCTGCCATTCGTATGGAAGTTTAGATTTGTCCCAAGAGGATCTGGTGGTGAAACTGCAGTCCAAGGAGTAAAAGGAAAGGGACATTTTTGACTCATTTATGGGAAGAAATTTCTAAGGATCAGATGAGCCTTTCAAGGTACTAAGAGCCACAGTAGAGTTTACAAGTGCAAACACAGTGATGGTGGTCTGCCATGCGTCCTTGGAGATGGAAACATGGGGTGAGACACTGAAAGAGATGCATTTCGGGGTCATTCAAAGCTGTGCTCCCAGGGACCCTGTGTTTCTTTGATATTATAGCTCTACCTCCATTTTTATGAACACTTTCTTCACTATTAAAAAAGACCTATTATGAACAGCTTGCCCCCCTTAATGTTTTCTCAACATGCCTAAGCCCTCAAAGAGGCTTCATGAAGGAACTAAATGCTTCTGTCACTTTGAATCTTGGAGGGGGGAAGACACAGGATCTATTAGCCAAATGGTGAGACAGATGTTCCAGAATGGCAGTGCTCAAGGAGGTGATTAAAATGCCAAATAGCATCTTACTGTCCCTTTAACAGAAATATCCTTGAAAACTGTCGTGCACAAATATTTTGAGAGAGAATAATAGTTTATGATTAAGCAACATAAACTTGTATTTTATATTTCTGTCCTAACAAGAATGCCTATTTTCCTGAACACAGTAGGCATTCAACAAATTATTGATTGAATGAAAAAAAATTATATACATGCAAAAAGTGGAGATGTATGCTTTATCACTCAATCAAAATGCAAATGTGCCTCATTATTTCAAGATAAAGTGTGTGTGTGTGTGTGTGTGTGTATTTACTAAATGGTGACCCCAATTCTTTAGTTCATGAGAGTTAGGGTGACATTCCAAGACAAATGCTAACTGTTAATAGTTGATGTGAAACCAGGTATTAAAAAGGAACTTCGCTGGGCTACCTGTTACTGTTCATCACTCTAATGAGAGAATGTATCGACAGAATGGCTTAAATTGGGTTTTTATCTACATAATGGAAATACAATAGAATTTCAATAAGCTTTTTGCTTGGAAAAGTTTTATACTGCATAGTTTTAAATATCTCATGAACTTGACCTTGAACTATCCTCAATATTAACTTAAAAACACGTCAGCCAGCAAATCAAAGCGTCATCGAATGTACGTTCTGACTGATTTAACCAGACTTCCGCTATTTGGCTCCCAACCGAAAGCCAACATTTTTGATTAAGTATATGGGAGGAGAAACGAAACACAAACAAACTCAAACCTTTGACATTCTTTCATAGTAAAGACCGAATTCTGTATTTACCCATTACTTTTTCATTATTCTTCTGTGTTTTGCGGTGATTTCTACACTCTTGTAAATTTTCACATAGTTCATACATCCGTTAAATTGCTGGTCACAAAAGTCACCAAATCTTAGCATTAGAAGGGGTATTAGAGTTGGTTTGCAATTTTTTAGGGCTGACACTTTTAGAGGTTTTTTTGTTTCTTCGTTTGTTTTAACCCACAATCATAATTCTAATTTAGATATCCACTGATTAAAATATATAATGCCAAACTACACAAATTTACTTTGAGCTTTAAGCAAATTGTATTAATAACATGTATATAACATTCAAAATTTGCAAATATGTACAACTCAGTGCATGGCCTGTGTTTGAAGCCCTGTGGTGTGCTATGACTTTGTGCACATCTAGCAGCATTTCACAGGGTCCTGGCCCTTGGATTAGCAGCTCTGGCTACAGCTATGCCTTTTGCACAAGAGCCTCCATCCTGTCTCAGCTTATACTCCAAAAGTAGGGGAAAAGCCATTATTCCCCCCAAATCATCCTTTACTTTAGTTTGCATTATTAATCTTTTTTTAACATCTTTATTGGAGTATAATTGCTTTACAATGGTGTGTTAGTTTCATGTTTTATAACAAAGTGAATCAGTTATACATATACACATATTCCCATATCTCTTCCCTTTTGCGTCTCCCTCCCTCCCACCCTCCCTATCCCACCCCTCTAGGTGGTCACAAAGCACCGAGCTGATCTCCCTGTGCTATGCGGCTGCTTCCCAGTAGCTATCTATTTTACGTTTGGTAGTGTATATATGTCCATGCCACTCTCTCACTTTGTCACAGCTTACCCTTCCCCCTCCCCATATCCTCAAGTCCATTCTCTACTAGGTCTGTGTCTTTTTTTACGCAGGCCTCTCACTGTTGTGGCCTCTCCCGTTGTGGAGCACAGGCTCCAGACATGCAGGCTCAGTGGCCATGGCTCACGGGCCCAGCAGCTCCGCGGCGTGTGGGATCTTCCCGAACCGAGGCACGCGCCCGTGTCCCCTGCATTGGCAGGCGGACTCTCAACTACTGCGCCACCAGGGAAGCCCTAGGTCTGTGTCTTTATTCCCGTCTTACCCCTAGGTTCTTCATGACCTTTTTTTTTTTCTTAGATTCCATATATATGTGTTAGCATACGGTATTTGTTTTTCTCTTTCTGACTTACTTCACTCTGTATGACAGACTCAGAATGGCCATCATCAAAAAATCTAGAAACAATAAATGCTGGAGAGGGTGTGGAGAAAAGGGAACACTCTTGCACTGCTGGTGGGAATGTAAATTGATACAACCACTATGGAGAACAGTATGGAGGTTCCTTAGAAAACTAAAAATAGAACTACCATATGACCCAGCAATCCCACTACTGGGCATATACCCTGAGAAAACCATAATTCAAAAAGAGTCATGTACCAAAATGTTCATTGCAGCCAGGACATGGAAGCAACCTAAGTGTCCATCATCGGATGAATGGATAAAGAAGATGTGGCACATATATACAATGGAATATTACTCAGCCATGAAAAGAAACGAAATTGAGTTATCTGTAGTGAGGTGGATGGACCTAGAGTCTGTCATACAGAGTGCATTATTAATCTTTATATTGAGCTAAAAAGTCTCTCCCTCTAACTTGCATATTTTGTCCTACTTCTTACATTTGAAACACAGAATATAACTGGAATATTCACAGACTATTTATCCCCAACTTTTTCACCTAACACTGCCCTATTCAACTGAAATCTTCTACTTGTTGAACTTTGGGTTTCTTTTAAACTTTTCTTGATGGCATGATTCTAAGTATCACCATTATTCAAGCCTCTGTTGGAGGATCATCTAGCTTGTCAATGTCTCCATTAGAGATTCAAAACTAATTTCAAGTCTTCCAATGAGATTGTCCACTTCTCATTCTAGAACATTCTATCAGTACACCCACCCTAAGTTCGATTTTGGATAACCATGTCAGTATTACTACTAGTTAACACTTAAATGAAAATAAAATCCCTATGATTGGTTGGTGTTACTATCATCCTGATCACTCAATTTTAAGCAGATGTTAAACTCTCTCTCCCTCATTCTGCATTGCCAATATCGACTATTTTTTAACTTCAGTTCTAGGAAGAACCAGGTTCTAATCTTGCGTCTCTGTCAGAGATTGTTGTAGATCCTAGAGACAGTAGTAAAAGTAACACACACGTCTCCTGCCTGCATGGAACATAAAGAAAGATGACGTTGATGACTATAGCTACTACTACCTAGAACACCCATAAAATTACATTCAATTTAAGAGAGAATTTGAAATCAAAACCATGCTAACGAGAAATGAGCAAAAAAAAAAAAAAAGTGTTAAGATTCAGATTGAGAAAACAGTAAAAAGTTAGCTAAATACTTGGTTTTAAAATTATCTTTTTAAAAGTAGTAAGATGAACCAGTTCTCAAAAATACAGTACCAGATGGCTATTATCATAAATGGGAATATAATATGAATAGTGTTTGTTTCACAAACTTGATGTGAAAAGTGAAAACATAAAATTTCCTTAATGCACCAAAAACATTCCAAGAATTGGAAGAAACTACCAATAGTCAACATTAGTTTATTCAATCAGTTAGCTTTCTAAAAGAACCCTTGGCCACAAGGATCACTGTTACATTTTACAGATGAATGTCATAGTGATTTTTCATTCCAGCATTTTTTTTTTTTTTTTTTTTTTTTGCGGTACGTGGGCCTCTCACTGTTGTGGCCTCTCCCGTTGCGGAGCACAGGCTCCGGACGCACAGGCTCAGCGGCCATGGCTCACGGGCCCAGCCGCTCCGCGGCATGTGGGATCTTCCCGGACCGGGGCACGAACCCGGGTCCCCTGCATTGGCAGGCAGACTCTCAACCACTGCGCCAACAGGGAAGCCCCCATTTCAGCATTTTTTTAATCACAGAAGTTAAATAAGTGATTAAGCTGCCATTTTTTAATGGAATCAACTCTCCATTATTCACTCTGGTGGCTTGTAAATTTCTACTTTCCTTGGAAGTCTTGTTTTCCCATTTTTTGCAATTAACACAAAATAGTCTGCTCTACTGACAATACTTTTGTGACTTATTAAAAACTCTCTTTTTATACTACTTTTCCTCAATAGGAGAGAAATCCTTTGAGGACATTGTTTTAGTATTTCGTGAGTGCCTACTATGTGCAACTGTAAGCAAAGATAAAGAAATTTAAAGCCAGTGTTTCTCCATTCAGAGTAATTCAAAATAACGGCCACCCAAGGATAAAAACAGCGAATGCTACCCAGACCCTGTGCACATGGAACCTAACAGACAAAAGTAGGGAAATATATGAAAAATT
Organism: Lagenorhynchus albirostris; assembly: GCF_949774975.1. Classification (NCBI taxonomy): domain Eukaryota; kingdom Metazoa; phylum Chordata; class Mammalia; order Artiodactyla; family Delphinidae; genus Lagenorhynchus; species Lagenorhynchus albirostris. Next base: position 26,235,808 of record NC_083115.1, on the reverse strand, counting down.
AAAAACTGGTACATGATTATTCCTATCAATTTAAATTACTAATTGGTTTATTAGCTTTGAATAAAAAGCAGAACTATAAATTACAAAGACTTCTGTGTCAACACATCTAGGTGGAAACCAAATATCTGAATAGTAAAAAAAATAATAAAAACCTATAATAGGATATCATGGCATGCACTGTAAACAAAAATGGCAGATAGCAAAGTTATAGAAAAGAGCCCCCAGTGGGCAGAACGAGGGTGCAGTCTGCACTCTATTATGAGATGCTTGATCTCTGGGAAGTACCTTCGTCTATATGAGTCTCCGATCCACTGTCTGCAAAATGGAAAGGACAGTAATACTCACTTTGGAGCATTGTTTCAGAATGTGCCCTTCGGGCTTCCCTGGTGGCGCAGTGGTTAAGAACCCGCCTGCCAATGCAGCGGACACGGGTTGGAACCCTGGTCCAGGAAGATCCCACATGCCACGAGGCAACTAAGCCCATGTGCCACAACTACTGAGCCTGTGCTCTCTAGAGCCCACAAGACACAACTACTGAGCCCGTGTGCCACAACTACTGAAGCCCACGTGCCTAGAGCCCATGCTCCACAACGAGAAGCCACCGCAATGAGAAGCCCGCACACAATTTAGAGTAGCCCCCGCTCGCCGCAACTAGAGAAAGCCCGCGTGCAGCAACGAAGACCCAACGCAGCCAAAAATAAATTAATTAAATTAAAAAAAAAAAGAATGTGCCCTTGAAAACTATAAAGAGGGCACACACTATAAGTAAAAATTAGAGTAATTTAATTTACACTGACTGAGCAGAACTTTCCACTGCATTCCAGCGAGGTTATGAGAGAAGCATGAAGATGAACCAAGAAAATGGACTCAAAGTGCTCAGTCTGGCATCCAGCACTCCGGAGATTTAGTTATTACAGTGGCATGATTGTAACACAATTAAATTCCCATCTCATTCTTCACAAGGCCATCTAAACTTGCCCTCCCACACCTTTATTATTATGTATATAAAAGAATAGTCCTTTAGGAATAAAACAAAATCGATTTTAATCTAGGAAAAGTCTATTTTTATTTCTCCTCTTGAAGAAGTAGGTGCACGGAGTAGGCCTGGCTGGTGATTCAGATATCAGGGAAGGCTGCTGTGGTCACTAGTGAACGGGTGATCCTCAATGAAGCAAGAAAAATTAACAATGACTTTGGTGGATCAACTCAAGTACTTAGTGGAAGGGAATGAAATACTTGGAAAAAGCCCCAGAAGCTCCATTGGGTATATATATGCATACCTCACTTTCCAAGCAAATTATTATTTAGCAGAATTGTCACAGGGAAAAAATTGGATTTTTAAGAAAGTAGTAACTAGAGACCGATGTCATTTAAAACGGCACATGAGGAGACCTCATCTCTGCAGATGGACGGATTCCTCTGAGCAAGCATCTGGGAACTCGGTGTTTGAATTCATCATTGTCAGGAATTGAAGCCTTACTAGTTTTAGTTCCAATAGACAGAAATACAGATTTTCATGGTCAGTGAGGTTGTGTGACCTTAGCAACGGGTAAGTGAAATATCCTCTGTCTCCTGGAATAATCAGACGATTTTTTTTTTTTTTGGAAGGGAAAAAAGTCTCTTCAAGGTTAAAGCTGGTTGAAATGGTAACTCTTCCTGAAATTCTCATCAACACTTCTCTGTGCATTTAAAAATTGAGATTCTGCTGTTCAGTTATTTTAAATAAGTAGCATGAAGATACAAAGTTTAAAACTAAAAGAAGTAAAAGTTAAGTTGCACTATAAAATTAGACACTGAACGAAGGCCTCTTGTGAATCCACTTTCATATTTAGAATGCATAGGTGTATTTGAAAAGAAGTGTCAAGTATAAGGCAAATCTATAGACATTGATTTGAAGCCAGGAGAATTTCTAAAAATAATATATCATGTACAGTTAGGAAAAAGTACATGTGACCTAAATATATGTATGTCTTGATTAGCATCAACTGACCAACTGGATGACTCAGACAAGCTCTTAAGCTTCTTTCCTCTGTTTCTTCATGTGTAAAACTAGGATAACAGTAAAATCTATTCTATAGGATTGGGTGGATTAATTGAGTCAGTGTACATTAAGCCTTCAACTTTACATCAACTTGATGTTTAGGATAGATATTCACAAATGTTAGCTGCTATTATTAACTCACCCTGTTTCTGCAGAAGGACAAAATATCTTAGCCACAGAACTTTTTTTAAAACGTAGCTAGGAGCTTTATTTGTAATAGCCAAAAACTGGAAACAACTTAGGTGTGTATCAACAGGTGAATGGATAAATTACTGTAGATCCATACAATGGACTATTACTCAGCAATAAAAAAGGAATGAATTATTAAAGCTCACACACGAATCTCCAAATAATTATGGTGAGTGAAAGGAGACAAAAAAATTTGGCACGTGTAGATACATGAAACCACTTCAATCAAGATAATGAATATACCCACCACCCCTAAAACCTTCCTTGCTCTCTTTTATAATCTCTCTAGCTACTCCTCTTGTCCCCAGGCAATCAAAGAACTTATTCTTTAAACCCAGTCTTCTCATCTCCACAAAGATCACGTGATTTCTCCTAGCGCTACAGTCTCAAGTTTAGAAGCCTTGTTGGAACACGTCGGTAGCCAGACCTTCCAGCATGACCCCCATGCCTCCTAGAATCCCCTTCCCTTGAGTATGGGCAGGACGCGTAGCCCACTTCTAACCAGCCATGCTGATGTCACTCCCATGATGATGCCATGTTACCCGGCAAAGGGAAAGAGGTTTTGCACATGCAATAAAGGTTCCTAATTAGTTGACTTGAGGTTATTCACCAGGAGTTAATTCTGGGCAGCCCGACCTCTCCGCTGAGTCTTGGTCACAGAAAGCAGCAGCAGAGGTGCTGTCCTGGTGACTGAGAAAGCACACTGCCTTGTGGTGGGGAGACCCACGTGGCATGGGGCCACAGGCAGCTGTTAGGTAGTTGAGGGTTTGGGTCCAACCAGAAGGACTAAAGGACACACAAGGAACTGAGATCTGCCAGCAACAGAGTTTTAAGGAGAACCTAGAGCTTCAGATAAGATCCCAGAGCCACCGATGGCGGGACTGCTGCATCATGGGGCCCTGTGGGACTCAGGGAAGCCTTGCTCAGCCTCCTGACCCACGGAAGCTGCCGAGGTCATGATGATCTGTCACACGGAACGCCTCCTTAAATCAAGCCTAACCCTGAGGATACAGCTTAGATCCATATTTTCTTTTCCATCACAAGTGATCATGATACTCAGTTGGGGTTTGATATTTGCATATCAGCTTCAGGGAGCACAGAACAGTGGCTAATTCAGATGTCTTATTCTCACATGTTTCATGTGCCACTTTCACTTTTCAACTTCAGCCATGTTTTTCTAATCCATCCTTTTTGAGTAAGAGTAATCCTTGTGTTTGAAATTACCAAATATACTTTTCCCAGTGTTCCACGTACCTTGGATCATCTCTGCCTGTGTTCTTTTTTTTTTCATGTTTTTAAGCCATCCCAGTGATTGCCCCCACCCAAATTCTCTATAGATAGATATACACGCATATTTATTTAGTGTATGATCCTGAATTTCTTTTTGCTGCGATTACTGTTTGGGGTTGATAACAAATGGAGAATTTTTTCTGTCGAAAACTAATGTCAAAGAAATCCAGAACGTTTCAGGTGAGACCTTACATGCCCCAACACCTGCCCCCGAGAAGGGAGCTCATTCAGCTCTGCTGCTTCTACAGAGCTCCCAGAATCAGGAGGACAAAACAAAAGCAAGAACTATGATGCCACAAAATACCTAGAAAAAGGCTCATGCTTTTTCTATGTTGTTTAGACATACAGTTGATTTTTTTCAGCATTTAGGAGCCATTTTATAATTTCTAACAATTTAAGTACTGAGTTGTTTTTTTCAATTAAGTGATCTGAAATTACAGAACTCTCATTTTATAGCAAAAGCCAGGAGTTACTTGCTTAATTTGTTCACTACTACTTTACTTTACCTTTGTGTACTATTCCTTGTAGATATGCACTTTGAATTGTTTTGTAATGCTCAACTTCCCTCATTTTAAAATGCAAATAATAGATGGGATTTAATTTTAAAGCAGGTATTTTAATTTCCGTTCACGTTATGCTACTTGAAAATTCTGTCTTGCTATCTGAAAGTAAAATGGTATATTAGGTGCTTCTGAGCTATGTGTGTCTAATTATAGTTATCAAATACTTAGCAGAGTAAATTAGTAGTAGTAATTTTACCAAAAAGGTGGTACTTTTTAAAATAAAATCTTAAAAAAATATGTATTATTTTCTTTTGGGGGGCCCAGAAACATGAAAGAGTGACAAACAGCACACATACTATTGCAAAAATATACTGTGTATGCAGGGAAGTCTAACCACAGGAAGGAGAGTTCCAGTTAGGACAGGGGTCCCTAACCTTTTTGGCACCAGGGACCGGTTTCATGGAAGACAATTCTTCCACAGACGGGTGTGTGCGAGGAGGATGCTTCATGCGGTGATGCAAGTGACGGGGAGTGGCAGATGAAGCTTTGCTCGCTGGCCTGTGCTCACCTCCTGCTGCATGGCCTGGTTCCTAACAGGCCGCCAACCGGTACCGGTCCGCGGCCTGGGGACCCCCGAGTTAGAAGACTGAAGTACGAAGAATCAAAGCAAATGGATGCCAGACTATCAAGAAAATATAACAGATTCAATCAACAGCTTAACTGATGAATTCGATTTTAAGAGAAACATGGAGAAAGCACTGTTGGGTAGAATTGGTTCAGCTACGGAGTTTGTCGTACATGAGATTCTCTTATAGATACTAGGAGAAAAAAGAAAAGAGAGAGAGGAGAGGCAGGTACCTTAAGATCCCAGAACCTTTATGTTACAAGTAGTGTAACCTAAATTAGAAAGTATTAAATAGTAAACTTAATGTACTTTGAGCGCACATCTAACTTTCAATACAAGATTTTGCTAAGTAATTAGCAAGATTCTAAAAACAATCAAAATCCAAACAAAAAATCTGAAATGATATCCCTTATGATATATACCTGGTTATCATGTGTTATATAAGTTTTGTATCCTTCCAGAAAAAGTGAAAATATTATGCCTATGTAAATAGGTGTGACACTGTGTGATTCATAATAAGAAATATATATTTTGTCTACATAATGAGAGCAACAGAGATGTCTTTTGTTATGTTAATGAGGTGGATTTTGGAACACACCTAAGGTTGGGGGCTGGTTGCCAGGAGAACCAACCACTTGATTAGAGGCTTGGAACTTTCAGTCCCACCCCCTGACCTGGGGAGTGGAGAGGGCTAGAGGTTGAGTCAATGGTCAATGACTAAATCAATCACACTTATGTAATGAAGCCTCTGTGAAAACTCAAGAGGACAGGGTCCAGAGAGTGTCCTTGTTGGTGAACATGTGGAGGTACTGAGAGAGTGGCCCCCAGAGAGGCCATGGAAGCTCCCCATCCTTTCCCCATACCCTGCCCTTTACATCTCTTTCATCTGGCTGTTGCCAAATTATATTCTTTTATAATAAACTGGTAAACCAGTAATTAAATTTTGAGTTCTATGGGCAAATTAATCAAACCCAAGGAGGGGGCCATGGGAACCTCTGATCTATAACCAATCGGAAGCACAGGTGACAGCCTGGACTTGCTATTGGTGTGTCTAAAAGGATGGGGGAGAGTCTTGGAGGACTGAGCCCTTAACCTGTCGGATCTGATGCCGTCTCTGGGTAGACGGTGTCAGAATTGGGTTGAACTGTAGGACATCCAGCGGGTGCTGGAGAATCGTTTGGATGTGGGCGGGAGGGCCCCCACATACTGGAATTGGTGACCAGAATCATTAGTAGGAAAAATGAGGTCACTGAAATTTGACTTTCAGTAATTTGATCAAAACAATGTTTGCATAAGAAAATGGCAATTAATTAAACTTTGTTTATACCTAAAATATTAAAGATAGGACAGAACGAACTACCTGCAGTTTTGAACTTATTTGCATTTGTGTGCTTTAAATGTAACACATGCTGTAATTTTTGAAGACTAATTCCTAATACATAGTTCAACCAAAATCTTTTTTACTAAAATTTTGATAAGGCAGAAATGGAAATAGCTAAAATTGTTCAAAAGCAGAAAACAGTATTAAGTGACTCACATTTAGTTGAGTTTCTTATGAACGTATCAGTAATTCTGAACATGGATCATGGTTACGTAACTACAGCAAATCTAAGGTCTTTCTGGGTCCCCTACGGCTCCAGTGAAATGCAGAATAACCTGACTCTGTTGCCAGAGGCCAGAGTTCTTCAGAAAGTTCTCTGTTCAGGACAGCAGAACACAGAGGACAGTGTGATGGTCTCTGCAGGACATATTTCAGGACTTATTTGTTTCTTAGAAGGTTATGAATTGACAGCTTCTCTTGTCATTTTTCCCCATTTGATTTACTCTGGGCCACCTATTCATCATCATGAAATCTGACTTAAAAACAAAGGAGTAATATTTTGCCATTTCATTTCACTTCTTTTGGAATTTGCTCTTTGGGTTTTTCATGAGACTCAGAAGCGTCATTAACCTGGCAAATAACAAGACCCCCTAAGTGCATCTCACAGATATTTTCAGCCGAATGCAATTATCGTTCTCTCTTTACGCCTCTAAGTTGGGCTTTTTTTGTATATTGCAATTTAAAATCTGCCTTGAATGAAACAAATTCTAGGCACTTCCACTTCAGCTTGGAGTTTCCCCCCACTCCTGCTAGACCTTGTGCCTACTTTATATGCTATGTTTTTGTGTTTTCAATTTGAATTTCTATTGCCCTGTTCCCCATTCTTTGTGAGAACAGGATTTGGCATCCTGGTTTGTGATGGTAGTCCTCTGTATCTTCATTTCGACAGGAAGCAGCAGTCCTAGCCAATTTACGATAATGGACTTCAGCTCTCCTGTCACCTAATCCCTTAAGATAAACTTGGTGGCATGTAGTCTTAGCTCTCAACATAGAGAAACAAGTTTACCAGCTAAACGTACAACAGAACTGAAGGCTAAGCAAGGGTCAGAAAAGCCTAGATTAATAAAGAGGTTTCTCTTAAAAGATGAGAAAATAGATTAGTTTGAAGGAAGAATCAGTCTAAGAATGGTCAATGAGAAAAAGAAAAGAACAATAACAAAACAGAAGCATGGGAACAGGAATATAGATGAAAGAGTGTGGACACAAAGAAGAGCGGATGCCAACTGGGCATGAAGGCTCTGTAAAGATGGTGGTAGGTAAAGTGGAAAGCTGTAGAATGTAGCAGAAGACCATCAACTCAGACATCAAAAAAAGGAAGTGCAAGAGGCAGAGCCCTTGTTAAAGACTAGAACACAACCATGCTGGTCATGGTAACTGGTGGTTTACTCACATCTAAATTGTAATCCATAAAATAAGTAAAGGCACAACTCAAAGGTTAGAATGATGGTTTGGGCAGACATTCCTTTCTCTGATGCAAATAAGTTCATTTAATGCTCTGTATGGAAAAAGAAAAGTGATCCCTGAGACAGTTTGCAGGCAGTCAACCTGACTTACAAGCAAAGTCCTGGAGAGAGATCAGCTTTAGTGAGGGTGTGGATTGGTGACAGGAGGCCCTGGATGGGAAACACAGGACTTAGAAGCAAGCTTTCTGAAACTCTTGTAAAAATATTTATGAAGGACAGTAATTTTTAGAGACATAATTTAATGAAAGATTCTATCCCATAAAAGTATCAATGTATTGGTGATTCTTGCATTCTCAGGTCATGAATTTCAAGGGTCTGCTCTGTAGGTAAATTATGTGGACATTTACACTTTTCTTCACAAAGGTTCTAAATACAAGAATTAAAGAATAATAGGTAAGTCTCAGGATACAATCAGTTTTATATTCAATGCACTCCATTTTGGTTTGAATAACTATTTTTCCATATGTCTTACTCTCTCGTGTTTGTCCCAGGATGTTGACCACAATCTGTATTTCTCCCTTCCTCTAAACATTGTCATTGCTGTTGACTGTTTAAAATCCATGTTCATATACATCCTAAGAGTGTGATTTAATAGTTTGTAAAAAACCAACCAAATAAAACAGACCTCAAAACTTAAAGGCTAAACACTCAAGAAATTGATGTCAAAGATACTCTACAGACTTGAAAAAATATATTCTTATTTTATATTTTTACTGTTTTCAAAGGAAATAGAGTATAAAGTATCTAAAAGAATAAGGAATTACTTATTTCAAGTCATTTATTCTCACATAAATGAGTACAGTAAAAGTAATACATATCAACTTAAGTATCAATGAAGCTTGCTGCGTTGGCGTTAATATGTTAACTATGATTTGTAGAAATTAACACGGGAAGACTTTTTAAATATTTAGGTATGATTACGGATTTCATTAAAGATGAATAGTTTTCCATTTACTATAAGATTTCTGAGGGACTAGGTTATGACAAGATGTATTATGATATTAATTTCCATAAAATGAACCCGGCCATTATTTTACAAGGGAGAGCATTTGAAATGACAATTCTGTTTCTCAACAATGGTGTGTACCATGGCCCTGAAATCTCTTTAAGGGCTGGCCTTTTTTTTACTGATAGCACAGATATCAGTAGAAAATTCCAAATTTATGCCTCAACTACCAAAAAACACCGCCATTTAGCTATATATGGTTATTTCTTTTTGAATCAACATGTAAAATGCACTTGATTTCTCAAATGCTGAGTTTTACACTCTAAATGACACATTATCTCAAGGGAAAAAATGGAAAACAAAAAAAGAACTGGTTACGGGCCACTTTGGTATGTCTTGTTAGTTGGTCCCTAAAAAGGTAATACTTTGGGCTGTGAGTAGCAGTCACTAATTATAGGTCAAGGAAGGGGAACGCGGCTATGCTACTCCACACTACTTGCACTGGACCAAGAAAACACCTATGGCAAATTACGCTTTATGTGATAGTGGAGAAACAAAGGAAAATGGGAAGAAAAAAGATTTAAAAGTAAGGAAGTGAAGAAGAGGGCAATAAAAGTAAAGGAAATGAGAAAGCAATCATACTGCATAAGAATAATATTAAGCATAAGCATGAGAGTGAGGGCATAACGAAGGTGGGGACACTGAAAGAGTGAAAAGTGAACAGCTAGTTGGGTCCAAGGATTAGATACTAGTGCGGTAAAAATTTTGAGGGATCAGCAGGTAGGAAGAAGTGAGCTGGAAAGAGGGCAAAGAGAAGAATTCATCAAATTTAGACGATGTAGGGATGGCAGCCATTGGCAAAGACAAGTCCTCTGGTACAACGGTGAGGATGGCTAAGGCCAACTGGAGGGGACCATCATCGAAAAGGAGTTCAAGAAGCTGAGCATTGTGACTGCTGGGAACGTCATGTACACAGATACTGAAGTCACCAAGAATTGAGCAGAAGTGTGGAGAGTGTGGCTGTACGTCAGGATCAAGCCGGGGAGAATGAGGTGGAGCGGGTCAGGGGTCGGCAGGTGGCAAGGACACTGCAGTCAGTGGATGCTGTAAGCTGGTGGCCTGAGAAGCCGAGACGAGGGTTGTTTGGGAGGGAGAGCAGTCTGAGGTCAGTAATGCAGAGCAAGGAGGACACCTGTCCCACCGCTACTGTGGTAGAGGCCAGTGAGAGTAAACGAAGTACCACGACTCTGAGAGGGCTGGAGGTGGCAGGTCCCCAGAGGCTAAGCAGCAAGCGATAGGAGCGCTCAGACTATGGGAGGCTACAGGGGGTATAGAAGATGCTGTTGACAACCGACAAAGGATTCCTGAAAAGACAGTAGACAGTCCCAGCGACTGAAGAAGGGTGAGGGCAGGGGGACAGAATGAAGGGTACACAGAGCATCAGGAGGGCGGGAGTACAACAGAGCAGAGTCCCCCTGCTTAAGGAAGGTGACTGGACAGCAATAAGAAACATGAGGTTAGTCCAGGTGAATTTATGACAGACAGTGGTGGTGAAGCCACGAGTCACGGAGATGTGAAGCGGTGGTTATCACTGTGTGCAATCAACTCCGTTTCCTCCAGGTACACTGCTTTAGCCGTTGTTCTGCTCTAAGCCACCAGTGTTTGCTTCACACCAGGATGGTTCCCCGCCTTGAGCATCCAAGCAGGCTCTTATTCCTCTCATTTAAGGATCTCTCTTGACCCCAGTTCCGCTTGCTGGATGTTGCCCCATCTCTTTACACGCCTTTACAGCAAAACTCTCCAAAGAGTGTTCTATGCGCGGCATCTCCTCCCGAGTGCTTTTACATCCGCCCGCCAGGCGTTCACACCCACTCTTCAACTAAAACTGTCCTCCTCCTCATCAACCATCTCTACGCTGTTCAACCCAACGCTCATCTGTGACCTCTTCATTCTTGATCTCCCGGGGTGTTTGCTATCCAAGGTTGTGCCCTCAGCACTCAAATTCAAGGGCATCCCTCTGCTTGCTTCCTTCTGCTTGCTTAGTGCTTTCACTTTTTCAGTCTTCTTGCTACTTCTTCCTTTTAAGAACTCAGTCCTGAAGCTCAAGAATAAGACATGGCTCTTTTCATTGATCTCTTCTGCCCTGCTTAATACTAATTCTTACCTCACACCTATTACTTTGTAACATGACATGTAATTTACTTAAGATTAATTACTTATCTCCTGTCTTCTCCCTGGAAAATGTAAGCCCCATGATGGTGAAGATCTTGGTCTATTTTGTTCACTGATGTCTCTCAAGCATCGATATCTGTGCCTGGTAAACGGATGCACAATCAATATTTATGGAAGGAGCAATCCCACTCCTGGGCATATATCCAGACAAAACTGTAATTCAAAAATATACGTGCACCCCCTATGTTCATAGCAGCGCTAGTCACGATAGCCAAGATGTGAAAGCAACCTGAATGTCCATCAAGAGAGGAATGGATAAAGACAAATACCATGATTCCACTTATATGTGGAATCTAAAATATGACACATGAGCGTTTCTACAAAACAGACTCACAGACATACAGAACAGACTTGTTGCCAACGGGGAGAGGGGGTGGGGGAGGGAAGGACTGGGAGTTTGGGATAAGCAGATGCAAATTAGCATATACAGGATGGATAAACAAGGTCCTACTGTATAGCACAGGGAACTATATTCAATATCCTGGGATAAACCATAATGAAAAAAATATAAAAAAGAATATATATGTGTATAACTGAGTCACTTTGCTGTACAGCAGAAATTAACACAACATTGTACATCAACTATACTTCAAAAAATAAAAATGAAAAAATAAAATGAAAAACAATGCACATCCAATAAAATAGAACTTGAAAAAAATATTTATGGAAGGAAGGAGGAAAAATGAGATAAGGAGAAAACACTTGTCAAAAGGGAGGAGATATGGGTCCACCATGAGTAACATTCTTTGGCATTCTAGGCTGTCTTCTCCCGACTTGGTAGATTACAAACCAGGCAGTTGGATGAGACTCAGAAACCTTGATAAGTATCTCTTTCCAAAACTTTACCACATTCTATTGGTTCTACCAACTATAATTTTGTATTTTTGGAAAAGCTAAGAAAAGGCAGCATGTTGCTTAACAATGGAAAGAAATCGACACTGTTTTCTGCAGTGCCTTTGTCTACACCAGCTGCAGTGATTCAGTCTCACTCAAGGAGCAAATAATTTGGTTACATCAGGAGAGTACATTGAATTTGCTTGCTTACGTCTTACGCACTTACTTATTTTCCAAGAAAACCCTTATCTTCCTCATGTGTACGTCTTCCTTGATATTTTCCCTGTCAGATATCAACTATTTTTTTAATTAATAAGTGTAAGTAAAAACAATGAAATTATTTTAATTAGAAAAAACAAATTAAAAATGAAGGCAATGCTAATACTTGGGAACACTTAAAACTTTCAAATCATATGATAAACTTCAAATCATTAAATCAATAATCCTTTTATAATAAAATTTTAGTAGGATGCATTGCATCTTTTCTGTAATTTTCTTTGAGATAAACGTTTTTCCTTTTGAATATCTCAATTTGCCTTGAAACTGCAGCTAATGGATTAAAATGTCTCACATTTCCAGGGGTTTTTCATGCTCATACTGAAGATTAGCCAAACAGTAAAACTTCAAAGGTATTTGGCACATTTTATAAATTCCTGAATTTCGAGATACAGATCAGGCATCAGTCATTTAGCTGCACAGTTTTATTGGCAGTTTCGCCTTTGCACTGAGCTCTTTGACCTCCCTCGACTACAGTCCCTACTCTAAGTTTGTCAGCTGGATCCTCCGACTTTGAGATTTAGGATCTGTACAGAGGAGAAGAGAGGAAGAGGGAGAGAGGGAGCCGGAAGGCAGGGAGCGAGGCCAAGAGACGCGGAGAGAGAAGTATCGGGATGGGGGAGAGGACTGAAGAGTAAGAGTGAGGTTCCAGAAAGGGGAGGAGCTGTTGAGAAGGGGTGTCATGATGGAGGTCAAAGTTCAAGTCAGCGCTGTTCATTATATTATTTTAATAATGAAAATATGGAGTTGCTGAATAAATGCTGATCCATTTTAAGATGAGAAATTGTACAGATATTATAGTTTACTTACAAAATATTTCTAACATGGAAATCATTTTTAGTATGATATTCAGTGGATGTTTATGTGACAATGTGATATTCAGTAAGTATTTATGATAGCATACATACCTACAAAACATAGTCATACATACACCTACATATTTATAAGGAAACAAGCATGTACATACACAGGGAGAGAGGGAAATGGAACTGTCCCAAATAGAGTAGTTATCTCCTACCATTGAAGCTATGTTCTAAAAATATAATCTCTATTTTTAAAATTCTGCTAATGAATTATTTTCATTAAGGCAAAATATTTATTTTAAAAAGATCTAATGGACATAGCAAAATCCTTTATAAAAGAAGAAACAACATTTTGTCATGTTACACACGAAAATCCTTATTTGCAAGTTAAAGTCCAGGTATTTAAAAATACGTATCCATATACATTTACACACACACACACTCCCTGCCCCGCCACCAACAGAAGAAAGAGTCCTATTCCAACCCTTTACTTGCTGGTATGAAAAGCAAAACAAACAAAGGCATGGGCTTCCCTGGTAGCACAGTGGTTGAGAGTCCGCCTGCCGATGCAGGGGACACGGGTTCGTGCCCCGGTCCGGCAAGATCCCACATGCCGCGGAGCGGCTGGGCCCATGAGCGAGCCATGGCCGCTGAGCCTGCGTGTCTGGAGCCTCTGCTCCGCAACGGGAGAGGCCACACAGTGAGAGAGGTCTGCGTACTGCAAAAAAAACCCAAAAAACAAAAAACAAAGGCATACCAGTATGAAGGATAAACATTTAAATCTCAGGAATTATGTTTTCACAGAGCTATGCACTACTTATGGAGTGTTAGTCTCACATGTTGAAAAATTTATTTCTGAATTGCCATTTTGCCTCTGCAGGCTTTAATGAGTTTAACACAAATATCGATTGAGTTCTAGTTGGTACAATGCCAGATGACTGAGTATGCCAGTTCTTACGACAGTTTACTGCTTGAAACATGGATTTAATTTTCCTGATTTCATTAGTCATAACTGTTATGCACCATATAATAATGTAACCATTTTCTTCTCACAAAGTTTCGTCTTAATGGCTCATGCAGTATTAACTTCTAGTCTACTGAATTGAGTACAGTTGTGCTCTCTGTAGAATTCTTCCTAGTGGGGCTTTATGGCGAATCCATTTTCTTAGAGTTCAACTGCATTTATTATTGCACTTGGGAAATGCTGTCCGGTTTGCTTGCTTTCTTATCTTCATTGCCAAATCTGTACAGGTTACCTAAATAGTGATACTATTAAGATACAACATATCTTTTTATTTAGTAGTTTCATAGTACCAGTGTATATCAATCTAATCTTTTCTATTTTCTCTGCTATCTCAACCTTCTCCAAACATTTACATCATTCCCATCATCCTATTAACATGCTTCCCTAATAGTCTTGAGAACCACGTCAAGACCAAATGTACTTTCACCACCACACATTCAGAGACCACCCAGAGTGTGTAGTATTGGGCTGTGAGTGTGGTAGATCATATTCTAATTTTCCATATATTCCAGTCCCTGCCTGTGAAGCCCCTTCCCACAGCAGGGTAAACATTTGTGCACTGATAAACTCAGGAACTCCTGTTGAGTAATGAAACATGGGTATAAAGTGTATGTCATTTCCCAGCAAAGTCTTTAAGCACCAAGGTTTTGGTTTGCCATGTCTCCTTTCCCTCCACCTGGACACCAAACACATCCCAGATACAGGCTGCACCACTGGGTGAGGCCCAGAATGAAGACAGAGGGACAGGAAAGAGAGTCCCCGCTGACACACATAGACACACATCAAGGGAGAAACCCTTGGAGCTACCGAGACACAGAGGCTCTTTGTTACTGCAGCATCCCCCAGCTATCCTGACCTTTATGAAGAATCAGATGGTATTTGGAAATTTTTTATTTTGCATGGAGAGAAGTTTATTGCAAAGTCGTGGCAAAGATGAGAAAAGTATATTGAGAGCTTCCTGTGTTCCCTTCTTGCAGGAAAAAGTTTAAATGACAGATACAGTTCCTGCCTCAAGGTTTTCTACTAAGTGTCAAATGATGGGATCATTATATAAGCTTCATGAACACAGTGCCAAAATAGTGACTAACTGATTCAACCTGGGTGGCAGAGTAAGAAAGAGGGAACATTCACACACAGAGTGATGATGAAACTGGGCCTTCAACATCAGGAGGACCGCTCTAATCAGGGAGGTGAGAAGGGCATGGCGATTTAAACAAAAGAAAATAAGCATAAGCTCATAGGTTTTAAACAGATTGGCTAGTATTTGGAATAGCCAGTCCATAAAGGCATGATGCCAAGTCAGCAGAGCTGGTGAGGACCTCCGAGGACCTGAATCAAATATCCCACTTCTGTACATAAGGATTCCCACATCCAGCGGAGGCATGCAACTTTCAAGCTTCTGCCACTGGGAAATGGCAGACACACAATTTACACCTGACCATCTGCTCCCCTGTCCGGAGCACAGGTGAGCTTCATGGTGGAGACGGGCAAGGGTAACATGGAACAGTGCAACCGGATAGTGACAAGCCTGAACAGAACTTTAATATGTTCCTTAGATCCATCATAATCTGTAAGTACCTTGTGTGGCAATGGACTTACAAGGACAGTTTTCAACATAGATTCTAAGGACAAAAATGTTGAGAGAGATGGTAGAAGGAAAATAATTCAGCATTGGTCCAAAGTCAAAATTAGAACTCAGGAGAAAAAAGCATATTCTTTGATAAGCTGTCTAGTCACATTCATTGAATGAGAGGTTATCTGGTATAAAACAGATTTCTTCAATCTTTAAAACTGGGCAGTCTTTGGCTCCAATCAATTAAAGCCTAAATTACATTTTAAAATGTTATCTGAATGAAATTGTTCTGCATTTGTGTTCTTGCAGAAATGTGTAGTTATATTTTGATATATATGATATAAAGAATATACTTGCCTCTGTGAAGATATTACAATTTAATTTGACAGTCATAGATTGTAACAGTCAAATCACTTCCATCTTAGCTAACTTTCTTTCATTAGAGATAGAAACAGGTTTTTGCCAGTGGAGTGATCTTTTTTATTTTTTATCTTTTTGCAGTACGTGGGTCTCTCACTGTTGTGGCCTCTCCCGTTGTGGAGCACAGGCTCTGCACGCGCAGGCTCAGCGGCCATGGCTCACGGGCCCAGCCGCTCCACGGCATGTGGGATCTTCCCGGACCGGGGCACGAACCTGCGTCCCCTGCAACGGCAGGCGGACTCTCAACCACTGTGCCACTAGGGAAGCCCCTAGAGTGATCTTTTTTAAACACCCTAAATATCTCCATTCCCTAAAACCATAATTCAAACTAAAAGTTAAGCAGGGTTTTTCTCTTATATCTACAGAATCAGGGTGGACTTTATCAAACCCTCTGGATTTTATTAACATGAATAAAAACTTCAAGGGTTCTTCTTTTTAGGAAAACGCTTAAACTATTCTGTGCTTGACCTCAATTTTACAACAGTAATTTAAAATGTACCCTATATCATCAACTACCTTCCTCATCAGGTTGACCTTGGGGTTAATTTCAGCAGAATATAAATCTTTACATAATTCTAACCATTGGTAGAAATTAAGGCCTACTTAATTATGAATAAAAATTCATGTAGTGAGGTGTTAATAATACATGGATGTACTATATTAAAGCGTACTCTTAACTTCTGCAAAATGCCCGTGGCTGTTTTAAAAATTACCTTTTCCTATGCATTCAGTGCTGTCTTTATAGTCTTAGAAGGGGCTTGTTTGCTATACCGTAAATAGTTCATAAGTTACACCACATTTTCAATATTACTTTGTATGTTACAATCATGCACAAATCATTTAAAAGACTAAAATGATTGTTTACTGAGTTCTGTAAGTTCTTACAGTGAATTGTCAAACCTGAGTGTGGTTGAGAGAACACCCACAACCCCTGCAAATGGGGTCAGAGGTGAGGGGGTCTCATGGAGGACTTGTGCCCTTGGGTGTTGCAGTTTGGTTAACTCTGGGTGATAGATGAGATTTTAAAGCATAACTTTCCCATTGATCCCATTTGAATCTTAGAATTTAATACATGTTGGAACTCTCACTTGGCAGGTTGAGTGATTCAGCTAAGATCTCACAAAGCAGTAACAGTATCAGGACATGGCCCCAGCTGCCTGCCATACCATTTAATGTCAATTATCTATTCTGAGAACTCTACCCTCCGGAGCAATGTCAAGAAACACAAGGTCTTTAAAAACTGCCCTACAGCAAGTATAATGTAGTTTAAAACAATTTTTGTACTACGATATGAAAAGAATCTCAATCTGTCCCAATTGAGTCAATGGCTATATTTCACTACAGCAATAAAACATTCACAGTTTGAATGTAGGTCTTAAAGAAAAACAGACGATATTTGAAATTCTTTCACACAAGTACCTTGTACATAAGACACTGGTGACCTGGACTTACCAATATCAGACAGCACACATTTTTTTCATATATGTTGTTAACAGTGTGAAAGTCGTAATAAATGATGAACAGTGTGAAAGTCATGCTATTGAGGATGAAATAAACTGTTTTTATATTCCTCGAATTGTAATCACAATTCTGTAAAGTAGTTATTACTTCCTACAAAAGGGAGTGAAGTTAGGATCAGTAAACTAAGCTGGACTAATTGCAGCACCCTGTAACAGCAACATCCAAGTGTGAACCCAGGTCAGTGTGATGGAGAGAGCAGGCCCGTCTCACCCTGAAATACCTAACACTCAGTTACCTGATTCATAATTACGCATCCCTTAAGGATCCAATCATCGAGGTGACAAAGTTTACTATAAATTCAGGTTAGCGCCAGCAATCTACTCCATAAGGACTTTAAAAAATATTTTTATTTGATTCAGTTTGTACAAAATGAGATTTTGTTAATTTAAGGCAAATCCTGAAAGGCATGACAGGTGTTTGAATTTTCCAAGTAGTAATTGGTCCTCTTTGTACATTTTCTTCCTTTTACAGTATCATTAGAACACCGAGCTCAAGGACGCCATAAAAGAGGCAGTGCCTTTCTCTCCTATGCAGGCCGCTGCCCTTGACCACACTGGGCTTGGTTCCTTCACATCTTTTCACCTATTTGTTGACAAGGTCAGGTACCTAGCCCCTGAGTGCAGTCACCTGGAAGAACCTATCGATGCCTGTTGGGAAGCGATAGCTTTGGACTTCTCCGAGGGCCGTGCCTTTAGTTGGGGCATGCCCCCGAGGAGAACTCTGAGCTTTAATCCTATGCAGGTGTTACACGGCAGCGGCTACTCCGGAGCACCTCATGTCCACTTATGTGGACCTCAGCCCCTTGGATATGCCCACAGCCCTTCTGCTACTTGGAGGAACGGGACCTAGTCCTCTGTCTGCTGCTAGTGTTTGACCAAAGGAAGTCTCCTGATTCTTCCACTGCCCCAATGAGTATCTGGTCTCCTTATCCATCTAAGTGAATCTAATGACAAACAATCCAGGAAGCCACAAGTGTCTAAATGTTTACTTGAGTAGTGGAATGTTACTCAGCTATAAAAAAGAACAAAATATTGCCAGTTGCAGCAACATGGATGGACCTAGAGATTATCATACCAAGTGAAGTAACTCAAAGACAAGTATCATGTGATATGGCTTATGTGGAATCTAAAAAAATGAAACTAATGAAATTATATACAAAACGGAAATAGACCCACAGACATAGAAAACAAACTTACAGTTACCAAAGGGGAAAGGCAGGGAGGGATAAATTAGGAGTTTGGGATTAACATATACACACTACTGTATAGATAACACACTACTGTATAGATAATAGATAACAAGGACCTACTGTATAGCACAGGGAACTATACTCAATACCTTGTAATAACCTTTAAGGAAAAAGAACCTGAAAAATATAGTGTAACTGAGTCACTTTTCGGTACGCCTGAAGCTAACACAACATTGTTGACTTAAATAAAAAATAAGTAAATAAACATCTAGTTGAGGCTCAGATCCAGGATGGAAGTTTCAACACCCAACATGCCTGCATTTCCAGGACGTCATGGCTCTGGGAAGCCCCTCTATATACTGTGGGTTAATAGCTCTTCTGAGATCTGTGTTTATATCCTGTGGCACATCTAAAGCCAACAGCCCTTCCATGCCCCTACTTGATACAACTAGGTTTTCTTTCCCAGACTCATCTGTGTCATTAGTCAAAGTGTGCTATCATTTCTGAACTTTTTAACTCCCCTTGCTTTGAATTAAATCCAGCTCTCCATGGCCCTGTACCTGTATTGTATCGCAGTGGGTTTCTCTCTTTTCCAAACGATGCCACATTACTGCCTTAACCCACCTAATATACAGCTTCCACTTAAGAGACCATGATGACTTACTGTCATGTTTCAGGCCAGATTGATATCCTTAGGGCTTCATTCACAGAACGACTGCCACCTGTGGACCTCGCTTCGCTTCCCCAGCTTTACCCTTTCCTGCAGCCCTTCCATTTTCTCCTCCCGAATGTCTCTTCTGTGTCTTTTGTTATCCTCTCCTGGAATAGCTGTCACTTCTCATAATTCAAATGTAAGCCTTTCTCCAGAACTCACAGCTCACCTTTCTCAGAGCTTACAACTCCTGGGTACCATAAAATTCACCCCACTCCTGAGATTCAGCACCTGTCTTTACTGTATATTTTCCTTGAGTAAGTATTTGCTTCTGTATTGTCTTCCAACTGCTCTCTAGATGTTAGATCAACCAAATCATCCAATACATTGGCTTTGATTAAAAATGCTTTCACATGTAGGGGTGCATGTTGATCTCCAAAACCGAGAATGGGAATTGAGGAGGGAATATTATTTCCCTTTCACAAATGATCACAAATGAAGACATTAAGTCCCAGAGAAGTTAATTTCTTATCACAACAGCATCACCTACGTTAGTAGCAGAATTAGCATTTGCCCAGATATTTTGGTCATAAGTTTTGTGCTTTTATTACTGTATGCTTTTTTGGAAGAATATTCTCTAAGGTTGACGCCATACCTTGTGAATACATTTTACGTTTCAGCACCGCAAACCACACGTGCACTAATACACACACCCTCCTATATGCTGAATGAATAACTCAATACTACTCATGTGTGTAGTCGCCGATTAAGAAGTCTTTCATCTAAAATGTTAACATCTACCCAGAAGATAATTTCCTACTAGTTTCCCCACTTAAAATTCCCATAAATCTATTTTTTTTAATGCAGAGTATTCAAATTTGAAAAAACATAAAGCAGCAATTCAACCCATCAGCAAAAAAGGTTTAATTTTCCCCATGGCTTTTAGTTTGAGAGATTAATATAATGATTGTGAAACTGACTGCACTCTTTAGAACTTGATAGAAAAATGATCTTCAGAGGTTGAGGTGGGTTTTTTCTTTTAAATGCTAATAGCTACCAGTTGAGGCCAGGTGGTTTTAAATAACTCCATCTTTTTTTTTTTTTTGGAGGTGTTGGGGGTAGGAGTTTAGTAATTTATTTATTTATTTTTGCTGTGTTGGGTCTTCGTTTCTGTGCGAGGGCTTTCTCTAGTTGTGGCAAGCAGGGGCCACTCTTCATCACGGTGCGCGGGCCTCTCACTATCGCAGCCTCTCTTGTTGCAGAGCACAGGCTCCAGATGCACAGGCTCAGTAGTTGTGGCTCACGGGCCTAGTTGCTCCACGGCATGCAGGATCCTCCCAGACCAGGGCTTGAACCCGTGTCCCCCTGCATTAGCAGGCAGAGTCTCAACCACTGCGCCACCAGGGAAGCCCCAGAGGTTGAGGTTTTTTTCTGCAGCTACATTCTAAGCAGGTAGTAAATTCATATGGCGTGAAAGAAAAAACAAAAAGGTTTGCAAATCTCAGAAGTTACTCAGTGAAAGGAAATGTGAAAATGGTTTTTTTTTTTCAGCTAAACACATGCCATTTTCACCTCATTTTTAAAGCTCTTGATTTTTTTTATTTGACCAGTATTTATGGATCCCTTCTATATTTCAAGAAATGTGCTAAATGGTAAAAATGACTCAGATTCCTTGTCCACAAGAACTCATCATAATTTGTTCTGTTAAAATTTTGTGGGAATCATAATTTGATAATTCAGCAAATACTTCTTGAGTTCTGAGAGGGGTGTGGGGTCAGACAAAAACAATGCATTAATAACTTTAGAAGGGGGCTAATTTTTCCAAAAGAAATACATAAATATCCTTTGGAAAAAGTACAAGAGAGGAAGGTAGGAGAGATAAAGTGAGAAGCAAAGTACCAGAAGGATGGAAGAACAGAGGAAAGAGAAAGACTTTTAGTTGAAGGTGTCATCTTGTTGGGATAGAATCATGACCGTAATTCGGCCTCACCTCCCCTCCTGATAGAGAAAAGCATGGCCACCTGTGGTTAGGTGGATGCTATTACAGCTCTTCTAAGTCCACAAAGTTGCGTGCGATGCAGAAGTTTTCCTAGAATCATGCTAGTGTCGGTCAGGCTAAAACTGAAGAAATGGCTGACTTCTAATATTTAGTAAAAGGAGGAAACTATCACGCCAGCTTTTGGACTTTTGTTCAGATTGAACAAGCAGCTTTCTCTCCAGTTTTGACAGCACAGTTTGCACGCACAGCATCATTCACTTTGGTTCATGGAGGTGCTGTTTTTCTAATTTGCAGAGGAAGATGTGCCCTGGTTCTATTTTTCAACATATTCAAAGCATATTATTTTGGTGAATATAATTGATGGGATATTTCTAACCCCATGTTCCAGCCATTCATCCAAATTTTCAGGCTGAGATGCAGAACCTTTGGGGTCTGGGGGCACCTGTGCTATTTATCATCTTGAGGAACGACAAGAGGCACCATTATCTCTGGTCCTCCATTGCCTCATCCATAAAACGAGGTAATAAGTAACTCCTACCAGGCATATTTCACAGGGTGGTGGTTAAAAGTAACATATAAGCACAATTTTTAATCAGTGAGCTCTGAAGTGCTTTTGCTGGGCTAAAACTGGATGCACAGATGAAACCAATGCAGACGGTCTTGTCAAGTCACTAGGTACCGTGCAACGCTGCCTGTGAGCCGGGCTAAGATGCAGAATCATAGATGCTGCTAACAGATCTCAGAGAAGATATGGGAAACTAGAAAAGAGGGACAATAGAGGCAAGAGAGGGATGGAGTGGAGAAAAGGCTAGAAAATGCGGGGGGGGGCGGAACGGAAAATGGTAAAAGAGTTTAGGTGCCACTCATTGGCAAGGTCACGATGTTTCACTTCTTCATTCATTTCTTGGCATCATTAACAAAAGACAGTGAGTGCCTATTATGTACCAGGCACTGTTCTAGGTTCTATGGAAATAGAAAAGACAAGATCTCCATTCATGGAGCTCACATGCGGATGGATTGATGCTGTTAACTAGGTCCCCCTCCTATTTCCTGAAAACAAGTCTCCATTCTTAAATTTTTGTATAACTACCCTTTTATTGTTGGTAAATGTGAACTAGAAACCCATGGTGCAGTAAAATCAAACTGTAAAAATATTTACAAGCTGCATCACCACCTCATGTTTCTCTCATATCTGGAAATGTAATTAAAACGATAAAAACTGAGAGGAATTTTAGAATTATCTGTAGCCATATTCGTGAGACAAATCTCCCCCAAATCACATAGTAATACTTTTGATAAACAAGACGACACTTTAAAAACTCAATTCATGAGCGTTCTGCTAAATAAGGATTACATTATTGCATAGATGAATGTTTATGAAGACACGGAAGCTATTACATCAAGACTTCACTTCCCGACTGCATGGCCATTTAAGCCTAAATGAGTAAGCCATTATTCCTAATGCAAACCTTTAGCCAGTTTCTGAACATCATCTGCAATTACCTGTAAACAACCTTTTTTATGAATACATTTTAAAAGGGAACTGTCGAAAAAGGCTGGCTGAGCCCTGAGGACTGACATTCTATTCTTTCAGTGGAATACAGAAATCACACGTGTATTTCACTTTAGGTTGCTCAGTTGGTATGGTTCTTTAGTAAACAGAGGGGTTAATTTTAGTTAACGGACTTGTTTAAATTGCGCGTGCATGTGTGTGTGATGTTAGCGTGTTACAGGTTTCTTCCGGGTGCGTGCTGTACCACGGCAGCGCTTGCTAATGAGTGTTCTTCCAGGCTTTAAAGGAGGCCTTTAGTTCTGGGGAGGACACGAGCCATTGAAAAAACCACACAGTCTCTGCTTTCCATCTCCTGACACCGAAGTCAGTATTTGGAAAGGACTCGGGAGAATAAACTTGCAGGAGCTACATGGAAATAGTTCTTCTTAAAGCTATTTTGTAAGGATGGCCCTTAGCACCATTAAGCCAAAGGGATCCCTGCCCCCCTGGCACCCGATGGCAGCAAACTTATCCAAGGTGAAGATTCTTTGCTCCTGTTATGCCTCCAAGTGCAGAAGGATTTTGTTTCTTTCATTTTAGGAATTTTTACCTACTGGTAATGGATTGCTTAAGCTTTAAGCAGCTCCTCCGATTTGGTGTTGATGAATTAAAAGTTCCAGGCTACCAGCATTATTTGGGAAGACTCTAATTCTCAATTCTGCTGTAAAAACTTGCTCTCACGAAACGTGTGGCAATGTTATGATGCTGGCATATGCCTGCGTGGAGGTTTGGAAACACTGCAGTTGTGAGTCAGCCAACCTTTTCAACTGAGTGGATCAATACGTTTGTAGAATTGCTGTTTAATTTTCATTTTACCAATGATTTTTTTCTAGTAAATTATTGCAACCATTTTGATTTCATTCTTTCAAAGTTCTC
The DNA here is from genome assembly GCF_949774975.1 of Lagenorhynchus albirostris. NCBI lineage: Eukaryota > Metazoa > Chordata > Mammalia > Artiodactyla > Delphinidae > Lagenorhynchus > Lagenorhynchus albirostris. The sequence goes on along the minus strand of NC_083115.1, from coordinate 26,212,419 downwards.
TTTGTTGCTATGTTGTTTTTTTTTATCGAATAGTGGGATGGAAAGGATAGCTGGTTGGTCTTCTGTCTTGCCAATGGATGAAAGAGTGAAATAATTAATGAACAAATTAATAACTTGAGAACCAAGACCATGTAGTTAAAAGCTCCAAAACTCGAATGTATATATCAATCTCCTAACACCACAGAGAGTAGGTAGCCTTAGAGCCTGGACTGGACATTTCTTCTAGTGAATTGGACAACTCCTCAAGTTCCTTCCATTCCTCTCTTTTCAAGGTTCTTATTCAGGAGTGGTTTACCTGTGCATCTTCCTGGGCTATAGTTTAAATAACTAATCAAAGGATACCAGTGGGGCTTCCCTGATGGCGCAGTGGTTCAGAGTTTGCCTGCTGATGCAGGGGACACGGGTTCGTGCCCTTGTCCGGAAAGATCCCACATGCCGCGGAGCGGCTGGGCCCATGAGCCATGGCCGCTGAGCCTGCGCGTCCGGAGCCTGTGCTCCGCAACGGGAGAGGCCACAACACTGAGAGGCCCGCATACCGCAAACAAAACAAAACAAGTATACCAATGGCCTTCTGAAGATGGCAGAATAGAATACGTACGTTCTCAAGTGTCCAAGAGAACATAAGGCTGGTGCGGTACCTCTAAGGAGATATTTAGGTACCTGAGACACACAGAAAGTCCTTTATGCACATTAACTTGATTAATCTTTACAGAAACCTGGCGCATGTACTACATTTACCTCACAGTTATTACTAATACTAGTTGCCAATATAGACAAAGGAACAATGAGCCTTCCTCCACCAAGAGCTAGGAAAAAGCCTCTATAGGTTTAACAGGGTTGTCACCCCCCAGAGTCCAGGCTTCCATTCGGAATTGAAAGTCAGACCACTGGCCCATCTCCCCTGACCTAATCCCCAAAACTCACTGCATCAGCATCACTTTCTACCTGGAGACTCTTAGACCCAATCTTTTCATGCCCTTTATTGCTGTTGATGTCACTGCAGGAAACCCACAATTCTCAGGTCACATGCCCCCAACTCCACTCTGGATTTGGGACTGCATGTCTTTCATGTCCCTGTCACCCACGGCCAGATCAGGGAAGTCTCTTCACTCAACTATAGGCATAATCCCCAGATACACTGACTTTTAACAGTTGTTGTCCTTCCAAACAACATATACTTTATAAACAGGTCTATCATAATGGAAAACTATACTCATTTTTTCACAGTTTGAATCTTGGTTAAAGACTTTTCCAGAAGGTCAGGAAAAATCTGTCATATACATCTCTCTCTTACCCACTGCACTAAAATTTCATAAACTGATTATTAGTCTGAGTTTATAAATCCTCAATTTTCTTATTGGCTCCGTGGTGATCTGTTGCTTGGAGACAGAATAATCTTTCCCTTGTGGATGCCTCTTTATTCCCCAACTGTGCACCCAACACCGTAGAGAACATTCATGTACATATCTTTGCATGTTTACAAGTATTTTTATAAAATAAATTCTTAGAGCTGTAATTCACAGGTTGATACGTAAGGGAAATTTGTATTTTCACAGGCACTGCCAGATGACCCTCTAGAAAATCCATGTCAATTTTTCACCACCTTGTGTGTACATTTATTGAAATGTATTCCAATATTTCTATGTAACTTATAGATGTGCATGTGTGTATAAATTAAAATTAACTAAAACAAAGTTAAAGTTTGAAAATAGATACTATTTCTCATTAAAAATGAGAAATATTTAAATATTTAAAAAATTTTAAATATTAAAATTTTAATGAGTTTAATGTAAACTCATTAAAATTATGTTTATTTTTATCACCTGAACATTAGCAAGAGGTTAATCATTATTTAACCTGTAAATCATCTGTATTTCCTTCTCAGCTAATATCCTATTCTAAATCTTTGACCATGTAATTTTTTTTTTTTTTTGGGGCTGCGTTGGGTCTTCGTTGCTGCACGCAGGCTTTCTCTAGTTGCAGCAAGCGGGGGCTACTCTTCGTTGCAGTGCACAGGCTTCTCATTGCAGACGGAGGCTTCTCTTGTTGCAGAGCACAGGCTCTAGGCAGGCGGGCTTCAGTAGTTATGGCACGTGGGCTCAGTAGTTGTGGCGCACAGGCTTAGTTGCTCTGCAGCATGTGGGATCTTCCGGGACCAGGACTTGAACCTGTGTCCCCTGCACTGGCAGGCGGATTCTTAACCACTGCACCACCAGGGAAGTCCCTGACCATGTAATTATTTACATATTAATTTAAATGATTCAAGCAATGTAGGGTTGCATTTGTATTGTAAAACATGAAAGAAAAACACATTATCAAACTTATTTTACTCCCCTTATTCCAATGCTGCTTCCTCCACAGAGCTCATTGTTTTCTAGCATTCTTTAATGCATGGATAATGCTTTATACAGATCTTTAAAATGTAAATGATTGCTGTGCATTTTTAAACAACTTCTTATTGAACATAACAAATTTTTCTATTTAATCCATATAAATATAGATTTTCTTTACACTAATGTATAGTATTTCATGATATGTATATATTAAGGCTTATTTAATTGTCCTATTGATAGACATTTAGAATGTTCCAAATTTTTTTTATAACAAATGATGCTTCACTGAGCATCCTTATATTTGCCTTCAATGCAAATAGACAACTATTTTGCCAGAATACCAAGGAACTAAATTGATAATAGGAGACAAATACTTTAGCATTCAATAACAAATCACCTTCCAAAATACCTGCACCAATTTAAACTCCTCCTAGTGGTATTTGAAAAACATGACTTTCAGTTGATATAAACATGACTCCTTTCTCTGAAGTAGTCAAAAAACATGTCTCACCATTCTCTTAGGCTGTATTTCCCTAGATTACTAGTGAGGTTGAATTGAATGTCCTTTATTATGTTTAACCATTTATAACTCCCTTGCTGGAAGTACCTGATTTTTTCTTAGTCTCATAGATGATTATTGATTTGCAGAAGCTCTTTACATATCAGGAGAATTAATCTTCAGATTCATATTTTATAAAGCAAATATTTTCTCACTTTTTGTCATTTGCCTCTTAACTTTGCATCCTTTCCATATAAAGGTCAGTCATTTTCATGTGGGCAAAATTGTCTTTTATGTTACTGCTTCCAAAGCCTACTCTTTAATATCCAAGACATTTGGTGCAATGTAGATGGCATAGAGATTAAGCATGTGTTCTTGATGTGAAGTGTGAAGCTTATGATTATTTTACAGGTGACTGAGCCATAAACTTCCATCTCAAAGAAAGCAGCAACCCATTTTGCAGTAAAGAAAACTGCCACGTGCCAATTTCTGAAAAACACAGCCTAAGTTTTACCCTCTTCTATCCACACACCTGGGCTATGTTCTGTAAGATGTGGATGCAATCACTGGGGTGGTCAGTACGTTACCGTGGAATAAATTATATTGGTATTTTAGAGGAAAACCTGCTAAAGGTAACTGCTTTTGTCTTTTCTTTTTTATTTATTCCTTTCCTCATTTCATGCTGTTTCAACCCATGGAGGATGCTCAGCTAAATTAGAATGGTTAATGTCATTCTGAGATCACGTACTTTATTCTGCCCTTTTTTTTTTTTTTTTTTTGGTGAAAGAGGCTAGCTGGGAGCTGAATGTGCTGTGTCTCAGGTCATTCAGTAACTGCTCTGTGTTCATTTTCCATTCTCCCGGCGTTCCCTGCGGCGGGAAGCCAGACGCTGTGTTGGCAAGATGTTTATGCTTCAGTTATCCCTACTCTATTCATCACACCCTTCCCCGAATTGCCTAGTTAACAAGCATTATTCCAAACCCATTTTGCAAATGAAAAAGCTATGGGAAAAGAGGGAAAATGTGTTTCTTTGGTGCCTTAACTAGGTAATACTCTGCCAGGTCACTTAGATGATGGCTTTTAAGAATCGACGTTTGCTATTTCAGAATTTTCTGATGGGCTCCGGTGGAAAAGCATTCATTTCATAATTCAATTTCCTACATCTATTCATTGGCTCTTCATTTACTTGAATGTTTACTCCTCCAGCCCTTCATTCATCCAGCTTCTCTTACTATATATAAGGACTTATTCTCAGCATTACGGATATAGAAAAATATAAGACAGTACCAATCAGATTGGCCCCCCGTGTGGGGAGCAGGGTGATTAAGAGATGAGAGAAAGGAATGTATAAATAGTGGTTGTCGAGTGACCTTCTAGGGCTTGCAGTCCATCAGAGCTGGAATCTACCTTGTAGGTCCCTAACATTAGGAAGACAGAAGTTCACTGAAGCCAGACTGGCTAACGGGTGTGTGGGTGTGTGCGTGTGACCAATCTTGGAAACAAATAGATCCGAGTTTGGATTCTGGCAAGAGAAGAGCTGTGCTCTCAGGGACCGTGTTGGTCTGTTAGGTGCGTTGTGACGTACTGCGTGGCTGAAGCGGGTCTCTTGGTTTGGCATCTACACAGCTTTCTGTAAGGGTCCGTGACCTAATTCAAATGTGTGAGTGTATGTTGGGGGCATGGGTTTCACACACCACTGAGTGATTCTCCAAACAACAGCTGGGTTTCCTACACCTTAACTCAATTCTGACACTGTCTACACAGAGACAGCATCAGATTACACAGGCTCAGTCCTACAAGCCTACCCTCTGCTTCAAGTCCCGGTTGTCTCCTGTATGTCTGACCCACCGGTTATAAATTAGAGTTTCAATTAATTTGCTGGAGTGGCTCACTCTATGCACTCTATCTCTGCATCAGACACCAGAGGAACATTTTCCTTGCAAGATCAGTGGTTTATCATGTAAGGATATAACTCAAACAGCCAGATGGAAGAGATGCATGGGGAGAGGCATGGGGAAAGGGCACAGAGCTTTGACGCCCTCTCCAGGTACACCGGTCTCTCCAAACCCTCCACCTGTTCACAAACCCAGAAGCTCTCCAAACCATCCTTTGGGGTTTTTATGGAGACTTCCACACATAGGCATGATTAGTTGAATCACTGGCCGTTGGTGATTGAGCTAACCTCTAGCCCCTCTCCCCACTTCCCCAGAGGTCAGGGATAGGACTGAAAGTTTCAACTCCTTAATCACATGGTTGGTTCCCATGGTAACCAACCCAACCTCTGCTGGGGATCCAAAGTCATTTCATTAACATAACAAAGACAATTTTGTTGCTCTCATCACTTAGGAAATGCCAAGTGTTTTGGTTGCTGTGAGCCAGAAACCAAGAACCCTGAAAGAAGATCAAATACATGAGAAATATATTTTGGTCATATGAATGACCAAATATGTATTTCTTATAAATGAAAAATATCACATTTTCCCACATCTCTGCCATTTAGGAGTCTGCCATTTAGAGATGCACCCTCCCTGCCCTGCAATTTCGAAAGGGAAGGTGAGTATGCTCATTGTAGAGCTACAATATTCATGGTCCCTGTGCCCCAGACCTTGATGTGGGCCAGGGAGTAAGTCCTATACGATGTTATGACAAGCTGCCCAACTCATATCAAAAGCAGTTTGGAGAAATCCTACTTATGGGGAACTGTTTGAAGACACACCTTCCACGAGTTCCTACAGCCCCTGTAGGTGTTATCAGTGCATCAGGCAGAGATACCAGACACCAGAGAGCTCAGACTCTACTGCCCGGTCTGTCTCCTGTAGGTTTTCTGCACGAAGCTGCACTGGAGCACATTCTCCCTGCCTTCACTGACCTGTACAAGGCTGCACTGGAGCATGTGCTCGCAGCCTTCACTGAGAAGATAAAAGCAGCACCTTATGAAGTGTTCACAGCATCTGCTCCGGGGATGTTGTTAGAAACATCGTTCAGTATATTAATTCCCACTTGTGCACTTTATTTTCCGCTTGGCTCAGAAAGATCAGGTTTCCAAAAGAACCGTGTTTCTCACTGTGGATAACAAATGCCCTGCCATTCCTTCACACAACAAATGTTACTGAGCCCCCGCTCAGCGCCAGGCACGGTCACTGGTGGCAGAGGTGAGAACAACATGGCTGTTTTTGCGAAGGACAGACTTAGGTGAGGATGCCGACAATAAACAAGGAAACAACTCAAAGAAAGGGATCGGGCTTCCCTGGCGACGCAGTGGTTGAGAGTCCACCTGCAGGAGACATGGGTTCGTGCCCCGATCCGGGAAGATCCCACATGCCGCGGAACGGCTGGGCCTTGAGCCATGGCCACTGAGCCTGCGCGTCCGGAGCCTGTGCTCCGCAACGGGAGAGGCCTCAGCAGTGAGAGGCCCGCGTACCACAAAAAAAAAAAGCAAGGGATCATTTCAGAGAATGAATGAAGCCATTAAGAAAGGGGCATGGGGTAAGGTGACAGAGACAGTGGCAACCAGTGATTTCGATGGGACTTCGAGAAGAGCACACAGGGAGGTGACCTTTAAGCTGAGAGCTTCTGCCGTGAGCAGCAGCAGGAGAAGAGCTGGCTCCAGAGCCTGCAGTGCGAGGATCTAATGCAGAGCCATTAAGTCTGATATGAACCTGAACCATGTGAAAAGCAGAGTGATGAGAACAGGAAAGTTAATAGGGACAAGATCCTGTGGCGACTTCAGGACCACAGTAAGGACCTTGGAAGCTAAGCTGCTGGCTGACACCGGGGCAGGGGCCGTGGCTGAGGGAGCAGCGGAGGCTTCTCCAAGGGTCCCGACAGTCTGGATTCAGAGCACAGCTCTGGAGAAAGAGGTTGTCTGTCTACATTTAGGCTTCAGGGCTCAGTGGAGTTGCTCTTATACTGGGTGAAGGGCCCCGGATGACGGCTGCCGTCCTCTGAAGATGCAAGGTCTCTGGCGTTCCGGGACTGGACAAGGACATCAGGAGGGAGGGAGACAGAGCAGGGTGCAGGGAGCTGAGCTCCGAGGCTCACCGGAAGCTAGAGCACGGGAGGAGCAGCCCACGTAGAAGGAGAGGTGTGTTTCAGAGGGTGTCTGAGGAGGGATGAGCCTGATTCTGAGCAGCAAGACCCGGAGGACAGGGGTTCAGCCATAGGAGCTGACACATGGGGATCGGCAAGAGCAGTTCCAGCCGACGGCAGTGGGGTGGGCTGAGGAGAGAATGGGAACTAAGGAAGTGAAGACAACAACTAGAGATGCTTCCTCAAAAGGGTTTCACGAAAGGTCTGTAGAAACCCAGGGAGATGGCAGGAGGGTACTCGGGGGGGCTCAAAGAGGGTTGTCTGTAGGGACTGTTAAAGCACGGTCCAGCACTGTTGGGGTGATGGGGCGAACAGGCATGTTTCTCTCTGTGAGTGGAAGACCGTGAAACTCAGAAGCAAACGTGTGCACTGGTGATAAAAGTGTGAAGGGCGGGGCTTCCCTGGTGGCGCAGTGGTTGAGAGTCCGCCTGCCGATGCAGGGGACACGAGTTCGTGCCCCTGTCCGGGAAGATCCCACATGCCGCGGAGCGACTGGGCCCGTGAGCCATGGCCGCTGAGCCTGCGCGTCCGGAGCGTGTGCTCCGCAACGGGAGACGCCACGGCAGCGAGAGGCCCGCGTACCAAAAAAGAAAAGTGTGAAGGGCTCTATGCCTTATATAGTTACTCCCAACTACAGCTCCAATTCTAGACTTTTAAAAATTTTATTCCGTTGATCTTGCATTTTAATTTTCTATTTTGCTCTTTACTTATATAGGTATTTTCTATACCTTTACTTCATGCCTTGAGTATTTAATAGTTCTAAGAAAATAAGCAGCTAACCACTGGGAAACCAGTGGCAGAAGTTTTGTTCACGAGGGCTGTAGATATTTGAAGCGAAGAGGGAGCCTCCTTTCAAACCCCTGATCTCACATCGCAGAAGCCACACTTGTTTTAAATCAAATCCATTCAGGTACTCCTTTATTGCCTTTGAATTTTCTGAAGTAGTATGGGAAAAGGTGGTACATATTTCAAAGCCCAAAATGAAATGACTGCTCTAGTAGTTTTTGTGTTTATCATTGTCCTACGGCATCCGTTACATTTTTCGGTGATAAGATATTTTGCACTTAGAGGCTTGAAGACAGCACACTCTATTACTGTGTCTTGTTGGAGGGCTCTAACAGAATTTATGGAGTATATAAACATTTATATAATTTATAGGCAAAGATTCACCCTTTTGTTTATTCCTAGAAAAATACTAATTCCAAAAAGAGGCAATACATTTTAAGTATGCTTGTTACATCAGGAATTACTAGAAGTATAATAGTTCATAACTCATGAGTCTTAACCAAGAGCACATTTTTATGTGAAATGTGAGCCTTTTTATTTGATGTTAATTAAAATAGCATCTTTTCCTCTCCTAGCCACAAAGTCTTAGGGTCTTTGAAGAGGCCTTCAGCCTCAGGTAGCCCAGTTCCCACATGAAGGGAGCTAGTTAATCCCACCTCACTCCATCCCTTCCTCCCTGTTCCCCACGGGATAAAAAGGGACATTTGAACATAGGAACTGGGTGCGCCCTCCACACCTCTTTCCCCTCGCTTTAGGATATGCCTGCCTATGGGGAGCGGATGCTCTGCTGTTCCCTTTACTGCACGGCCAAATGGTCCTGCCGTATGTGGAGAGCCCTGTGGGTGTCCAGCTGTGTCAGAGATGGGGTGAGAAGAGGCCTGTCGTGGCTGCCGACCCAAGCCACATCCCAGTTATAAGTATCAAAGGGGATGGTGTTAAAGGTGGGTTATCTCAATCCGGGAGACCTGACCTATGTCTCTTTTCATCTGTGAAAACTGGGGTAGACAAGAGAGAGCTTTGCTTAGAGGTGACCTCCAGCCTCAACAGTCCCCAGTTTTAGGTAAAGTTCAGAGATGTGAGTTCCTCAGGGTTACACTCTTACATCTGGGACCAGAATTCAGAGCATCTGCTCTAGTTCATATGCTTCTCAGATTGGAGCTTCTGTTTGTCTCTTGACTAGGGCTCCAAGTACATGGCTTGTACGTTTTCTATAATTTTCATATCTAGTGATGCAAAGATTTAACAAGTCTGACTATTAATAACTCAGTCTGAGACTTATATTGAAAATGTTAAAGTAAGCAAAAACACTGTCATGGAGAGTGTGTAGTCATAGAAAGAATTGCAATTTTGCCGAAAAACGATGAACACAAATTATTCATAAGGAAAATATTATAAGCAAGAAAATGACATTGTAGACCCTGGACAGGATCTAAAGCTTAAACTACATTAGAGCTCAAAGTCTTCAAATTCAGCTGAATGCAGATGATAAACTATCAAAGATGACTATTAGATGACTATTAGATGGACACAATAATGGATAATTCATGCTGGATGGTCGTGTACCAAGCATGCATTGTCATGTCTTGCCTAACCTCTTCTCTCCCCTCACAGCTCACAATCCCTTTGTCCCTGGACGTTCTTTGCTTGGAAGATTCAAACAGATAACTCCAGATTGGATAGTTCGAACATAAAACAAATACCAGGGAGTGTGAAAGGGAGATAATAATTTTTTAGTTTATCCACAGTTGCCAGGAATGGGGGTGCAAGTGGAGCTTGATCCCTCCCAAGGTGTGCAGTGTACTACACACTATGTTTTCAAACTTTCCTGCATGAGTATCTTCTCCGTTGGATACACAGAAAACCCTGAACGCTTCTATAGGTATCTCCGCAAATGGTAACTATTTCAGTACGGCAGCAATAATAATGCCGGTTTTACCTGCACTTTAGAAAGATGAATAGAAATGTAAATAGTAGCTACGTAAAACGTGAGCTTATTTAGTTTTGTTTTACCTTGGTTTATTAAAAAACAATGGGGCTTCCCTGGTGGCGCAGTGGTTGAGAGTCTGCCTGCCGATGCAGGGGACACGGGTTCGTGCCTTGGCCCGGGAGGATCCCACATGCCGTGGAGCGGCTGGTCTCGTGAGCCATGGCCGCTGAGCCTGCGCGTCCGGAGGCTGTGCTCCGTGGCGGGAGAGGCCACAACAGTGAGAGGCCCGCATACCGCATAAAAAAAAAAAAAAAAAAACAATGGAGAAGGAAATTTTATCAACAGGAAAACAGGTAATCAGTGTGTGAATTCCTTCAAATATCGGTATTTATAAATATCTATAATCTCTATTGAGCAAAACCTTTAAAAGACCCAAATTCAATGTGTCTGAGTTATTATGTCCCGTGCTGTGTGAAGGCATTGTGGAAGGGAGCGTGTGGTTTATGTAATCACCTCCCTTCCCGACTCTCAGCTGACTTGGTAACTATATTCACTATCACAAATTCCCGTTTTCATATTTTAATCACGTGTGGCCAGAACACATAGGATGCTAAGTTGTCTGAGCTTAATTCTTCACCGGTATCAGAAGGGTATTAAATCAGAGAGAGGATCTAAAGGAAAGTAACTTAACCTATGCTTTTAAAAATCATGATTCAGGCCCTTCAATAAAACTGCTTGATTAGTATAATGTTGGAATACCTTGTGCCTACCCCTGATAGGTTGTATGCTGTACTCCATAATTTTTCTAGAATGCTACCTTTGATAGCTCTCCAGGCATAAGGATACCATCTTTCTGATTCCTGAATATCTCAGCATTTAGTTGGGTTCTTGATACAGAGGTGTTACAGGTCATGATTTATTGCTTACAAATAAATTAATTATGATTTTCTTTGCACGGAAAAACACATGTATACACCTATGCACACGTGTTACATGTATATTGTATATATTTTATCAGTATGTCAGAAATACTGTCGTCAAATCTAAATCGAGATAAAATTTTCAGACTTGTTAGGATACACTAAGGATAATCTCCACATATAAAGCATCCGTCCATTGTAGCAAAAGCCCATACATGTGGAAGAAACCGATCGCTGTGGTGCTGAGGGCAACTTCCCAGGTAAAGCTCTGATTGTGTGGAAATGTGACAGGGCAGGTTAGGTGAGGTTTTCGCTCCCCCATCGCTGGTCTATTTTGTCATTCTCCGTTGATATCCCTCTAAAAAATCACACAGGCATTAGAACTGTATTTGCTTCCATTCACTGGTTTCACAGGTGATAAAGCACAAACTTTGTGTAGAGATCCAATATTTCTAGAGATCTCATGGACTACAGGAAAATATGAAAGGCCAATTCCTACACTACAAACAAAAAAATGTTGCATGTGGAATAGAGTACATTTTACCCTGAATTAACCCTGCTTTCAGATTCAGATAGTTAGTTTATTTTGTTAGAGGTGTGGGTGTGGGTGAGAATCTTACGGCAGTCACTGGTCTATTTACCTTTATATCCTATCAATGACATAGTGCTTGGTACATGGTAGGACTTAATATATTTGTGCAGTGAAATAGAATTTTATTAAAGATGGATGCGAAGGTTGGCTTCTATACTAAAGTCACTGACTACTGTAAAGTGGGATACCTGAAAGAATATAAAAGATGTTTCTAAATAGAGTTCCTAACCTAACAAGCCTATCACTTGAATTCATTTACTGCCATACGTTTCAACTATGACTTCTAATACATTCTATCAAGGTACAGAGGAAACTGGATTCAAGAATAGCCAAGAGGAGCAGTCAGGGGAAACAATGTAATTTTAAGTGCAGTTCTTTATGAATTACCTTCTCTTAGCATGCATTAGAACTCAAATTCTCTTGCCGTACGTAAAGATATTAGGTTACAGCTTTCAAACTCTTCCCAGAATACCAAGTCTTAGTTCTTTATTAAATGTTATTTGAGTGAAAATATTCCCAATTCCTATATAAGTACCATATGATCAAAGCAGTTCTGGTTTGCAGTATGAGCATTTTTTCTATGTAAATTTCCCAGATATTTCACTATTTAGCTGAATTTCCTTATAGTTATAGATGAAACTTGATTTTGCCAAGCTATACAAGCAAGGTGATTTCATTCAATACTTCTGAGTAGGACTATATATAGCCAGTTATCTTCCCAACAAATATTGTATTTTGAGATCTCCCCTTTTAAGTCTAGAGCACGTGTACTTCTTAACCTTAGGAGGAAGAAATCTTTGCACACAAAGATTTGATTCACAAATCCTCAACTCCAGATACCAATATAAGTGGGAAAACAGTATTTCCTGAAGTTATACAAGTATTACCCTAAAATTAAATCCCAGGAAAAACATTTTCCTTTAGCTGGCTTGTTGTAAGTAGAATAATTCTTCAGGATAATCTAATGACTGGTGTGTGTTTGTGCATCTCTATATTTCTAACAAACTTTCCCAGTCCTTTTTGTCTCATTAAATTCAAATGCCATATTATTTAGCAAGTATTCACATTGGATACAAAGCCAATAAACAGAAAAGTCAATTGTATTCTTAAATACTAGCAACAGAAAAATGGGAAAAAATTTTAAAGGTGCCATGTACCTCAGCATAATGTGAAATCTCTATGAGTAAATTTAAGGAGTGACTTGTTAGAATGTTACTAAGTGAAATTAAAGACCTAAAGAGGGCTTCCCCGGGGGCAGAGTGGTTAAGAATCTGCCTGCCAACGCAGGGGACACGGGTTCGAGCCCTGGTCCGGGAAGATCCTACATGCTGCGGAGCAACTAAGCCCGTGCGCCACAACTACTGACCCTGCGCTCTAGAGCCCGTGAGCTGCAACTACTGAGCCCACGTGCCACAACTACTGAAGCCCGCATGGCTAGAGCCCACATTCCACAAGAGAAGCCACCGCAATGAGAAGCCCACACACAGCAACGAAGAGCAGCCCCCGCATGCCACAACTAGAGAAAGCCCACACGCAGCAGAGACCCAACACAGCCAAAAATGAATTTTTAAAAAGACCTAAAGAAATGCAGATATACACCATGTTCATGTACAGAATGACACAATACTGTGAGCCTAGCAATTCTCTCCAATGAATAGGTTTAATCCAATCTTAACCCAGAACCAACAGAATTTCTTTGCTGGCACAAATTGACAGGCCAATTCTAAAATTTACAGAGAAAGACGGAAGGCTGAGTATATAAAGAGCAATTCTGAAGAAGCGCAGAGCTCGAGGCCTTATGCTACCAGCTATCAAGACCGTTACGGTGATGAAGTATTTCAAACGTGAGTGTGACTGACTGGTTCAAGGACAGATGCAGCTAGAGACCGTTTACAATTCCAGAAAGACTGCAGATCTAAAAGTAAAAAGAAATTTTCTAGAGTCACACACCAGGGGACATCTTCATGACCTCTGAGTAGTCAAAGGTTTTGCAAACATCAAAGGTATTAACAGTAAAAGAAAAAAGCAATAGGCTGGGTCATTAGAGAAATTCTATTCATCAAAAGACACCACTATCCAGAGTGAGAAAAGATGACCATCGTTTTATTAAAGATTGGCTCACAGAACATGTAAAGAAAGCTCTCAAAAAGCAAAAGACAACACACAGGTGAAAAAATCGGCCATAAGCTTAAACTGACACTTCTCAGAGAAAGATGTTAAAAGAGCCAGTCCAACAAATATGAAAAGGTGATCAACTTCATGTATCAAAAAAATGCAAGTGAAGCCTCCATAATGAGATACCACTGTAGCCGGACCAGAATGACTTAAATGAAAAAGATAGGACACAACCAAACACTGGTTAGTTCGTGGAGCACCTGGACGGCCCTCACTACATTCGTACTGACTCAACACCATTCCCTGGCCTGTGTCCAGTGGATACGCATCCATCTCTTCACCTGAGACATGTACTAGAATGTTCAGAACGACACAATTTGTAACCATAAGCTAGAAATTACATAAATGCCCGTCAGAAGAGACACATAAATTACGCCATATTCACAAAATAGAACACCCTACCGCAATGACGATGAACACAAGTGTATACAACACCTGGATGAATGTCACCGACACAACCTTCAGTGAAAGAAGCCAGAGATGAAGACACAAAATCTATGTTTCACCATTTATATAATATGCCAAGATAAGCAAAATTAACCAATGCTGTTAGAAGGCAAGAGCATGGTTACTCCTGAGTTGGGATTTAAGATTCAAATAAGAGCTCATGAGGGTCTCCTGGGGGAAATGTTCTGTAACTTGACCCTGAACTGAAGTTCCATAGATTTTTAAGTTCGTGAAAATTTTGCCCGCTAAGCATACAGCATGTACACATTTTTGTATGCGTATTTTATTTGGCTAACTGATCAGAAGCCTGAAAACATCCTAGAATCACTGATATGTCTTTTCTGTAAGAAATCCTCTAGATTCTTAATATAGATAAAGAATTCAATCTAATATAGTAGCACTGTTAAAAGCTCAGCCCTCAGAGGCAAATTGCTGGGTTCAGATCCAGGAAATGCAGTTTACTAGACAAGCGTCTGAGCGATTTTTGTAACTGCTCTAGTTTTTCTCATTAAAAATGGAAAAATAATTTCCTACCTCTTAGGTTTTTGTGAGCACCGAATGAATAACCCAAGATTCAGTGTCCTAAACATTTGACAAGTTGAAAAACTTGAGCTATCGCAGGTACTAATACACAAGTTTTATATGAGGTGTGTGTGGGGGGGTGTGTATGTCTATATACATATATACAGTTTCTATATGTGTATATATGTGATTTCTATAAATTTATATGTATAATCACTTCCACTACTGTTCTAATTGAATCCTGAGGATTTATATGCTTTTTAATCACTACAGTGCACTGAACCAATGCCTTCAAGGAACAGTCTCCAGAAAAACCCCAAACCATTGAGGATTTATTGTGAATCATTTATTGACACAAACATTTATCAATCAAGTACCGTGTATCATGGCATGGTTGATCTCTTTTATGGCTTGGAAATGATCAATTGAAACCTATTGTAAATCTACATGGATGTAGTAGTTTTTAAATGAGGTTACACAATTCCTTTTATAAGCACTGCTCAGAGGACATAAATTTTAACAATTAGGTCAGAAAAGAGGAAACTAATTGCCTCTATATAAATATATTAATATATAAATATATTAATATATTATATATTTATTGTAAATTATAAATATATTTAAACATATGTATATACAAACATGTACATATGCATATGCATTTATATTTTACAAATATAGCATAGGGAAATAGTCCCATCGAAAGGTCAGAATTTACTAAATATTTTAGCTCTCATGCCAGAGAACATTAGTTTCTACATGACGTTTTCAAAGCGTTTATTTTCCCATAAAACTGAATAGCAAAATGAAAGAAATCTGAAGTCAATTTAATGTTCTTGCCGCTTTCATATTTCTAAGAAAATATTTATGGAATAAACTCAGGTGGCTTAAAATTTTGAACAGGTACGTTTACTGAACAAGCCCTCTATTTTCCTTCTACATCCCTCTGATGACTCCAAACTCCCTTCTATTTACCATGTAACATCACCATTTGTATCTATTACATAAAAGAGGATACCTGCATTATGTAAACCTGCATCAACAAAGACAGTAATAAAGCCTTTCCCTGTAGAACTGTTAGAGACACATCACTGCTGCCTCAACTGGCATGTTCTGTTAGAGGTCTTGGGCTCAAGGGACATGGAAGGACCCAGAGAACAAAACCAAAAATTATCAGCGCTAAGGAGGCTCACACACTGGCATGGACACACATTTGGCTGCCTCTCCTCTCCCACACGTCCCAGCCCTAGTAATTCATGATTCCCTGATACACTTGCTTCTAGGACTCCGAGCTCACAGCACAAAAAGACAACTTGTTCTGACTCGGTTAAATAGAAGTGTTCTTTTAACGTTGACCTGCACGCTGTGTATATTCTTCCTTATTTAAATTACAATTTACATACTAACTCACCTGGGAGAATGTCTATGTTTGGCTTTAACTTCTATAAAACCTTTAGGTAAATAATTCCTGTTCCACTGACATTATTTTGAGCTTCTGTGTCGACCAAGTCCTCTACCTGGTCCTCAATTGTATATATTAAAATGCCAAGGCCAAGAAACTTGCTACATAAAAATCTGCTAAGTGCCTTCTGAAGGTGTGTGTATGATAGGTTTTCGATGACCACCTCATTACTAACTGTAGGATGCTTAGATATGAAAATGTCTCCTACTCAAGTTATATTTATAACCAAGGAAAACTGATCTTGAGAACACTGTTTTGCTTCTATGAGAATTTCGTGGAGTCAGGTATAAAAAAAGAGCAATCAAAACTTTGCATCTGTGGTCCAGTACTAGTTAACCTAAACGAGAATGTGTTGGAGATGTAAATAGAAGGTGTCCCTGAACACCTGAGGCTGAGTGGCAGGCCCCACGTGCAGGTAGGGTAGTGACGTGAATGGTCTCTGTGGAGGAGAATCCTCGCCGTTCCAAGAATCCTGGCATTCAGTCAAAAAGTTACTGGACATCCAGTATGTGCCACATACCACTTGGACACTGAGAATACAGAGGGGAACGATACAGAAATTGTATTGTACCATCCTAATGGATGGTACAGGCAAGAAGGTGGGCAATTACAGTGCAGTGTGATAAATGCCACTACAGTTTGGAGAAAATGCCGCTTCATCTTAGGAAGTTGAGCACCCAAGAGGTTGTGTGTTTGAAAAACTGAGTTAGGACCTCAAGAACGGGGACGATGCTGTGAGAAGGGAGAAAATACGGCAGAACTATCTTGATATTATCAGAAGCTAGCTCTGATTGGGCCTGGTATCCTTTTCATAAAGATAATTGAACAGTCGGCCTAGGAAAGAGCAAACCAGGTGTAGGAGGGCTCGAAGCCAGGACTGGACCCTCGTAGAGCTAGACAAGGGGGGTGGTTGAAGGCACTGGAGCAAACGGGCCATGTGATCAGAGCTGTCACGTGGGGTTCTCACTCTGGTTGTGGAGAGTGGCCACAGAGAAGGATGAGAGGGAACCAGGAAGTTACCCCTCGGGCAGCTGGACCACAACAGAAAGGGAATGAAGAGCCCACACTGAGTGGACGGCAAAGGGCCGGCTGTGTGACATGCCAGGATCCGAGTTTCTGAAAATGCCTGCAAAGGGTGCACCGGGAGAAAAGAAGAAAACTGGGTTTCCAGTGAGGGTGGTGGGAACAGATGTTAATGGTAGGACCAGCATCTTTAGGAAGACAGATAATGGATTAGAGTTGTTCAGAAAGACTATATAACAAATGCCCATAAAGCCTCCATGTGTTTTGTTTATATAAACAAAACACAACCTTAAAACATCCTACGGAAAGCTAGGAGATGTGTGTGGCTTCCATGATTCTATCATGTTCCTAAAGCAAATAGCTTCTTGCACACAGCTAACACAAGTACTGAGTTGTACCAAGGGGTACTCACAGGCAGGAAAAAATGGAAAATTCCTTAGGGAGACTGTTTACGGTGTTCACAGAAAATCCTGAAAAGCCATTAGAATCGGACAGGTGTGTGAGTCATAGAATCAATCTGACCTTTTTTGGGGGTTTGTCAATATTTATCGGCACACTTAGTGACATTTATATTGTTAAATGAAAGTATAAAAGTTTGAAGCTGCCAATGGAATCATTATAGGGACAATATCTGATCACAGGATGCTGTAAATTATTTGAACAAAGCTGAAGTGCAAATTTCTACTGTTCTCAAAGACGAAAATAAATTCCTGAAAACTCTCTCTACCTAGCCTGCTCTCTCATCAGATGAGGGAAGGGTTGTTACTCTACCTACGAATGTAATTGCGTAGACTGTTATCCAGCATCTGAATTTGCTACGATGAACAGCTGTTCCATTGTCATTCAATCCACCTACTAATTATATTCCTTTGTTTTCTGTTCTCTATCCTTCCTTGTCCCTTCTTTCCCTAATTCATAGAAATACATGTGAGTTCACAAATTTGCATGTACACACCAGACATCCCCATAACACAAACTGAAATAACGCTTATTTATGGCTAAAAGCTGGTTTTCTGCAATAAACCACAGAATAAAATTATTTCTGACCCGGCCAAAGTCTTTTTGGAACAATTTGCTCGGAATGAGGCCTGTTGCTTCTCTATCAATCAGTATTCAATAATTATAACTTAAGCTACTGAACTCACAACAGGGCTAAATCAAGATGATTTTTTTAAAACACTAACTTTCATGATCAATTATTTCTTTGCCACTAAATAATGTGATAGCAGTGATTTAGAGTATCATCTATTCAACAAACCTTTTCTTTACGGGCCCAGATAGTAAATATGTTAGGTTTGGGGGGCCCTACTGCCTGTCAACGACTCAGCTCTGCTGTTGACACGTGGAAGCAGCCGTGGGTGGCACATTCACAACTGAGTCCACCTGCGATCCAGTAAAACCAGTTTACAAAAACTAGTGGGGTCGGGTCTGGCTCACAGGCTGTAGTTTCCTGATGCTGGAGATGTTTCTTCTAATCATTGCTACTGTTGAGAACTATGTAGCACACTTGCTAAACCCCTCATCTGGTGCCAGGGAGGTAAGCATCCCCATCCTTATTCTGCAGAGGAGGCCGAGATTTAGAAAGGTAAAGAGAGATCGCCAAGATCAGATAAACAGGGACAGCGGCATTGAGATGTGAGCCCAGTTCCGGTTCCACACTTCCTGCCCTCAGTAGCTACCAGCAAGCTGTACCGACTCCCTGCGAAGCATAAACACAGCCAGTGATCAGGGCCACACGCCCCTTCTCAGCATTCCACCCGACTCTGGAGGCACTGAAATGCTCTTCAGTAGATCAAGCCAAAGGAGAATACATTCACTAATGTATTCCTCCTCAGGGAGGCAGGGAACATTCTGGAACACAATGACCTTAGGAACCTTTCAACCTCTACACTATACAAATCCTCTCCTGACTTTAAGGCACGATTCCACTCAGGCCGAGCATCTTAATTTGAAGTGGAGCATTTACCAAAACCATGCTGAATTGGTGAAATCGATGGCATCTGCAGAGCGCCTTCCAGCCACTCAAAGAGTTCCAGCTCCTAAAGGCGGTGTCATCAGTAAGGAAGAGCTGGCTCTGGGGACCACTGTCCTTCAGCTGCAGAGTGAGGATAGAGACCCCTGGGAGACCACAGAGCACCCTCCTTTCACTGCCAGGTGATCCTTTCCTGAGAGCGTTTACAGATAAACGCAGAAGACAAGGCAAATATCCCTTCTGGATGTGTCCAAGGACATGATACCTTCTACTTTGTCTGCAACTTACATGCCGGTTAGGTAAGGTACGCACAGAACTGGAATGAATTTTGTTCTAACCTGTGGTTCTCCTCCACGCCTACACATCAGAATCACCAGGTGGTGTTTTACCAGCAATGATGCCCAGACTTTCTCCTAAACCAATCAAATCAGCATCTCTGTAGGACAGGGCAAAGGAATTTCTTTTAAGCTCTCCAGGTAATTCTAACACGAATATGGAGTCAAGAACACTGTTCCAGACCCACAGTTAAGATGCCATACCTTTGTAACAGGCATGTACAGACTAGATTGGAAGAAGTAGTTTTGATCTGGGCATCGGGAGACTGGGGTTCTCGTCTCATGTCAGCAGACTAATGTCCCTGTGCTACTGGGAAAGGCACTTTGCTTCTATGTGCCTCGGACTCTTCATATGTGCAAGGAAGGGATTAGAAAGATAAGGTCTACCTCTGTGCTCCTAGGTGGGGTGAGTGAGGTAAAGAGAGCCCACTTGGCAAAAATTATAATTATGAAAATAGTGCTTTTAATGACAGGATGTACTCTTTTAAAAGGTGCTTGTTAGAATTATTCTCTGATTATCAAAGAAGCCTAACTTCTGGCAGGGAAATTGAGAGCACAGAAGAAATTGGAAAATAGGGTACAGTTATTATTCCGTGATATCATGTAATTAGAAACAAATGGTCTTTTATCTAAATGGGGTAACATGGATAAATAACATTAGTTGTATAAAATACCTTGTAAAAATTTTATCACACCTGACCTGACAACTTCAAAGCCTAAAGATTCATTTAGCGTAATTTAAGTAAGATGTGACCATCAGCTACATACACCTGAGCGCAAAGTCCTTGTTAGTGGAACCCTGGCAACGTGGTCTTCTAGGCAAGGATTCACATCCAAATTCAAAGGACGGTGATTACTCAGTTGGGTGAACTGTCAAACAAGCTTGCTAGACAAGCTCGATTCATTCCATAGGGACACTTTTTGTTTTTACCTTAATGCAAAGTTCATGTGCAAAATGCATAATTAAAAAGGAGCGTCATTTAGGAGATTATCAGCGATTTCAAGTAACACACGCAGGCTTTGCTCACTCCCCCTTGTGACCTTGCCATAACTCTTGCTGTATCAAGTGCCCAGCTGGAGAAAACCGAGCTAATAATGGCCCAGCTGCATAGTCTAACAAGATCTTTGTGATACAAGCAAGGTCAAGTGCTCTATCCTGTAGCGTATTAATCTCATTGTGCGCTGAGAGAGAAAGAGGCCGGGACGCTAGTGCTGGCTGGAGCACTGCATCACGTTCCAGCCTACACTTCGGCAAGCAGAACTTTGCAAGTGAAATGAATAGCACTTCTAAACGCAGCTGAGAAAGATTATTCTAGAAATAAAGCCTATGTTCGTAAATGCATATTTCAATATTCAACACATTATTTCTATCATGTAATTAAAAGCATATCTACACCATTTAGTTTTATATTTAAAAATTCAATGCCATTAAGTGCATTCTTCTTGAAAGTTCTCTCTCTTAGGATAAAAAGTTCTTATAAACCCATACAATTGTCACACTAAATGTAATCCCATAAAACAATTTTAGAAGGAACTTAATAGCCCAACTGTACGTTTTATCTGCTGATCACCAGTGTATTGGATTCTGCAAGTTAGAAGTCTGACTTCTAATAATTCAAAAGACAAATATCAAGGTCTCGAGAATAAAATGAAGACCGGCGTGAAGGTTGCAGGTTTCTTCAAGACAGGTTTAGAAACCACCACCAAAATAAACAACAAACCACAAAAATTCAATTGAATGATGAATTTACGAGAGGTTTCTTAAATGTTGACTTTATAGACAGTCATTGTCCTTAATTTCAAAGGTTTTAAAACAAAGATAACCTGTCAAGTTTTATGCTATTACAAACATTAGGTTTTATTTTGCTAAAATAGCATATTCTAGAATGTTCCCAGTAGATCATACACTCTTAGCCTCAATATCAAAAATGCACATTTAGACCATAAGTGCACACAACTGAAAGTCTGAAAAGGGACTGGATACCGCTTCTAATGAACAAAGCCCCATTACGCGCTATCAACTATTTTATGCGCATCAGGTGAGAGCTCAAAGGCACCAAAATTACACACATTCTTTGAGTCGCTAAGTCGTTGTTGCATTTTGTGTGGCCTGGTTTCAGGGTGAATTAGGTAATTTGATAATCTACTTTTACAGCTTATTAATGGATATATGGGTCCTGCTTTCTTTTGGAGCATTTTGAGAACTAGAATATCACAATCCCTAAGAAGAATACACTTCTACTTTTAATAAAACGGACATTGTTACAGATCCAATTTGCAAAGAAACCAGGTATTTTACTGGTTGGTAAATTTAATCTACTTGGGAAATCTTCATAATGATGGAAGATTGTGCCCGTCAATTCAACAGACTCCTCTTGAGCATTTATTATTGAGCAGACCCTGGCAGGAATATGGGAAACACATGTCGATGGAACGTACACCTGGGCCTCAAGGAGCTCGCTCCTGGCGTCTTGGAGACACATGACTCTAATTGAGGGAGGGGCTTTCTAAGGGCGGTCATTGTGGATGCACCTGGGGGCCCCCGTGGCTGGGGGTGGGGGCTCCAGCATCCTGATGAGGAAAACCTGCGAAGGCCTCATGACCACCCGGGGGGCTGAGACGGGGAGCAGGACAGACAGCACAGAAACTGCACCCACAAAGGTTTCAGGGGTCTCGGCTCACTCAGAGGACAGAAAGGCACCCGAGAGGACACAGAATCAGCCCCTAGGGTGGGGACAGCCTTGGCAAACTGGAACTAGAAAGTTCCTTTGTGGGAAGGAGGGTGGCGTTTCACCCCAGTGATAAAACCCAACGGGGGCTGTGTTAGCTCGGCGGCCAAAACAAAGGATCACAAAATACGAGCTTAAACGCAGGAAAATATTTCCTCACGGTTCTGGAGGCTGGACGTCCGCGACCAAGGGGTCCGGCAGGGCTGGCTTCCCCGACGCCTCGCTCCTCCTCGGTGTGTAGACAGACAGCTGCTCCGGCCCGCGCCCGCCTGCCACGCTCTCTGCGCACTCACGCCTCGGCCGTTTCTCCCTCTGCTTATAGGGACCCTGTGGTCCTATCAGATTTGGGCTCCACCCCTCTGACCCCAGTTAACCTTCATCAGCTCCTTAAAGGGTCCTCTCCCCACACGCTCACACGTGGGGGCGGAGGCTTCAACATATGGATTTTGAGGGAAAGCAATTCAGTCCATAACAGCGACTAGTATAGGCTTGGAAGCCAACTGGGATGTGCAGAGCATGACGTGGGCTGTAGGGTGAAGGGTGGAACGGAGGGGATAAAGATGACGAGCCACTGGGAAGAGGAAAGCGGAGGCCCCTTTCCTGGAGGTCAGAGGTGAGGGCCATGCGGATCCTGATTCCAGGCTCGCAGCCTCACTCGGAACCTGTCCTAGAGCTGAGTAGACTTAGGCAAAGAGGAAAAGGTACAAAATGCTTAACCTACCGGGGCTTTTAAAACTATACGTATAGTGGCCTAGGCCGGAGGGGGAGATGAGAGACCCTCACGCAGGTCCAAACTGAGACAAGGTCACTCACTGCAGCCCTGACCACACTGGGCTGCCTGTGAGCTCCCAAGACCCTGAGCGCCAGCCGGGGGCACGTTTGCCTCCTTCACTGGAAAGTCTCGGCAAAGTAGCTCACTTTTAAATGCCTACAGAAATAGAAATTACATCAGAAGACACTTTGATGGGACAGCACTTGCTGGGTTCAGCTGAAGCAGCCGTGAGCGCTGAGAATCCGCAGCAATTGGATTCTCAGTCCCTGAATGTGCACACCGTCCATAGAACTTTGAGGCTGTTGGGCTGGACCAGACTTGAGAGCCCTCGTTTCTCAGTCAGACAGGACGGGATGGGAACATGTGAACCCTGGCTCCATCATTATTAACTGTGTCAAGACCCTTCAGCTTTCTGCAAAGAAAACAACTTTTATCTCTCAAAGGACAGATTGATACCTAATTCACCAGGATTTTCTTTTTTAAATAAAGATTACATGAACTAAAGCAGGTGGCATATTTTCCCACCCCAGAAAATGGAGCACATTTCTAACCCCAGAGTTTAATAAAACTGTTGCTGCAGATGAGTCTTGCCCCGGAAAGTATTTAAAGGAACAAGCTGGGAGCATTATATAAAATAGCAAGGATGTCTGATGCTTATAGCAATGGGAATTTTTGGTCTTGGAAGTTTCCAGTTCCTAAAATACAGTAATATCTGAGTAATTCTTTGTGATAAAAATTCTCATCTTCACTAAGCATAGAAGTTTGGAGGAAGAAAAGCAGCATTTGTTGAGTCAGTTGGACAGGATGCTCTCATATAATTCTCCCGACAATGTGTGAAATAAACACTATGGACATTTGCTAGGTAAGGAAAGTGAAGGCCATCCCGCAGTTGAGCAGGTTTTTGAAGCTGTGTCTGATTCTACAACTCACTTGCTTTCTACTATTCCATCCCATGTCCCCAGACTCTCCAAACTAGCATTCACGCAGCACACCTGTGACCTGACGCTGACTCCCAGCTCTATAACTTCGTTACTGTGTAATTCAGGTACACAGGTGATTTCTGTAAACCTTGATTCCCTTGTCTGTAAACCTAGTAGAAGGTGCCCAGTAAGGGTAGCTATTGATATATTTATTATTTCTGTATATGATTTACAAAATTATCAGAATGCCAAACTCTTGAGAAATATTTGAACATGCCCAATTAGTTTCCCAAAGCATATCATCAATTATTTTGATATTAGCACACACTAATATTACTAACATGAGAGCAGCAAAAAAAAAAAGGAAATAGTAAAGGCGGTCACATTTGTGTAAGGTTTTATTGCATGTGTGCTGAAATGTCCTCTGTGTGAAGGCAATACAGATATAGATATATAGAGAGATATATATAGATATGCTCTCAGATAATATTAGCAAGTGAAAGGTAACAGCCCAAAACATACGACGCCTTTAGCCTTCTTCGAACGCACAGTCACATTTTATAAGGTTAAACCAAAGAGTTGAGGTCAAGCATTCACTCAAGACACCTGAACATTCAATAAGCCAGCACGTCAGCTCCACATCACTCACCCATAATTGCTAAAAAGGAAAACCGTCTTCAGCTTCCGTCTTCAAGAAGACGTGTTGGGGGTGATTTTATACTTTTAATATCTTCGCATTTACCTGCACGGATCATGAGAGGATTATTTCCCTGAAGCTAATGAAGCTTGAACTTGAGAACCCGTCCTTCACACAGGTGCCTTGAGGCTCTGGAAACTGTCCTTACAGTGTGTGCCTATAATCCTCTGATTGGGGAATTTTGCAACAATAATATATTTTAAGTTCAACAGGTTAAGGCTGCTCTCTTTCCACTGCATCCTCCCTCTGGGGTACTTCAGCACTGGTGCTGGGCATGGCGTGGGGCTTTTGGGATCAGTCTAAAGGGAAGTTCAAGATCTCTTATTTCAGCCTGTTTATGCAGTTTCCATCACTTCTGTCGATAACTAAGTTATCACTCATCATCCCAAAACAATGTGTATAGTCTGCTCCGAGAACGCAGCGGGGGTCACAGAGCCCGGTGTAGGGCAGGGGTGTTATGGACCGTGTTCTGAGTGCCACCCCTGAAGGGAGGTAGCAGTGGAAGAGGGAAAGGGGGTTGAGATGGACAAAGCCAGATGCTAGTCTGTGAAATTCGCTTGAGGGAAGTTTTCTCAAGTATGACCACAGTGCTAAAAATATACATGACATTACCAAAACGAGTCCTCACTTCAGAATACAACTCATCCATAATAGTAATATTTATAAAACAAGTTTGAATAAGTATTTGACTAAGAAAAGCACCAATGATCTTTCTATTTTCTCTACAAAACAATATTACAAAATCATATGCTCACGTGAAAAGGTAATCAGTATTCAGCCAAAGCTATAGGAAAATACATGCTACAGGTATGTGAGGGGTAAAATGACTAGGAATTTTGTTTTCAGATTTTTTTCTGACATTTCTGATGATTATAGTATTTTTTCGCTTTCTAAACATATGTAAGTTGTAGTGCTTTCTTACTCTAAAGAAAATATTAACTTTCAAACAATATAATATTCACAATTTTGTCTTTTTTTTATTGGCATGCCCCCCAAATTATGACCTTTAAGCTTGCCCAAACCTAGATTGGCCTCTGAAAACTATTGTGACAGTTTGATATCAGGTTGCAAAGAATACAGTCCTTCCATAACAAAGAAAATCCAAGAATATTATAAAATCAAAGGCAAACACTGCCTTCTCCTTCCTGTGCATTCCATCTTGCTTCCTTCCTAGGTCCACCCACTGTAAGTTTTGCTCTGGGTTTTCTCTACTTCTGGTGGCAACTGGCTATCAGTGTCATAGGACAGATGTCTCTCACGGTTTTGACATTTGTAAAGATCAGCAGATATTTAAGTCTATCCAATTAAAAGAAAACAACTTTGCACCACTGTGAGCCCTCAACGATAGAACTGCAGAGAGCTTTACCGTTTACCTAATTCAAAAATAATCATTCTAGGACATTTTTCTCAAAAATATGCACTTAAAATATTCTTCCCTCTTTCTGTTGGTTTGTTGTCTGCATTGGGCTACGCAGAGGAAAGTAAATGGTCAGCGCTGAGGTCAAAGGAAGAGTCCAGAGTTACTGCCGACGAGAGAGTCTAATTGAAAAGATGGCAGTGCTCCAACCATATGAATGATGTACTTGATTAACTAGAATTAGCCAGGAAGTCGGCTTCCAAGCGTCAATTAGAGGTGCATGTGGCTGTGAAATAGGTAGATGCCCTGATTTGCGTTCAGTGACAATGTTTCGTTCTAGTTCTGTTAAAAAGAGCGTTATTTTCACACCCGTAACATAAATCCTAAAAAAAGTATGCTGCGTTAGTGGTATTCAAACCTCTACTGTATAGATGACTTAATTCCCAATATGATGAAGAGGGCATTAAAAAGTCAATCATGAAATGCCCATTTGGCCTGAAACCAGCTTAACCGAGGCCATTTGTGAGATTTTTACTAGCTGAACAGTGTTCGGGCAAAGTACAACCAATGGTCGTCATAATTAAACATTCATTGGCTTACTCACTTATTGATTAGATGTAATTCATGAATCACCTCGATGTTGGCTTCACTTCAAAATTACAAATTTAAAGACATCAATAAATATTCCCTATATATTAAGAAAATGGGTTTTAATCAAAATAGTTGATTTTTTTTATCATACTCGTGGCCAACCACAACACAGAGTTAGAATGTCTGCTGCATGCTATTTAAGTTATGGTTGATCAAATAAACCCATGTAGTGCTTTATTAACACACATTCACGTTTTAAATTATAGCTGAGATTTATAGCCCAAGGGGAATGCCTTATTTTAGATACTAAATGGAATACTGCACGAGTGTGTTTATTTTTGTCCCTGTTAATGCAGTATTATAGAGGCACAAAATTTATATCTTATCAGACAGAAAATAGAAAATGAGTATCATTAAGCCTATGATCAATT
Organism: Lagenorhynchus albirostris; assembly: GCF_949774975.1. Classification (NCBI taxonomy): domain Eukaryota; kingdom Metazoa; phylum Chordata; class Mammalia; order Artiodactyla; family Delphinidae; genus Lagenorhynchus; species Lagenorhynchus albirostris. The sequence goes on along the minus strand of NC_083115.1, from coordinate 26,185,840 downwards.
TAAGTGTACCTATCCTTGTGAGATATTCCTGAAAGGACATAAACACATTTACTATATACACACAGGCTTCTATTTCTAATGCCCAAACATGTCTCACTTTTAGAAATTGTCCTGATAAATTCTCAAAAATGGGGAAAACTCTATGTGAAATTTTAAAAATCGCTTTTTGTTATACACACATATTTATAGTTTAAGACTTTGCATTTGGTTCCTAACTTATTTGTCTGTTCTTTCACTTATTTACCCATTCATAATCCACTCTTCAACAAATACTTTCCACAGTCTTAAATAGTCACGCTCAAATTGTAGGGGCAGAGTAGCCTCACATCAGGAACTTGCCAGGAATGTGGAACCTCAGATTTCACCCCAGAGGTGCTGAACCAGAATTAGTGCTTTAACAATATTCGCACCTGCTCTGTATGTGCATTCCTGTTGGAGAAGCACTGTTGGGAGTTAAGAGCTTCAGGTCACACCCGTGGAAGATGAGCCATCTCAGCCTCCTGTATTGTTGCATCACATTTAAGGCAGTGCAGCTGGTTCCAGAAAAAGACACAAACAACCAGCTCAGTGGACTGACTGGCAATGGCTAGTTAGACATGCTGCAGTTCATAGCAGCCTGACACACACACCCATCACCAGCACTGCAGAATGTGGCTTGTGCATTTGATTTAGTCCAATGTGATTTAACCAATGCTATGCTTAAGAAACAACTAAAAGATCATCTTGCAACCTGTGGGAAAAATCTTCGAATTCTACAGCCTTTTTGATGTTGACAAAAGTTCTTGAACCAATCATTTCCAAACTTGTATCTGTCTGTGAGTGAAATTACCCTGAGGGGAAAAAATACATAAACTGATTTCCGGGAGTTTATATACCCCCTCTGCTGAATTAGCAATGTATTAAGAAGTAATAGTCCAAAGAAATATTAAAGGAAGTGATCTCTTTACACACCAGAGATGCCCCAGAAAAAGATTCTGAAACCTTGAACGTAGGAAGCAAATTCAATAAAAAGCTTCCAAATGATGTACTGAAAGTTCTAGATCATCTAGAATCTAGATGTTCTAGTTCTAAAAAACTAGAACTAGAAACTAGTTCTTAAAAACCACAGAAATACATAGATGGAGAAAACAAGTAGGTGGTCTAACAGCCTGTGGCAGTGGTATCATTGTGACATCAAGTTTGAATCAAGAAAATTGTGTTTGTCTATTACCTAATTCACTTTGATGCTGGGTTCTCTAATAGTATAACTGCTATCTCATAAAAAACTTCATCCATATTACTAATGAAACCTGCTTCACATCCCGGACAGCAATTCTAACTGCCCACTGATCTCAAGCAACTTAATCTCTCTCTGGATCTAATTTTCCTCATTTGTTAAATGGAATTAGTGCACTGGAATTTTTCTAATGCACCTTTCCGTGTTGTGTGTATTCATGAGAGCATCAAAATCATGGAGATCTTAAAGGATAGCCAGTATTTTTAAAGCAGGGGTCTAAATTTCAGTGAGTTGAGGATTAGTAGAAAAGGTACAGGAAGTTTCCAAAACAAAGTTCAATGATGTAGCCATTCTTTCCTCCTGAGACAATGGTCACAGCACAGCACAACTAGCAATTTTGATTACCTTCACGTAAGGAGAGCTGTGCGTGGGACAATCAGATACTTGGGTCAGTTTTCTATTATAACCAGTCACTTCTGACAAGTGTTTCATAAATCTGATGCCATATGAGCCTCTTCTAAAACAAAACATTTCTCAAGTATCCCCGTACTGATTAGGTTTTTGTTTTTTTTAAAACATCTTTATTGGGGTATAATTGCTTTACAATGGTGTGTTAGTTTCATGCTTTATAACAAAGTGAATCAGTTATACATAAACATATATTCCTAAATCTCTTCCCTCTTGCGTCTCCCTCCCTCCCACCCTCCTTATCCCACCCCTCCAGGCGGTCACAACTGATTAGATTTTCATTCAAATTATGATCCTAATGTGGTATATATACACATATGGTGGAATATTACTCAGCCATAAAAAAGAGTGAAATAATGCCATATGCAGCAACATGGATGGATCTAGAGATCATCACACTAAGTGAAGTAAGTCAGACAGGGAAAGACAAATATCAAAGACATGATATCACTTATATGTGGAATTAAAAAAAAAAAAAGACACAAATGAACTTATTTCCAAAACAGAAATAGACTCACAAACATAGAAAACAAACTTATGGTTACCAAAGGGGAAAGGGGTGGGAGGAGGATAAATTAGGAGTTTAGGATTAACATATACACACTACTGTATATGAAATTGATAACCAGCACAGACCTACTGTATAGCATTGGGAACTATACTCAATATTATGTAATAGGCTATAAGGGAAAAGAATTTGAAAAAGAATACATATATATATAAATGAATCACTGTGATGTATACCGGAAACACATGATATCGTAAATCTACGATACTTCAATAAAAAAGTTTAAAAAATGATGACCTTAAAATCATGCAAATATAAAACTAAGAATGCTTATAGCTTGTATACAAATATAAAATATATATAAAACAAATGCACACAAAACTATATATTCATATATCTTTTCATTTTAAAAAATAACCTGTTTATAAAAATCTTCAAGAACATACATTAATATGACGAATTTTAAGTAACAATAAATTACCACTCAAAACTGATCGGGCACCAGTCATCATCAATAATAATAATATTATTATGATCATTATTACTATTATTACCATCAATATTCTTTAACATGGCCATAATACTCTGATGAAGCTCTATTAAAACTATAGCAAAAATCTCTTTCATATGAAACACTCTGATATCATGTGCCTTCCTTTGGCCCAGATGTGTCATTTACATCACAAGTTCATGACTACCTTTTTCTCATTAGCCTGAGGATATTAAAGTAGTGCTACTTATAGCCTGTGGAATCTTAAACACAATACAAATAAGGCAGTCATGCTGATAATACAGTATATGGTTACATAGAGTTGCATAATCATAAACTGAAAATACAAAGTTAAAATCTAGTCACAGAGAACAGGAGGCCTCCTAGGAGGTCTTCAGATCCTATTTCAAGAATGCTATTCTCACCATTTAAATGGTGCTTACAAGCAAAGTTTATAGAAAAATACATTACAATCATCCTGACACCCAATTGCTCATGGGGTAGCAGAGTTTTCTACTAGCTGGGACAGAATAGGGGCAACTATAAGTCACAAATCCCCCCAGGCCATCCAGCTACAAGTCTATAAACATGGAAAAAGTCTACTATATATTGAGGAAATGAAGATAGTTCAGGTAAAATGGCCACAGAGGCATAAGAACAAATGCAGGGGACGCGGGTTCGTGCCCCGGTCCAGGAAGATCCTACATGCCACGGAGCGGCTGGACCCGTGAGCCATGGCCGCTGAGCCTGCGCGTCCGGAGCCTGTGCTCCGCAACGGGAGAGGCCACAACAGTGAGAGGCCCGCGCACCACAAAAAATAAAAATAATTAAAAAAAAATAACCTGTCAAGCTCAGAAATGATTGCTCAACCCACAGTGTTTAACAAAACAATCATTACATAATTATTATACCATTATTATAAGCTTTCCCAGGCCAGAGTATGCATATTAATAAGATACTACCATGCAAATTATGTAGAATATTATCAAGAAAGTCTGAAATGATATTATTGATATCAGAGAAGTATGTTTTTCATATACAGATTCAGTGTTTGCTGGTGTTTTATCCTCTTTCTGAATCTCATCTTGTAGATTATTATTACTCTGTCATGGTGCCCTTTTCTTTGTGCAGGGTTCACTACTGTGTTAGCAAGTTTGGGTAATGTGTCAGGTAATACAGTCTTTTCTACCTAGAACTTAGCCCCAACCATCTTAATGACAAGAAAACACATCAGTTACAAGACCCTGAGCAGAAGCCAGCAGGATATGGTTCATCTCTCGGACTCCAGGCTTTGCTACCTGCCAGTCCAGTCAATATTTGAGCCTCTCTGTTCATTGTTCCTTTTTATTTTAAATCTCTGAACTCCTAGGTAGTCGTGTTTATGATGTAGTGACGGGCATATCATACGTGCACAGAACAATGACTGCACTACGATATGCCTCCTTCGGTCATGACTTGTGTCTTTTAGATTGAACCGTGTACCTGGGATACCCTATCTTTCAACTTCCCTGTCTTTCCAGGCTTGGCCTAAAGGTCACTTCCTGCAGCACTGATTTCCCCCACAGGTGTAGTATTTCATTCTGAAATTTTACATTATTTTATGACTCGTTCAGAGAATGAAGTCTTCTGCCTATATTATTTTGTCTACTTTGCTCTAATATATGTCTCCCGAGAACCAGAGCTATGTTAAAGCACCATGTGTGTAGCAGGAGCTGAATTATGATATAGATCCATATCATCTTTCCTTCCCAAAGAGATTCCAAGTTTTGGGAAGCGACTCTCTTCCCTTGCATTATGGCGTCATCAAACTCAGTTCTAATAAAAGAAAAGATGCGGCGGAGACCTGCTAAGTTTTTGTTATTACAATGGGCCCATGTTAGTGTTCTCAAACTTGAAAGCGTCTAAAAATGTCCTGGTGACTTAACTAAAACGCAGATTTTAAAACAGTTGTCCTGAGACTCAGCATTTCTAAGAAGGTGACTGGTGATGCCAATGCTGCCTTTATGAACCACACTTGGGAGAAGTAGGAATTAAATCGACTCAGAAATATGTTTTGAACACCTGACCTTTTACAGCAATGGAGAAAGTAGCGCATTGCATATATAGAATATTCTTAAACTAGCATCTGTACTGGAGACCGGCTTTCTCTGCGTTTACTCTTCCACGAGCCTCTCTCCACCTAAACCCCTGTGTGGGAGCTGGGGCCACTTCCTTGGTATTTTGTAAGAGATTAAGAAAGAGCCCTTCCATTCAAATCATTACCGATAATAGGTAAGCGTGTTGCCACTATGTTCACATGAAAGACAATGCATCCTTTTCCATAAAATGAATTCAACTAAGAATAGAACTACCATACGACCCAGCAATCCCACTACTGGGCATATACCCTGAGAAAACCATCATTCAAAAAGAGTCATGTATCACAATGTCCATTGCAGCTCTATTTACAATAGCCAGGACATGGAAGCCACCGAAGTGTCCATCGACAGATGAATGGATAAAGATGTGGCACAATGGAATATTACTCAGCCATAAAAAGAAAAGTTATTTGTAGCGAGGCAGATAGACCTAGAGACTGTTACACAGAGTGAAGGAAGTCAGACAGAGAAAAACAAAGACCGTATGCTAACACATAAATATGGAATCTAAAAAAAAAAATGGTTCTGACGAACCTAGGGGCAGGACAGGAATAAAGACGCAGACGTAGAGAATGGACTTGAGGACATGGGGAAGGGGAAGGGGAAGGGGAAGGGGAAGGGGAAGGTGGGGCAAAGTGAGAGAGTGGCATGGACATATATACACTACCAAATGGAAAATAAATAGCTAGTGGGAAGCAGCCGCATAGCACAGGGAGATCAGCTCGGTGCTTTGTGTCCACCTAAAGGGGTGGGCTAGGGAGGGTGGGAGGGAGACGCAAGAGGGAGGAGATATGGGGATGTATATATACGTATAGCTGATTCACTTTGTTATAAAGCAGAAACTAACACACCACTGTAAAACAATTATACTCCAATAAAGATGTTAAAAAAATGAATTTTTTCACCCACTGAAATGCATATATTTTTTTTAATTGAGGTATCATTGGTTTACAGTGTTGTGTTAATTTCTGATATATAGCAAAGTGATTATATATATTCTTTTTCAGAAATGTATATTTAGATTGTACCTTTTTATACATAATGAGGGGACTATATCCACTGCAGACAGAAAGAAGACTAGTAACATCCAGCTATCTGATTTTAAATCCAACAAAACAAATAGTGTTGATGACTTGCCAAAATGTCTCTAGAGATTTTCTGAGTAACTGTAAGCAGAGGTGTGGCTTCATTAACCAGACAGTTGCTTAAAGTCACGGTAGTGGAATGGAATGCCCACCAGGGATTGGGTGGGTGGACACCTGTAACTTCCCTAAACTTAATACACTATGTATTTGCAGCTGCTGCCCAGGGATGCTCAGTATTCAGCCTTCTTCAGTCTTCCTAGGAGGGCTTGTCAAAACGCAGAATTAGAGCTTCCCTGGTGGCGCAGTGGTTGAGAGTCCGCCTGCCGATGCAGGGGACACGGGTTCATGCCCCTGTCCGGGAAGATCCCACATGCCACGGAGCGGCTGGGCCTGTGAGCCATGGCCGCTGAGCCTGCACGTCCGGAGCCTGTGCTCCACAACGGGAGAGGCCACAGCAGTGAGAGGCCTGCGTACCGCAAAAGAAAGAAAAAAAAACACAACAACGCAGAATTATGAGCCTGGACCCCAGAGTTTCTGATTCACTCTGGCTCAGAATGCTGAGAATGTGCATTTCCAACAGGCTCCATGGGGTGCTCAAGCCGCTAGATGGGGGACCACACCTTTAGGACCTCGCTGGGTGATTTCCTGTCCACATACAAGTGCTCACGGATAATAGAGTCAGTCACCTCACAGCTGGATTCGGATTGTGTAACATCCTTGTCCAGAATCCTTCAGTGGGTTCCTCTCTAGTAAACTCAAACACCTTGGTCTGACTTCAAGTTCTTCTCTGACTTTGGACCCAATTTAACAACAATCACCTTATCTCTTACTGTTTACTTCCTTGTCCTCATTAGGCCAATTTATAAATGTGGTTGGTGAGCCCCAAACATGCTTTTTGATTTTTTTTTTTCAAACCTGTTTCTTCACGAGACGGTTCTGTCTGGAACACTCTTCTTTGCTTCCCCAAACCCTAAGTGTTGGGTTGCCGTGGGGCTGAGGAGACTCAGCTCCCTCCCTTTCGTGGCCACAGTGCTGACTTCAGAGCTGCAGGGATTCCTCCCACAGCCCTTGGAAACCCATTCAAGCATCCGTTCTACAGGGGCTGTGAGTTATTCTAAATAAATTGTAAATAGCTAATTTTATTGATCTTGGCAACAAAATGCCACGGCATAATATTAAATTGCAACATGAATCTGCTTCAAATAAAATCAACTGTTCTTAGAAAATAGTATAAACGTCAATTTGGGACACTAATTCAAAATCCCAGGGTGTACCTGAGTCACGTACTGCGTAGTCTAGATATATCATGTGGAACATTCAACAAATTTTCACCAAACATGAGATAGGAATGCTTAATACTTTAGAAGTCTTGTTGTAAATTCTAGAAAGAAACAATTGACAAATTTTATCTAACGGGGGGGGTGGGATAAAAAACAAGGTTATATGCAGTTTAAAAGATTGAATAAAGGGGTTTTTAGGCAAAAAAGAAGCGGTACAATAATCTCTGAAACCTTTTCAGATAAAGCAAGATTCCAGTATCAAATGAACCTCAATTATTTCTTTTCAGATTTGCAAAGTACAATTTCAACAGAAAAGTGGAAATAATTATTTGTTTTATGTGAAAAATTGCAATTAACTCGGTGGTTGGTAGGTCTTTCCTACCTCTGGAAACAGAAATACCTCCAAGAGGGAAAAATACATATGTATATATATACATACTTTATATATATTATATATATACATACTTTATATATTACATATACATGGATATATAATGGGCATATATATTTTATATAAAACATAAATGTATATGTAACGTGTATATATGCATATATGAAGATGGATATCATTCTCATTTTGTAGTAACATAAAATATTAAGGTCAAGTGCACATATTCAGCCCCAACATTAAGCCAAACATTACCCATCAGCTTATTGGTTGGAGCTGCCTATAGTACTAAGTGCCACGTGTACCAGACAGCTGAAGATTGTCGAACGCTTCGTAAGCAGGTCTTACATTGCCATGTGATAGATGAGGAAAATGGTTGAGAGAGGTTAAAAAGCTTCTCAAACGGCATCAGCTAGTAAGCAGCCAAAATAATATTCAAATTGCGATCTCTCTGATTCCAAGTCCCTGGTTCCCATGCACCCTGCTGTGCACAAAAATTACCTTGTGTGTTACTCTGTATATTACTTTAAGCAGCAGAAAATCTGCTGTTCAAAGTAAACCAGAAACCAGAAATATGATCTCATATAGCAAACGCAAAGTTGAGCATTTGTGTTGGAAAAGTAAAAAGAAAAAAAAGAAATCAGTTTTATCATATGTCTGTAAAAGAAAATGCATTCGGTCAACATATTTTAAATGCATTTTAGGACCATAATAGAACATTAAATATTATAAAACACACATTTAGTGTTTAATAAAAGTATAATTAGAAAAAATATCAAAGTTCAATCTTATGTGAATTGTATAAATGTGGAAATGTAGCATTTTCTTTGTTATTCCCTTTATGATTTCCTCCTGGTGTACTATTAGAAATAACACCAGGCTCTCATGAACACTCAAACGTAACATGACGATGAGATTTTGCAATAGCCTTTCAAGTAGGGTGTGATACAGTCATTCCGTAGATCTTTGCTTTGTTTGTAAGAAATGCCCCGGCCAAGGGTGAGGTGCCAATGGCTGTGGCTAGTGCCAGGTAAAGGTTACCATCATGAGCTAAGGCTAGCTGACAACAACGCCACCCCCTAACTTGTACTAGGAAAGACAGGGGACAAGCTTTTTGTGAGAAGTGTGGACCTGGGTAAATGCCTGCCATCAGGGATGTATATGAGGGATCGCGGACCCTACCTCTGGCCAGTCAGTAGCAACTAGACTTTTAGAGTTCATTCTTTGTTATTGTTGATAAACAGCTCAAGTCTCTCTAATTTTCAACCCTATGTTCCAGGATTCAAGTAAACAACCTTCTTCCTCAGAGCATTGCTGGAGTTCTTGCCTCTGAGAAGAACATTTATTATTATCTTTATGGGGGTTGGGGGGCAGAAGACATGGTGATTTGCTGGGACCTGAAACGAACTTTGACATGTTCACAATCTCTCACCACTAGAAGGACACCACAGGAATTTTAAGTTGTGATAGGAGATGAAATCTGACCCTCAGGGCTTCCCTGGTGGCACAGTGGTTAAGAATCCACCTGCCAATGCAGGGGACATGGGTTCGAGCCCCGGTCTGGGAAGATCCCACATGCCGCGGAGCAACTAAGCCCGTGCACCACAACTGCTGAGCCTGCGCTATAGAGCCCGCGAGCCACAACTACTGAACCCGCGTGCCACAACTACCGAAGCCCGCGCACCTAGAGCCCGTGCTCCGCACCAAGAGAAGCCACAGCAATGAGAAGCCCACACACTGCAATGAAGACCCAATGCAGCCAAAAAATGAATTAATTAATTTAAAAAAAATCTGACCCTCAGATTGGGACTCAGTGGGGATCAGAGCGCTCAATGTCTGTTGACTTATGGACCCCTCTGAGAATAGCAAATGAGAATCATTACAAACCTACACTTATGGACCACTGACTACATGCCAGGCTAGACACTGAGCACATCAGTTCTCTACCTAATGTAATGTTCACAACACATTTAGCAGAATGGAGAAAACTGAGCCTTAGATGAGTTAAGAAATTTGCCCAAGGTCAAGGAAGTTTTGCATGGAAAAGTAGAGATGGAAAAACGGTCATTCTTTCACAGCCTTGCTTTACCCACTGTGGTGGGAGATCTCCCAGCAGGAGTGATGGATGCTGAGGAATCTCTCCACAGGAAGAGAGGCAGAAAAGTCTGCATGTGGTTTCTGGGTGTTTGCCCTGAGCTTCTGGTGTCCAGTGTCTCTGAGTAAGAACTCCTACCCTAAGGGAAACCCTTTTGTAGCAGTAAACCTCACACAACCTCTCTCTCTGTTCTGAGCCCTGAATATGCTTAAAAAAAAAACTTTGCTCAAATAAAATCATTTTCTAAAAAATTGTTCTGCTGGGCCAGTTCTAGCAGCATGAATCAACTCTGCTGAAGCAATAACCTAATAGCAGTCCAGAGGTCTCACAGATATTATTAATGTTAACTTCCAAAGGTGCCAAACTTGCTAACAGGCATTAGGAGAGATTGTGGTTCTTAGCTATTATTTGAAAGCAGTATCCACATGTGAGGACCAGCAGCTTTTAGACTTCTCAAATATCACTCATGGATGTAATATAATAATACGCCTCCCTTAAGAGTTATTCCATTTATATTGCTCTGCAAAGCCTGGTAGGGAATCAGGTTCAAAGCTAATGCTATTTCAGTAGAATTGTCTGTCCTTCTTGAAAGGAAGGAAGCATCTAAGCAAGTCTCTGGGGGGGTTCTAGGAAACAGGTGCGCTGGGCTGGGAAGAAGTGGAGCCATATGTTTGGAGAGGCTGCAGTGGATCACGATTGGATTGTCAGGATTGTGTCAGGCCCTGGCTAAGGTGGTTGATGTGGCAAGCAAGAGAGTGGTCCTCTCAACCGTGTCCCTGCATGGGAATCCCTGTTGATCTTCTGACATATCTACATGTGGAGGCACTTTTTCTAATTATAATCTGTAATTTTTACATCATCTTCTGTGATGTTTCACTGGAGCAACATGGCTGAGAAGCACTGTTCTAACTCCTGGTCGTAAATCGGAATCAAGACTAAACCCACAGGTGGGATGAGCTAAATGGTGACCGGGGCAGGACCGGGGGAAGAAGGCTGTGCAGCTGCTCCTGGGATAGAGCCAGGCTAAGGTCCAGTGTGTTGTGTTTTGTTCCATCAGCAGGATTGTTGCTGTCACTTCTCTCTGGATGCATTGACACTTGGTGGGAGTTTCCCTTTTACTGACGTGAAGTCCAGGTTCTGGTGGCCTCTTTGCGTCCAGGGACTTGTCTGTCACTGCGGGAACAGGTGAAGAATCATCTGGCTATCTCATATCCCTGTGTGGACCTCAGGGTTCCTTTCCTAATTTCTTAGGGAACAACCTAACTGCTTAATTTTATCAATAGGAGCAAAGGCAGGAATCAGAAGAAGAGGCTCTTGATTCTGGAGCTGATGTGGACTCTGTGGATTTGAAAAATAATTAGCAGCTTCCATTGCCATTTTTGATAGTGTTCGTAATAAGAGCATCACATATATACTGTTGGAAAATAGTTGAAGGAATGGGTACAAAATAATTAAAAGACGAATCCCTGTATCAGAGCTGCATGGATGCTATTTAGATAAGAAAGACAGAGAGCTTTCTGACTTCTGTGAAGACGACGTTGGAGAGTGAGGACAGGAATGTTTGCCCAATCATTTCCTATATTCTTCTCCTAAATAGAGGCTTAACAAGGTGCTGGGAAAGGAGAACTAAATATAAAATAAGGATAATAACAGTGTGTGTGTTAAAACTTACTTTGGACACATTAGTTATATTGGGATAAAAAGAGGTTGATAATGCAGTCAAAACAGTTTTCACAAATTTTCCACACATTTTCGTGTGGAGATGAAAACATGTCAGGAGTCGGCCTGACGTCCAGATGCTCAAATAGCTCATGACTATGTGAGAAAAGATGATAGAAGCTGGACCTTGCCCCTTCCTGCAAGCTGTCTGCAGTGGTATCTGAAGTATCGAGATCATTGGGTGAATTATGGAAGTGCTCTGACGGCATATCCTTGATTGCCACGAGGACTGTAAAAAGTCCTTTTGTAAAAGTCATGAAATCTCAGTTTACTAATTTTTTAATATATATTTTAAATGTGAACCCCATAAACACAATACTAATTTTACCAAGAAGTAGGATTCCAATGATACACTCAAAATGATTCGAGCAGACATTCTTAGCGATGTGTTATTGTTAGGGCTCTAAGACAGCAGAAGATGGATGATTTTAATATAAAGCTATTATGCTTAATAAGAAAACACACCGAGATTGCTAATTATATAATTTATTTTTCTCCTTTGTTATTTGGAAATGCTTTTTCAAGCCATTAGGGGTGTACAAACTCTACGATGAAATCGGTGCTGCTTTAGAGAGCGCGTTGCCTTCCGCCCAGAGGACACTGTTATGAATATAAGTTGTTGTTGGAGCGTGCATGTAACAGGCTAAATCTCTCTCTAATTTCTAACTTTCTTGAAGGAAATGAATTTCAAGAGAAATAGAAAAATAAGTGTTTTCCCCATACTGTCTGCACAATACTGTTATTTGTGTCATCGGTGATGATTGCTAGCACGTTCTTGGGCATATTACCATAGCTATTTCAAGGCACACACAGCCAAGTCCTACTTATTCAGGCTCTGCCCAGCTAGCCCTTTGGGGATATTCCAGTGCTCTAGAAATCTGAGATGACCAGGGCATCCTGTCAAGTTACCTTGGCAACAGTGGTTTACTGGACAGGATGCCAAGCTCAGGACTCAAAAGGCTCCCAGAAAATCACATCATGCAGGCATCTGCTTCCAGGCAGGTCTCTGGGGGCCAAGATGTCAGAGTCTCCCTTGAAAGCTTATTCCAGGATTAAATCACATCATTCTCAAGGTCCTTTTTCTTACGGTTAACCAAAATCTCTATTATTGTATATTCTGCTTTTTTTTTTTTCCTTTCTCCTCACTAAATGGCCCCATAACACCAGCTGGTCCTATCTCCAGCTTGTTTCCCGTCCAATCCAATTAATAACTAGAAGTGCCTGTCGTAATCACCACTTCCACGTGGCGTTGCTTGTCTGAATAGCCATACACACTTCTAGGACTTCCATATAACCGCAAATCCTTCACCTTCATCATAGAAGTTCTCCTACCAAATCTCCCCTCATCTTTCCAGCCTCATTTCTCAATACATTAAAATTCGTACCTTTTGTCCACGCTTTTATTTTGCCTGCCACAAACACAACATGCCATTTCTCAGCTCTGACTTTTTCTCAAGACTTTCACCAGAAGAGGAAGTCCCATCTTCTTACCTCCATCACCTTTTCTCACCATCTCTTTCAGAAGGATTCTCCTCCATGTGGTTTCCCCATACGGTCATCAACATGTTACATATTCACAGAGCTTATTGGTCTGGTCAAAATTTTAAGGGATCACGTGCTATATATACATATACAGTAAGTGATCCCTTTAAAATGTGTATATATATATATTCAGTATATTTTCTTTAACCACCTTTTATACTTCATTGAGACTTTTTAAACCCTAAATCAATAAAAGTAATAGACTGTCCAATTGTGTGAAATTTTTCTATTTTTACTTAATCAGATAAATGTAAATCAGACAACCTTATTCTAATTCTCTGACACACTTCTATAGGGGTATGAATCTATTGGAAAATGTCACAAAGTATGGGGAAAAAAATAAACTGAGAGTTAATATTCAGTACTTTGGTAAATTATATCAGATGCAAACGCATCTGTCTTACTTCAGTCAAAATGCTTGCTGAATATTTACTACATTCATGGCCATCTTCTAGCCACTGGGGGGACAGTAAAAAACAGGACATCATAACTTCTGCTCATCGTCTGCCGGGGAAGATACATTAAACTAGAAACTATAAGGGCTCCTAGACCCTAACATGAAACATTGGAAACTACAGGGGCCTGGGTGAGTTTATTTTGGAGATGAATAGGAAAATAGGTGGGGAGGCAGGAGGAGAAATGAAGGCGTGTGGTGAAGAGAGTAAGAGCTCTAGACAGTGTTGACAAAGGCTCCAGGTCGGGAAAAGTAGAGCATGCTGGAGAAACCGAAAAAAGACACAAAATAGCAGGAAAACGGGATGAGAGGTCCAAGGTCAGGCTGGAGAGGTGGATGGGGGTCTGCGCTTGTAGGTTACGGGCAACATCGAGGCATTAAATGCTAATTGGTAGAAGGGTGATTTTAAAATGATCTACCCTTGAGAGTGTGAGATGGGGTCACAGGGAGGATGGTGTTAAGAGTGAGTTAAGATGGACCAGCCCGCAGCTGCAATGGTCACACTGCTGAGAGAACACAGTGGGCTTGGAACAGGGAGTGGCTACGGGGCCGAAGAGAAAAAACCAAACATGAGGACGATAGAGGAAACCTGATGTGCTGGTAGATATAAACAATGAATAAGAGGGAGAATCATGACCTGAGCAACTAGGTCAACAGTGATGTCTTTGAAGACACGCAGCAGTGGAAAAGGAGCCATTTTAGTGTGTCTCTCTGTGTGTGTGTGTGTGTGTGTGTGTGCATGCGCGTGATGCAATGGTCATTTAGGGTTTGGACGCGTTGATTTTTGCAGTGTCCATGTTAATCTATGTAGAGATGCTGAGTTGAATGTTTAATACCCTTTTTGGAGGTCAGAACAGACATTAGGGTTGGAATAAACATTTGGGGATTCCTCGCACGTTGATGGTAATGGAAATCTTAGGGCTAGTTTTCTCAGGAATAGTCTGAAGACCAAACATCTTTCTACCGAGTAGAGAGGATCCAAGGCCAGTCGGGACAGAGGGAACAGCCAGTAAAGGACACGAGCAACTAGAGAGGAAGAAAGAAGGTGACAGGAATGTGTCCCAGAAGTGAAGGAAAAAGAAATGTTCAAAACGGATGGAGTGATGGTGAGGCAATAAATAATATGATGACTGAATTCCAATGCCTTTGGCAATAGACAGATCAGGGCCTCCTTAGTAAGAGTAACCCAGTGATGGAAAGCTGAAGATTGAGGCACTAAACAAGCCAGGACACACACTTTCCAAGACGTTTAAATGTAATCAGTGGGCAAGGCGGTCACTGGTAAAGGAGTCTGGGTCAAAGGGTGATTTTAAAGCCGAGAGCGATGTGAGTCCATGTAAAGGAGTACAGTCGGGTAGAAAGATGTTAGGAGGAGGGCCTGTACCTTCTGAAGGTAGAGCACGAAGAGGCAGCACTGCCTTCCTGAGAACGTGCAGGAGGTCAGGACCCAGAGGCCCACTGAAGGTCACAGCAACGTGGATGGACGGAGGACAGGTGGGCGCGGGGAGGGGGGAGTCTGGTGGAAGGAATCGGAGAAGTCCCCAATCTCACTCTCCTATCTCTACTGCGATTCATTGGGTGCAATCGCGTCTTGAGAAAGGAGGGGAATGTGTGTTACAGATAAAAAGAGCAATATTTGTAACTAAATATTACAGTAAAGTTCCCACTGTTGAAATGGAAAGTTCCTCCTGACGGTAAAGTAAGCGTAGAAAAGAGTACCATCTGCCCTGAAGTACGGCGCTGTCCCCTTTTCTCCTGAAAATCCCACTAGTGCACGAGTGAACTGAGCTGTTATGTGATGAATGTCTTTATTTTCTTATATTCCTTTTTATTTGCAGCCCCTCTGACACTTATCTGTCATCAGTTCATTCCTCATTCATGAATGATTTATTCCCTCAATAGATACTTATTGAGCATCTATGCTACCACGTGTCCCTCTGTTAGACTTTAAGTTCTTCAAAGGCACAGACCATACAGTCTTTAATTTTGTGCTGCTTCAGTCTTACAGGATAACTATTTGTTGACCTGAAAAGAGCAGCAACACCTAACAGTACTGCGATGCAATGTGCCCTGAGGAAGAAAAGGGCTTCATGAACACAAGAGTGTTCACGATGGTCGGATTCTGCGTTGGCATCAAGGGATGCAGACAGGAAATAACCATTGAATTGGTCCTTAGAAAATTCCTGCTAATGAGGAGAGAAGAATTCCATTAGTACAGTGGGTTCAGAAGACCAACTTCAAGGACTCCAGGAAAGGATTAAATGACAGGAAGCCAGCCGTGATTATGCCTTATCTATCATTCAATCAAATTCTAAAACAAGTCTTTATGATATAAATAATCATGTAAATCTCAGAATATTCAATAGAATTATAACTAAAACATTTGAAAAGCTAACCATCTGATTGCATTTAATTTTAATACAACTACTGTGCTTAATAACTTATTAACATAACTGATTATGTAGAACTCCACATTCCTTATAATTTATTGGGTGGACATTAATGTAGTTAGCAGCTTAAATTATGAACTCTCTCAATTTCTAGGTCCTAAGAATTTAACATCAGTTTTATTATATTTACCTAGCTTGCTTTTCAAGGTTTAAGATTTCATGTATCACCTTAACTAGATACTTTCGTTCATTTTGATATTAAAGTGAAATTAAACATTACATGAACGGTCTACCTGAGCTATCTGAGGCAGAATGATATGAACTGGCTTGAAAATGTAGGTAAAGGGACTGAAAGCATTTTAGTAAAGTTCATAAGATTGACATAATGCAATTAGCTGGGAAATGTCACTGCAGACAGAAGACAAATGAGGGACATAATACTTTGCTTTTCAGAGGATCTGCTCAGGAAATGTCTTTGACTCAATGATTCTGTCAAACAAGGTAAGATGTCCATAAATTTCAATGAAAACATAATACCAAACACTCTATTCTACAAAAAATAAAGACAACAATACAATGATGAAATAGTGGCTTCCAGACATTTCCAACAAACATTTACGTAGGGCGAGGGAACCAGACACCTCAAGAGCCCACGAGACTTTCTGTAGAAAATGCCATAGAGTATCACAGACTCCTCAGAACTACCCTGGCTATTAATACCATGAATGTCATTGTTGAATATCACTCCTCTACTCATCCTGGTTAATTCCGTGAAAAAATACTCCCCAATTTCTGAAATTGTTTTTAAGATTCTAATTTTCTAATATAGTTTGGGGTTTACAACAAAACTGAGAGGGAGGTACAGAGGTGTCCCATGCACCCCCTGCCCCAACACACACACAGGGTCCCCCGATATCAACACCCCCCGACCAGATGGTGCATTTGTTACAATCGTGAACATACACTGACACATCACATCCCCCAAAGTCCACAGTTTACATTAGGGGTCACTCTTGGTGTCGTACATTCTATGGGTTTGGAAAAGGTACAATAAGTATCCATCGCTGTAGTTATCACACAGAAGTATTTCACTGCCCTAAACATCTTCTGTTTTCTGCCTATTCATACTCCCCCTTCCTCCCAGCCCACAACCCCTGGCAACCCTTGATCTTTTTACTGTCTCTATAGTTTTGCCTTTTCCAGAATGTCATATACTTGGAATCAAACAGCATGTAGCCTTTTCAGATTGGATCTTTCCCTTGGTAATACACATTAATCAGGGCTCTGACACTTTCAGATCCATTTGTGACCCTGTTGTTTCTAAAAACCCAAACTCACTTTAGTTAGTTATTTATTTCCAATGGCCATGATTCTTGAAGACATTTGGCTGTTTTCTTTCAAAGATAGCTAGATATCAGAAGATTAAAACAAATCAACTGACAAAAAAATTCACAGTACTTCTGTTATATAGGCTCAGAGAAACCTTTGATAGGTTTTTGATATTATTATTGATAGGTGGCTATTGCAATGTATGATTATATTGTAATGCAGAAACATAAAAAGCACACGCTTTGTGCTTGGCTCTAGGTGTCCTAGGCATCCCTGTCGTCATCTCCATCATCATCACCACACTTCTGAAGCTAAACGCAATAGGTACACAACTTGTTTTCTGTTTTAGTTACTAGATGTGCATTTCCTCCTAAAATGGGTTTTGCAACATAGATTCACGAGGCATATCAGAGTTCTGACCATAGATACGGATTTGTAACAAGGCAGAGGAGCCAATGCAGTTAAATTGCTATGTTTTAAAATAACAGTAAGCAGTTCTCTGATACTTTCATTTAATATGCTAATAATGGACCTTCAATGGTCTCCTGTAAATGCTTACATTGTTATTAACCATGGCTATTGTAACATTTTTGGTAAATACTAAATAGACAAATACTAAATGCCTTACTAGAAAATTTTGAGTCTTCACTATTTTACTCTCCAAAGGATTTACTCAAAGACTAACAGAATTATTCAGCATCCCTAGTTAGATGTGCTTTATTTAGCAAATGGTTGAAAATGTTGTCTATAATTTAGACTATTAAAGTATATGCATAAACTATTGAATGGTAGTATTTCATAACCTTTATTCCATTTCCTATTAAAGTTGTATAAATTACTTTAAAAAATAACAGCACACACTAGCAGACACATGTCACAGTATCTCCCTACTTCAGGAAGAGTGTGATATATAGGTAAAATACCTTGGGATTTGAAATCAGACAACCTGGGTTTGAGTTCTCACATGATGTGTGTGATCCGTGTTTTCATAGTCTAGCCACTCACCCTTCTGAACCTCTGTTTTCTCATGTGTAAAATGGGTATGACGATAATATCTACCACAAATTGTTATTGGAAAGTTACGTTAAATAAAATTGTAAGTACATTTGTTATATGTATTTATCATGCACCCTTTACACAAATACTTAGAAGTGAGAGTGCTCTATGGATGTGAAGGTGCTTTATAAACTCTAAGTAGATCTCTAGATCTATAACTACCCCTGTAGGTGTAGCTACAGCTGTGTCCATATCTACTTCAGAGGGATGTGGTGGGACTGATTTCCTCTTACAAGGTCTTTGGAAGAATGGAATGAACAAGTTAATGGATGAATGAAGGAATGAAGGAATGAATGAGTGACCTTCAGGAGGGAGATGAAGCAGCTGATCTTAAAGTTCCTAGGCGGAAAGGAGACACTTTCCAAGTTTGTTTTTGGTTTCCGTCTCCAGTCGCAGCCATTTGCTTGTATGTGTACCCTCAAACCCAGGGTCTATGCTTGTACCGCAAACCTCAGCTAGGGTGGCTAAGGTGCAGACAGTGGCCTGCACTGGTCAGGGAATCTTAAGTAGCGTTCCTTCATCTCTTACACTTTTTAGCAAATTGCTAAGACAAAGTTCATCAAGAAGGGCCAAGATATTGAAGCAGCCTAAGTGCCCATTGACAGATGAATGGATAAAGAAGATGTGGTACATATGTAAAACGGAATATTACTAAGCAATAGAAAAGAATGAAATAATGCCATTTGTAACAACATGGATGAACCTAGAGGGTCTTATGGAAGTGAAATAAGTCAGAAAGGGAAGACAAGTACCATACGATTTTACGTATGTGTGAAATCTGAAAGACAAAACAAATGTAGCAAAACAGAAACAGACACGTGCAGAAAACAAAATGGTGGTCACCAAAAGCAGGGAGAAGAGGTAGGTGAGGGAGAATAAGAGGTACAAACTTCCCATTGCAAAATAAACGAGTCACGGGTACAAAATGTACGGTGTGGGGAGTATAGTCGATAATTATGTAATAATGTTGTACGGTGATGGACTAGTAAGAAAAAAATTCATCAAGAAGGAAAACTGCTGTGAAGTCAATCATGTTTAAATGCAAAGCGACCTTCCTGTCTTAAAACAGTTGATCCATGTCTCTGTAATTGGTAATGATGTAATGCCACCCGGGTCCTCCTTCCTATGCATGATTTCATATCCAACTCTCAGGAATATTTTTAAGAAAATCTTAGCGCTAAGTGCTGAAAGGGACTGGAGAGTCCCCCAGTGAACACACTCACCCAGTGGGTAGGCTCTTTGGTTCAATGTGTGAAGTTGAGACTGTAGCCAATTACCAGCTCTCTTTACCCTGGGGCTGAAAATCGTAATTCTCAGTTCATGGTGCAAGATCATTACAAACCCCTGCAAGGGCCTCTTTTTTCCTCCTCTTTCCCACCACTGCAATGCTTTGATTTTTGTCAAAGAGAATGATCCTATCACATTCGAGCACTACTTTGTATAAAACAGGATGGTATTATCACATTCTAGAACACTCAAAGTACTAACAAAGTACTAGCATTCAAAGTATTATCACATTCTAGAACATTCAAAGTACTAAAAAGTTCTAAGTTCTGTCCTCCTAGTATAAGAGTCCCCAAGTTTCCCACACAGGGCCCATGTTTGCCTTACAGGTATAATATAGATTTCTAGTTGTCTGAAAGCTTGTAATAATTTGTAAACAATATTAAATTGAAATTACCAGGCTGCCTTACTTCTCCTTGGACCAAACATAATTACACAGCTGTAATTGTTGTAACAATTAAATCTTTAATTAGTACCTGGGAAAATCTGTATCGTCTCATAGAGTCATGAATATTAATATTATCTTAATTGCTATTAACCTGTTATGATAAGCTGCCATGTTACTGGATTAATCATTATTTTGTTTTTCACATGAACACTTGCAAATTATTTAGAAGATTAATTGAAATTCATGGCTTTCCCACAACATGTGAAGATCATGGTTTTCTGCTTATTGAATTGAGTTGGAAAGTAAAGTGACAGCTTGGAGCTGTTTCCTCCACAGCCTTCCGATTTAAGGGTCTGTAAGATCTTACTTATCTCGTCAAATTGGGTATAGCTCTTTTTACAACCCAGAACCTTTTTCAAATTTTTTTCTTCATTCTACTCAACGGAAGGATGTCCAACTCTGGACCTTTTTTCTCTTTCTAGGAGTTGGTAGCCATGTGATTACACGTCCAGTACCTTTTCCCTGGTTACCTTTCCTTCTGAGCCATATTGAGTGTGCTTTAATGTTCGGAACTCAGAATGAACACAGTGTTAGCGTACAGGAGGTGCTTAATAAATGTCTGTGAAATAAAAGCAGGCTTCTGACTCTGAACCTCGCCTCCCAAGTCCTCCTGCAATCTAGGTTTGACATATCACAGGCGCAGAGCTCAGCAGAGATGTACTGTAACTCCACTCAGCTCCATTCTTGCATCCTTGCAGGCCCATATGGCTACTTGTGTGTCAACACTTCTGACACTTTTCCCTTCATTCTGGCTTCTGTGACAGAATCGCTCACTGTCCCTGCTACTGCCGCTTCTCCCTGTCTTCGTGAGTGCGTCCTCTCATGCCCCCAGTTCCCCAAACGCAGCCGGAACCTCTTCTTCTCCATCTGCCATCTCCCTACGTGAGGTCGCCAAGCCCCCAGCTTTGGTTTCCTTCTGCCCGGATGACTTCTGTCTCCAGTTCCCAAATCTCCTGTGACCTCCATGCCATGCACCTATCCACCAAATGTCTCCATCTCAGCCCAGTCGGGATGACAGTACGATCTCCCACGTGTCCCCATCCCCAGACCGGGTTCCTTCAGGGCCCACCCTCACAGTGGATAACGCTCCATCACCTAGTTGTGCAAACCAGGGGCCCGGGGACCACCCTGTCTCCACTGATTTTTACCCCTAAATGCATGTCTGCTCTTCTCCATCTCTAGGGCTACCTCCCTAGTCCACGTTACACCACGTCTCGGGGGAAACTGGAACAGCTCCACCCCCAGCTGTGTGTTTCCCTCTCTTGCTGCCCAACAGTGCTTCACAGAGAAATCTTTTTGAAATTTTGATGTGATCATGACATAGCCTTCCACAATTATCTCCGCTATTTCTCAAACTCCTTACGAATAAAAAAAAAAAAAGAGAGAGAGTGAGATCCTTGACATCATCTATGAGGCGTTCCACGGCCCGACCCTACGTTTTCCCAAGTTCCTGAGACATCACATGCTTTCTAGCTCTTGGCACCCAGCACCCCAGGCCTGGCTTGCAGCTGCGCTGGGTTGGCTGCTTTGTGCGCCCACCTTAAAGGCAACCCCACCCCGGCTGGAGCTCTAAGTCCTGGTCCGTCTCAGCACCTGTCAGTTCTGAGCCCCCAGGTGGCCGGCACAGCCAGTCTGTGGCTTTTACAGGTGTGTGTTACCTGCCGCATCAGCCCGTGGCCATGCGGACCTGTGCCGTCCTCGTCATCATCCAGGAGACAAATGATGGTTTGGCTGGCGCTCTGCTTACAGAGCTACACAGGATTTGAATAATCGGCCACCAGCTCCATTTTCTCCATAAGATCAATTATTTTTAATGTGTAATTTTGCAGAGCACAAGGTTTTTCAGGAACATGTGCTCTGCCACTTCTGCACCACTGCTCCCTCACCAGCCTCCTTATCTTGTCAGAGGATGTGGAATCATCTGATAGTGGACCATCTCCATGAACAAGAGAGAGCAATGAATAAACAAATAGAGCAAGGGGAAAAATGCTAAAACTTCCATCGCCAAAAATGAGGATCATTTGGATAAACACCCAGAAAGTAGACAGGTGAATGCCAGGGACTGGGGGAGTTTCTGTTCAATAAGGTTGAAGATTTAGTCACAAGAGAAAGTTCTGGAGACCTGCTGTACATCGCTATGCTTGTAGTTACCCGTGCTGCACTGCACACTCAAATATTTGGTAAGAGCGTGGATCTCATTATGTGTTTTTTACCACAGTTTAGAAATAAAATCACCTGCTTCCATTAAGTCTTATCTGTGTATTACAGAAAGTCTCCTATATGTATTTTTTTTGGGGGGGGTGGTACGCTGGCCTCTCACTGTTGTGGCCTCTCCCGTTGCGGAGCACAGGCTCCGGATGCGCAGGCTCAGCGGCCATGGCTCACGGGCCCAGCCGCTCCGCGGCATGTGGGATCTTCCCGGACCGGGGCACGAACCCGTGTCCCCTGCATCGGCAGGTGGACTCTCAACCACTGCGCCACCAGGGAAGCCCTCCTATATGTATTATATGCCATTCCTGCTGCCCTGAATTAACGTTCTTGGCTAAGAAGACACTAATTCATGGACTAATTTTTAGTTTACAATGATCATTCATGTAAAAAATTGACTTACTAAAGTTTCTTTTCGGGTATTTCCATTAAGTCAACAGTTTCATAAAAGTAGAGTTAGTATTGAAATATATAAGCTAGTAAATAATTATCCTTAATTTAAGAATGAGTGCTGAGTTGGGACTCAGATAACTTGTATTCTATCCTATACAACATTATAAATTTGCTTTTCATATGATATGAACCTCCTTAGGGCCAGATTCTTCCTCTTTGTAAGGGAAAATGATCATACCACCCCTCAGTTCTTTATGGTTCCCTAACTTTATTGTTCAAGTCATCCATATCTCCTACCGAACACTTACTAGACGACAGAAAGACACATTCATTGGTAGACACCCTTCAGTTGTACCTTAAAGTCAAAATGTCTTATTTTGTTGCTTCTTCCTATAACCACATATACATTTTTAATGGAATTGGTGGTTAAGATGATAGTTCTTAGCAAATGAATCTATTAAAAGTAGAGAATGAGCTTAGATGAGAAAATGTGATGGCAAAGAGTCTGTCGAACAAGATCTAAGAAGCGCAGGAGAAAAATTGTAAGGACGTAAGCTTTTTAGTGGGGGACATTCACTAATATGTCTTCATCATATACTCAGCACCCTGATATCACCATCATCTTCACAGGCAACCCACCAGGACCTACACATGCCGGGGTCTGTGATGGCATTCTGACGGAACGCCAAGGGCAGAGACAGCTGGAGTCATGGTTCTTCCCAAACACGTGCCATCCCCATCACGTGGTCAGCCATTTATATGTTGAGTTTCTTGACCGCGTGTGAGGCCCTGGGAGAGAGTTGACAGAGGCTGGAGCATTCTCTTTGTAAGGGAGTTGTAGTGTGCAGGGGGACAGACCGTATAACCATGTCCTCCATCGCACATCCTGATTCAGGGGCCACCACGTGGCTCCGGGGCTCCACCCACCCCCTTGTCTATGCGAAGGCACCTCCCAGAGGGCACAGTTCACAGCCCATTTGGCCACACTGCAAGTTCTCATTAATTCCATATAATTCACCTCACTGAATAAAGCACACAGCACAGAGACAGGAACATCACTCAGACAATTCTAACCCGGCTAAACGAATACAACATGAAAAAATAAATGCATGTGTGAGCATTTTACTGGTATTGCACATTCTAATTCACAGAAATGATTGGTTGCAATAATTTTTGGAATTTTGCTCCAATTAGTAACCTAGTACTTTTAGTTAAATAGTCAGAATCTTTGCCTTGTTTCACCAACTTAGGTTGTAAACTCCCAGAAGCTGCGTTTTTTGCTTCTCGGTACAGTCTGCAGTGCCATGTCTTTCACAGAATCATAACTACTTGCTGTTTTGCTTTGCTTGGATTGGATTGGATTTAAATTTACCTTATGAAATGCTTTATTCCAAGCAGTCAAACAAAATGTCATGGCTATTTTGGGTGTGGGTAGACAAATATCTTTAAAACCTCCTTTTCCGAAGGCTATAATCTTATCTAAATTCCCCAGTGTTACCTACACCCTTTCCATACTCTGCGAATCTCAAAATATCCCATAAAGAGAGAAGAGTATCAAGGAAATTGTTCTGAGGAAAAACACTAGGACCAGCTGATTGAATTACTTTCTTTTAGATGGATCTGTGTCTAAGAACATCACCAAAGAGATTAAATCGGCTTTACCTGAAAATCACCTGTACGGTATGCATCAGGTTGCCTTCCGTCTGTTGTTGACCGAAGTGGATACTAACAGATCAGATGCTTTATTGTAATCTCCAGGAGCTGGAAGCGGGTCCAGTTTGGTGTCCGTTTTAGTGACTTGTTAGATACACTTTAGTATTTGTGAATTGGATGATTGTCGTTTGGGAGTGTTCATTCCCGACACAATTCAATCTGACCACCAAAATTGGCTTAATGGAATGGTTTCTGATATTCACTTGAGGAGGTAATTCTGAAGCATTAAAGTGGTGAAATCCACTTTCCCTCGTGAGTCAGCAGAGTTTATAATGTGTACTTAAAGGGGGATAATGAAGGACTAGGCAGCATCTTGATTGTTTGCAGAGCTTCCGAAATTTTATTCTGATGAACAACTGTTATTTCAGTCTCCTCATTTGTGGAAATAGGGACTAATTGTTTAGCATCATCTGTGGTGTTTTCTGAGCAAGAAAGGACTAGACGATACTGACTTGATTAATCCTGGTGTATTTACATACGGAGATAAAAGATGCTATTGACTTTGAACCTTTGATATTTGAGTTGTGCATTTAATTTTTTAGCCAGATGGCACAGGTTTATATCCTAATACCCTAATTATTTAGTACTGAGTGGTAAGGCAAGAAGGTTCAAAATGATACAGAAAATGCTTTTCACAAGAGTAAAGCAGAGGGTTGGCGAATGCTAGCAGCATGTTTGCATTCAGAAAAAAAGGAGTTTGGAAGTTAACATTCTTTTGGTTAAAAAAAATAAATTAAGATTTCCTAGTTTTCAAGCGTTTAAAATTTGAGAAAATGTAAACTCTCAAAATATTCAAGAACATCTTGAGGAACTATTTTTCTAGTTCTCTGTTAAATATACTTCAACGCATGACTACTTAAAATGTCTGGCCATTAATCCTCCTCCTGGAATAAGCATGAAGATTTAGCTCATGAGAGTTTTCAAATAACTTCAACATAATTCTGCCTTCTGCCTATGTATGCATTAGATCTTCTTATTATGCCCATTTCTTCCATATTTCAAGTCATATCATGACATGCATAATCTAAAATATTAACCCTGCTATCATCTATATTTTATTAAAATACCAACTTATCCACCAACATAATTGCTTTTGGATATTTGAGCATAATTCACTGCTAATTTGCATGGCTCATTGAGTGGGGTAATTTTAATCAAGTATGGAATGAAATCAGTGATAATATAAAAAGATGATTTTAAGACATATAAAATCCTTTAAAAAACGACAATTTGAACAATCTCTCCCTATGCTCCTAATTGGTATTCATCCACTACAGGTTTTCTGAAGCCCCTTCTCTATAGTGGGTCACGACCATTTACAGCCATGCCGCTACTTTTAAATAATGAACATGTTTAAAAATCAATAGACGATCTGAAGCCTTGTTCCCCAGAAGCTCAATCAGGTAGATATCACTCTTGCGTTGCTTTATATGTTAGGGAATATATTGTCAGCTCCGCTTCATGTACGCTCCCAAATATTTTACCCAAAAAAATGTAATGAAAATTTTTTTTCTCTGAAAACTAGTTTTAAAGAGCTTCTTTAACATATATTCCATTTGGAGGAGACAAGGAATGGTGACTTGTTATAAAAATGTTAATCCTACAATCATACTGGTGCCCAGAAAAAGTGTTGTGAATGGAAAGTATAAAAGCCAAGCCTAACTGGCCCCGGAATCAGCGTTTTTAAAGAGAATCTTCCTGATCAATAAAGTCCTGACCTACTTTTCTTACAAATGCCCACAAGCAGTGTGTTTTCTCAACCGTGGATTCAATGAGAAATCAGAAACACACAGGGCAGTCAGGAGAAAAGTGCTTGGAGTATAAAACAAGGCTCCATGATACCGATCACAAGCAATTATACTTAACCCGATTTTCAAAGATCCTGAGAAAAGGAGGGGCCTGCCTGTGAGACAAGGTCCAGAGCCGCAGGAAGCCACAGATGTAACCAGAGCAAGGACCAGGCAGGAGGATGAGGCCCAAGATGGAGCAAGACAGGGCGTCAGTGACCTCTCTGATTGCCGCACACTCCGGGACTGGGGTCTGGGAGAGGGCTGCAGTACCTGGCACACCTGGCTAGTATGGGTGGTAATGCAGGGGGGTCGGTGACCAGAAGGACCACAAGACGGAGAGAGAGCTGTAAGGGAGGGGCTTTGTAAGGGCGTGGAAGCGGAACCATATCATTTAAGTGTTGTGTTTACTTTGTTTCTGGCCCTACCTCATTACAAAGTGATTTCAGGCAGCTGGTATCTGCATGTGCCCTGCTAATTAGAAAGAGGTACTAAGAGAAAGACACCCTTTCAAGTATTAACCTGCTGCAAGTCAAACTAGGGTGTTATAGCAAATGTCAGAGTAGAAAAGAGTACGGTTTATCA
Organism: Lagenorhynchus albirostris; assembly: GCF_949774975.1. NCBI lineage: Eukaryota > Metazoa > Chordata > Mammalia > Artiodactyla > Delphinidae > Lagenorhynchus > Lagenorhynchus albirostris. The sequence goes on along the minus strand of NC_083115.1, from coordinate 26,159,264 downwards.
AGCTCTGCAGGGCAGACAGACCACCTGCCTCTCTCCAGCGCCCTCTGCCTGCATTTCTAGTGGACACTGACCCTTTTTCCCACTGGCCACAGATTGAGTCTCAAAGTCTTTCTCAAGATAATGCTTTAGGCCAGTGGTTCTCAAATTTTAGTGTTCCCTGGAGTCACCTGGAGGGCTCGCCATTTTAGGGACCCTGCCTGGGGAAGGTGATGTTGCTGGTGGGGTGAAGGTGGCAAGGAATCTCATTCTGAGAACCACTCCTCAAAGCAGTTTTCTCCTGTCGAGCAGGGCAAGCATGGAAGATGAAGCCTTTCTTCACAGGATTTTATGGTGCTCAGAGCATCCCAAATCCATCTTCACTTAGAAGAGCAGGACACCAGGAGGAAGGCTCACTTCGCTTAAAGGATATACAGGGACTGGCAAGATGTCCCAGGTGTGGAGGGCTATGAAAAAGGGTCCTTGAAAGTGTCTTGCAAGTGGCCAGTCCATTAGGAGGCACTGCTGAGCAAGCTTATTCATTCCTTCAACAGATGCTAATTAAGCACTTACTATGAGCCAAGCAGAAATCAGACAGAACCCCTGCCTTCGAGGAGCTCATATTCTATAAAGGAAGACAGACTTTAAATATTAAATAATAAGCAGTGCACACACACATATACAGATATGTATGTGTGTATAGGTGCGAACATATGTGTGCATACTACATACATATAACATGTGTGTATAGATATAAATATCTATATACAATCTATATAGCTATATCTTTATTTATGTATCTATCTATCTATTCCATCTACCTAAAATCAGGTCCTGATAAGTCCCCTGGAGGAAGATGAAGGAGAGGAGTTGGAACATGGCAGGATGTTGATACTACAATGTCATGAGATTTGACCAAAGTCCTAAAGGAGGAAAGAAAGGCAACCTTGAGAACATCTAAAATTCTAGGCAGAGGGCACAGCAGGTTCAAAGGTGCGGGTGTGTTCAAGGGAGCACGAAACCAGGGTGGCCAGAGCTAAGCATGTGATGGGAAGTGGCCAGGGGTGGGTTCCCGGGAGGACAGGGTTAGAGATGTGTCAGTCCTCACAGAACACCTTTAGATTCTAGCTTTAGTCCCAGTGAGTTTTATTCACAGATGTGATATAGTCTAATTTATGTTTAAATGATCTGGATGCTGTGATGAGAAAAGAATATAGGGGGTGATGATACAAGTAAGGAGGCCAGAAAGCATCACAGGAGAAGGTGAGGTCCATCCAGATGAGAACAGGGTACCACTGAGCTACTAAGAAATGGTCAGATAGGATCTATGTTGAGGGTGGAATCCTAGGTTGTGCTGATGAATAGAATGTGTACAGGTGAGAAGGAGAAAGGAAGGGGGGAGAATGGGAGGGGGCAGATCCATATGGAAAGACCTGCCAGGCAGGGAGGTGTGCTCATTCTGAGATGGCTGCAGGAGCAGATGGGGGGAGGTGGCCGCGTGGGCTGGGGTCCTGGGAGAGAGGTCCAGGCTAGCATCTGCGTACACTGGTATCATCAGCGCACAGGTGGTGCTGGAAGCCATGAGACTGGATGAGCTCTCTGAGAGAATGAGCACAGAACAGGGAAGAGGTCCCAGGACCTGGTGGGTGGCAACCCTGCTACTGGCAGGATGCCGTCAACCACATGGTGGTGTCTTGTTGACTTTGGGTGGAGTAAGGAAGTAGAACAAATTTACAACGCAAGTCACATACTAGTTGAACCATATGTTTACATAGATCGTTTAGGAAATAGAACCTATTTTAGTGCCATTGTGGTGGTCCCTCCCCTAAACCCCTTATGACTGTTACTGAACCTTGACATTAATACATGTGTCTACACGAGGAAACATTCTAAGATGCCTTCTTTTAAAAGTTCTTGCTTTCCTTGTCACGATCAGGTGATATCTATTCATGACCTCAAAGTGTCCTTTTCATGACGATCATTGATTTGATACTTGCTTTTTGTCCCCAACACGCGGTTGGCTTTCAGTCGATGGGCAGTACCTATTCTGATTCCCTCTTCATTCTGGCTGCTGAAAGGTCTAGAACCAAACGTGGAGATGCGGTCCTTCACAGCCTCCCTCCTGGCTCACAGTATCTTATTTTCCCTTTAAGTCTTACTTTGGCTTTAAGTCTTCCAATATTTAAGATGTATTTTTGTTTTTCACTTGTTTTCCAAAGTGTTAACAAAGCCTTTAAAAATCCCCTTTTGGACTTAAGTTTTGTGTGAATAAATGAATTCTGCTTTACAAATTGACCCTGTATCACCCCTATTGTACTGGTTAGAATAGTATGCATAAATCTTTTCACCAAAATTTGACTCTAATTAGCGGAAATCAAGATGTTATTCTTTCTAATCTGAGCACTGGTCAAACTGACATTCAATCGTCTCAGCTATATGTTCCATAGTTCAAAAAGGTTGGTGAAAAATCTGATATAGGTTCAGAATTGAAGAAGGTTAATGAGGCAAAAGCAGGAAAAAAATAGAATTCTGACATGTAAAGAGAGACATGCATGATTAATACTGATTCAGTCTGTGGCATTCACCTGTTTATTCAGCCTCCCTGGTGCCCCATGAGCAGTGCAACAAAGCACTAACTCAGGCAGTGGGGGGGGGAAGGGGCACACAGCACCTGCCTTCAAAAGTTCACCTGTCGCCTCCTGGGGAGAACACTGACAACTAGCCATGTTACAAGACCTAAGGCAATAGGCACTCTACTAAAGTGCAGATGCTATGAGATACATAGAGATTCCATTCTGATTGAGGGAGTCTGAAAGAAATTAGAGAGAAAGTGGCCTTTGAGCCCAGTCTTGATGGATAAGAAACAGAGAAAAATAAGATTGGAAGGTAAGGTCATGACAGGTCTTAGATGACATTCTAAGGAAGATATATACACTCTCAGGGTCTAAGAGGAAATGGACAGTGAACATTTTTAGACAAGAAGTGGCAGGACTCCATTGTACTTCAGGAAAATAGTAAAAGCACTAGGGTTAAAGATGGTTTGGGTAGAGAAGCAATTGCATGGTAAAAGAGTTAAGAGAAAACAGATGTGGGTTTCATTCACAGGCTCTTAACTAGCTTGGCAACAAATGCCTTTAACTTCACAGATCCCCATTTTTTGTACGTAAAATTAAAATAATAACCAGTGTATAGAGCAAATCTAATGTTAAGTTCTGACAAAGCATATAAAAGGAGCCAACAGTTGAATAATATTTATTCTGGGTTAACTGTTAGTTTCCATTATCATCATCATCATTGCTTTTAGAGAGTAGGAGATCAATTAAGATGCTATTGCTCTAGAGAGCACAGTGAGTGGGACACGGTGCCTGTCTCTTCTCCCCCCACAGATGAGAGAATTGAGACACGAAATTATATGCCCTGCTTGATATAAATACAGTTGGATGTAAACTTCAGGAGGGCAAAGTACATCATCTCTCTCATTCACTCCTGTATCTTGAGCATCTAGTACTGTGCCAGGCATATGCCGTGTGGCTGGCAGGGTCTTTGTGCTCCAGCCGGGTGTCAGGCCTGTGCCTCTGAGGTGGGAGAGCCGAGTTCAGGATATTGGTCCACGAGAGACCTCCCAGCTCCATGTAATATCAAATGGTGAAAGCTCTCCCAGAGATTTCCATATCAACGCTAAGACCCAGCTGCATTCAATGACCAGCAAGCTACAGTGCTGGACACCCTATGCCAAACAACTAGCAAGACAGGAGCACAACACCACCTATTAGCAGAGAGGCTGCCTAAAATCATAATAAGGTCAAAGACACCCCAAAACACACCACCAGACACGGTCCAGCCCACCAGGAAGACAAGATCCAGCCTCATCCACCAGAACACAGGCACCAGTCCCCTCCACCAAGAAACCTACAGAACCCACTGAACCAACCAGGCAAAAGGCCAGTGGTTCTCAAAGAGAACCACTAAGTGGCTAAGCTAACCACTTAGCCACTGGGGACAGACACCAAAAACAATGGGAATGACGAACCTGCAGCCTTTGAAAAGGAGACCCCAAACACAGTAAGTTAAGCTAAATGAGAAGACAGAGAAACATACAGCAGATGAAGGAGCAAGGCAAAAACCCACGAGACCAAACAAATGAAGAGGAAATAGGCAGTCTACCTGAAAAAGAATTCAGAATAATGATAGTAAAGATGATCCAAAATCTTGGAAATACAATGGAGAAATTACAAGAAATGTTTAACAAGGACCTAGAAGAACTAAAGAGCAAACAAACAATGATGAACAACACAATAAATGAAATTTAAAATTCTCTAGAAGGAATCAATAGCAGAATAACTGAGGCAGAATAACAGATAAGTGACCTGGAAGATAAAATAGTGGAAATAACTACCACAGAGCAGAATAAACAAAAAAGAATGAAAAGAATTGAGGACAGTCTCAGAGACCTCTGGGACAACATTAAACGCACCAACATTCGAATTATAGGGGTTCCAGAAGAAGAAGAGAAAAAGGAAGGGACTGAGAAAATATTTGAGGAGATTATAGTTGAAAACTTCCCTAATATGGGAAAGGAAATAGTCAATCAAGTCCAGGAAGCACAGAGAGTCCCATACAGGATAAATCCAAGGAGAAACACGCCAAGACCCATATTAATCAAACTACCAAAAATTAAAGACAAAGAAAAAATATTAAAAGCAGCAAGGGAAAAACAACAAATGACATATAAGGGAATGTCCATAAGGTTAACAGCTGACCTTTCAGCAGAAACTCTGCAAGCCAGAAGGGAGTGGCAGGACATATTTAAAGTGATGAAAGGGAAAAGCTTACAACCAAGTTTACTCTACCCAGCAAGGATCTCACTCAGATTCGATGGAGAAATTAAAACCTTTACGGACAAGCAAAAGCTAAAAGAATTCAGCACCAACAAACCATCTTTACAACAAATGCTAAAGGAACTTCTCTAGGCAGGAAACACAAGCAAAGGAAAAGACCTACGATAACAAACCCAAAACAATTAAGAAAATGGTAATAGGAACATACATATCAATAACTACCTTAAATGTAAATGAATTAAATGCTCCAGCCAAAAGTCATAGACTGGCTGAATGGATACGAAAACAAGACCCATATATATGCTGTCTACAAGAGACCCACTTCAGACCTAGAGATACATGCAGACTGAAAGTCAGGGGATGGATAAAGATATTCCATGCAAATGGAAATCAAAAGAAATCTGGAGTAGCAATACTCATATCAGATAACATATACTTTAAAATAAAGACTATTACAAGAGACAAGGAAGGACACTACATAATAATCAAGGGATCAATCCAAGAAGAATATATAACAATTGTAAATATTTATGTACCCAACATAGGAGCACCTCAATACATAAGGCAAATGCTAACAGCCATAAAATGGGAAATCGACAGTAACACATTCATTAGGGGACTTGAACACCCCACTTTCACCAATGGACAGATCATCCAAAATGAAAATAAATAAGGAAACACAAGATTTAAATAACATTAAACAAGATGGACTTAATTGATATTTATAGGACATTCCATCCAAAAACAACAGAATAATACACTTTCTTCTCAAGTGCTCATGGAACATTCTCCAAGATAGATCATATCTTGGGTCACAAATCAAGCCTTGGTAAATTTAAGAAAATCGAAATCGTATCAAGTATCTTTTCCAACCACAATGCTATGAGACTAGATATCAATTACAGGAAAAAATCTGTAAAAAATACAAATACATGGAGGCTAAACAATACAGTACTAAATAACCAAGAGATCACTGAAGAAATCAAAGAGGAAATCAAAAAATATCTAGAACCAAATGACAATGAAAACATGATGACCCAAAACCTGTGGGATGCAGCAAATGCAGTTCTAAAAGGGAAGTTTATAGCAATACAATCCTACCTCAAGAAACAAGAAACATCTCAAAAAAACAACCTAACCTTACACATAAAGCAATTAGAGAAAGAAGAACAAAAAAACCCCAAAGTTAGCAGAAGGAAAGAAACCATAAAGATCAGCTCAGAAATAAATGAAAAAGAAATGAAGGAAACGATAGCAAAGATCAATAAAATTAAAAGCTAGTTCTTTGAGAAGGTAAACAAAATTGATAAACCATTAGCCAGACTCATCAAGAAAAAAAGGGAGAAGACTCAAATCAATAGAGTCAGAAATGAAAAGGAGAAGTAACAACTGGCACTGCAGAAATACAAAGGATCATGAGAGATTACTACAAGCAACTCTATGCCAATAAAATGGACAACCTGGAAGAAATGGACAAATTCTTAGTAAAGCACAACCTTCCGAGACTGAACCAGGAAGAAATAGAAAATATAAGCAGACCAATCATAAACACTGAAATTGAGACTGAGATTAAAAATCTTCCAACAAACAAACGTCCAGGACCAGATGGCTTCACAGGCGAATTCTATCAAACGTTTAGAGAAGAGCTAACACCTATCCTTCTCAAACTCTTCCAAAATATAGCAGAGGAAGGAACACTCCCAAACTCATTCTATGAGGCCACCATCACCCTGATACCAAAACCAAAGATGTCACAAAGAAAGAAAACTACAGGCCAACATCACTGATAAACATAAATACAAAAATCCTCAACAAAATACTAGCAAACAGAATCCAACAGCACATTAAAAGGATCACACACCATGATCAAGTGGGGTTTATTCCAGGAATGCAAGGATTCTTCAATATACGCAAATCAATCAATGTGATACACCATATTAACAAACTGAAGGAGAAAAACCATATGATCATCTCAATAGATGCAGAAAAAGCTTTTGACAAAATTCAACACTCATTTATGACAAAAACTCTCCAGAGGGCTTCCCTGGTGGCGCAGTGGTTGAGAGTCCGCCTGCCGATGCAGGGGACGCGGGTTCGTGCCTGGTCCGGGAAGATCCCACATGCCGCGGAGCAGCTAGGCCCATGAGCCATGGCCACTGAGCCTGCACATCTGGAGCCTGTGCTCCACAACAGGAGAGGCCACAACAGTGAGAGGCCCGCATACTGCAAAAAAAAAAAAAAAAAAAAACCTCTCCAGAAAGTGGGCATAGAGGGAACTTACCTCAACATAATAAAGGCCATATATGACAAACCCACAGCCAACATTGTTCACAATGGTGAAAAACTGAAACCATTTCCACTAAGATCAGGAACAAGACAAGGTTGCCCACTCTCACCACTATTATTCAACATAGCTTTGGAAGTTTTAGCCACAGCAATCAGAGAAGAAAAAGAAACAAAAGAAATCCAAATCAGAAAAGAGGAAGTAAAGCTGTCACTGTTTGCAGATGACATGATACTATAGATAGGGAATCCTAAAAATGCTACCAGAAAACTACTAGAGCTAATCAATGAATCTGGTAAAGCAGCAGGATACAAAATTAATGCACAGAAATCTCTTGCATTCCTATACACTAATGATGAAAAATCTGAAAGAGAAATTAAGGAAACACTCTCATTTACCACTGCAACAAAAAGAATAAAATACCTAGGAATAAACCTACCTAAGGAGACAAAAGACCTGTAGGCAGAAATGGAAATAAAAACAAAAGTAAACAAATGGGATCTAATGAAACTTAAAAGCTTTTGCACAGCAAAGGAAACCATAAACAAGATGAAAAGACCACCCTCAGAATGGGAGAAAATTTTTGCACATGAAGCAACTGACAAAGGATTAACCTCCAAAATTTACAAGCAGCTCATGCAGCTCAATATCAAAAAAACAAACAACCCAATCCAAAAATGGGCAGAAGTCCTAAAGAGACATTTCTCCAAAGAAGCTATACAGATTGCCAACAAACACATGAAAGGATGCTCAACATCACTAATCATTAGAGAAATGCAAATCAAAACTACAATGAGGTATCACATCACACCAGTCAGAATGGCCATCATCAAAAAATCTAGAAACAATAAATGCTGGAGAGGGTGTGGAGAAAAAGGAACCCTCTTGCACTGTTGGTGGGAATGTAAATGGATACAGCCACTATGGAGAACAGTATGGAGGTTCCTTAAAAAACTAAAAATAGAACTACCATACGACACAGCAATCCCAGTACTGGGCATATACCCTGAGAAATTCAAAAAGAGTCATGTACCACAATGTTCACTGCAGCTCTATTTACAATAGCCAGGACCTGGAAGCAACCTAAGTGTCCATCAACAGATGAATGGATAAAGAAGATGTGGTACATATATACAATGGAATATTACTCAGCCGTAAAAAGAAAGGAAATTGAGTTATTTGTCATGAGGTGGATGGACCTAGAGTCTGTCATACAAAGTGAAGTAAGTCAGAAAGAGAAAAACAAATACTGTGTGCTAACACATATATATACGAAATCTAAAAAAAAAAAAAAAAAAAAAAATTGGTTCTGAAGAACCTAGGTGCAGGACGGGAATAAAGACAGACAAAGAGAATGGACTTGAGGACACGGGGAGGGGGAAGGGTAAGCTGGGATGAAGTGAGAGAGTGGCATGGACATATACACACTACCAAATGTAAAATAGATAGCTAGTGGGAAGCAGCCGCATAGCACAGGGAGATCAGCTTGGTGCTTTGTGACCACCTAGAGGGGTGGGATAGGGAGGGTGGGAGGGAGGGAGACGCAAGAGGGAGGAGATATGGGGATATATGTATATGTATAGCTGATTCACTTTGTTATAAAGCAGAAACTAACACACCATTGTAAAGCAATTATACTCCAATAAAGATGTTAAAAAAATAAAAATAAAGTAAAAAAAGAAAAAAGATGCTATTGCTCTATTCCAAAGAAATAATAAGTCCAAAATCTAATAAAACTGCAAAAAGCATTTAAATTGCGCTTATTTTATCTTTGCTAAAACACAGAAGGTAAGTACTCACATCCGCAAGTTACACATGAGAAAACCGAGGCTCAGGCTAATGCACACTTTGGTGACACATTAGTCAGGATGTGACGCAGAGGAGGGGTGCAGAGTTCTGTGCAGGGCACTGTGATTAGTGGCTGTCACAGGCTCTTAGGGACCAAGCGTTCATCTGTTACTGCTGAATGAATTATAGTTTGTATGTTCTCCTTTCTAAGGATGCAAACGGAAAAGGAAACGTTCATTTACAGCTAGAGCACTTGCAGAAGAGCATCCTGATAGCAGCTGCCTAGACAGAGAGAAGAAGGAAGGAGTCGGTGCAGGCGTCAGCCACTCCTCTTCAAGTCCATGAAAGGAGGGAACAGATTCTCAGCAGCCTGGCACTGGATAAATGCTGTCTGTAATCACCCAATGCCAGGAGATATCACACGGCCTGTTGATTTGCCTCCTGGCTATTTTTATCCTATTCAAATCTGGGTCAGATCAGGGTGGTGGCAGCTTCAGAAGTCAGCAAACAAGGGCAGGGTGAGGCCACGTGAGAATATACTGAACTAATCCCTTTACTCAGAGCAAAGGGTTCCTTAGCAGAGTATTTCCTCAAAGGGAAAAAGCCGGCCAGGCTGTCATTTTAATCACTTGCTGGATGCCACTGGAGCCAGTGTGCAGCTTGTCTTTCACCTGGGGTCCTTAGGGGCCCCTCCGCTCAACCCCATCCTTGCTGAGTCCTCTGGGTACGGGGGTGGGGAGGTTAGAGGTGGCCCAGGTCTGAGGCCCGCCCCTCCCCCTCCCCCTCCCCGGGCTGCGGGGCTGTGTTTCTGCCCCATTGCTGTTGCTCAGTCACCCACGTGAGCAGAAGTGTAAACGCTCAGACCTGTTGAGTCTGGGGAAGTCTGTGAACCGGTCTGGCCCTGCTTGCATCTCCCAGCCTCACAGGAAAAAACTTTGCTTTGTGAGAAAAATCTTTGCTCTGTGCAGAGCCATTTTTATGAAAATTCTCCTTTTCAAGCTGCCGGAGTAGAGCCTGCAGCAAAGCCCCCTGGCTTTCAACATGTTCCTCTTTGTCTAGGATCCGTGTGTGCAGCCCCAGAGGAAGGACAGTTTGAAGCTGGGGAGGGGAGGGGAGGCCGGGACCCTGATTCAAAGACCAGAGGTGCTCAAGGGATCCAAACACGATTGACTTTCAAACCTGGAAGAAGCTGGCCCTGAAACAGTTGGGCATTTTCTCTTTCTCCAACTGTACCAACTCATAATCAACACGTGTTGGTTGTTTTTTTTTTTTCTTGTTTTCACAGTTTGGAGACAATCTCTCAAGATCCTAAGAATTCAATATCCTAGCCATCCAGTGTCCACACAGACACATATAAAATGCACACACACTGACCAAGTTAACAACCACAGGTGAAATTTCTGTGTACCTCCTGGCAGACATGGGAAATTCACTTGGCAATCTGAAAACAATGAATTTAGTCCTAAAATATTTTTGAGACTAAAACAATGAGTTATACCACGGTAGGTATCACAGTTATAAGGATGTAAGTTACAATTTTATTTATGCAACACGGATGATAAGGGCTTAGGGGTGCTCAGTCGGTAATAAGAGGGAAAGACATTCAAAACAGTTCTGCTGTTCTAAGTGTGTTAGGAGCTTCTTAATGCTTCCAAGCATTTCCCTTGTATCAAGGAAAAGACAAACGCAGACAGAGGGGACTCAAAACTAGTAAAGCATATGCCACGGCCTCAGGTAGTTATTAATCTCATGGCAGAAACAGACGGCGTAAGGACTCTGACAGGAGAAAGAACGCAGAACAACGAAATCAGAAACACGTGTGCTCGGGGCTCAGCGAAAAGGTGGCAATTGAACTGGATCTAAAATAAAGGAGCTTCACAGGATAAATTCATGGAGTAGCTTTGAAAAGCTTCTTCCCAAAGCTTATTTTTTTTAAAAGAGCAATTGTTCAATATGCTTTTTAAAAAAGTCTTGAAGAAGTGCATCCCTTTTGACCCATAAATTTTACTTGTAGGAATTGATCCTAAGGCAATAAGTGCACTGATTTTAAAAGTACTCGTTATAATGTGGTTTATTATGAAATTTATCAAGATATCAGAAGTACGATCACTTAGCTACACGAGGGCATTGGTTTAACAAGTAATGGCATATTAATTTGATGGGATAGTACAAAATTCACAAATTATATGTATTGATGTAGAAAGAATTATAATCTTCTCTTAAAGAGAAAAAATAAGTTTCTTAAATGGTATGTAAATAGGCACACCATTTCTAATATCTACCTACACATGTCTATATGGGAAAGTATTTAGAATATTAGATGCATTTTGTGACTAATTTTAATTTCCCTCATCTTTTTTTCCTTATTTACTATTTACGCATTGATCATGGAAGAAGAAATAATCCAGGATGTTCTGTTGAGCTGCATCTCTCTGTAATATTCTTTTGTGCCAGTGAATGCTTTTAAATATAATATTTAGTGGATATTTTTAACCAATTTGGAACAAATGTTTTTTTAACAAACTTTCAATTCTTCTTAAGATTGTTGTAAAGACCAGTTTGGGGCTATAATTTGTTACTTACAGGGAAGGATCACAGGTGAAGATTCCAATTGATTAGAATAATTGCTTTCAAGTGATTTGTCTCACTAGCATCTCTGTAGATATTAAAAGTTCATAGAAAAATGGCAAGAGGAAAAATATAAGTATTCTTTGTTTTTTAATCTAGTTAACTATGTAGTTATGAATAAGGAAAATCATAAGCGAGCAGTTGTCTAGGAAGCCACCTGGCTTTATTTACCTGGTCTGTTTATCCTCTATCAACACGTATCATATTCTTGAAAAGCAGTAATTACTAAGCAGTCTCTCCTTGGATAATCTGCTCTATATATACACATACACATACATACACACAATGGAATATTATTCAGCCCTAGAAGCCATAAAACGAAGCAATCCTGCCGTTTGCAACCCCGTGGAATTCCCTTGTGGAATTCCTTCTGCCGAGCAGCCTGGCCCAGGCTCATGTTCCTCAAGAGGCTTTGATAGCTAAATGGCTTAAACAAGATATTCAACCCTACCGGACAAAAGGACCATCGACCATCCGACGTGCAGGAGAGACGAAGGTCAACAGCCCTGACTTAATTCAAGGGCAGAGCAGCGTCTGCAGCTCCACTGCACAGGAGGCTGCCTCGAAGTCCTCCAGGGCTCACCAAGAGGCTCACCTGTTTTCGATTTGACCTGAGCTTCTGCATCTGTTCAGGAAGTGGCCAGGATTCACAAGCTGAGAGGAGGTCAGCTCAGGAGGCAAAGGGGTTGTAAACTAGGATGTGATTTGGCTTTCACCAGCCGCCATAGTCCTGCAGACTTGCAGTGATGTGCGTTTTCAAAATCTAAAAGGCAGTAAGTTCAAGATTCAACATTAATTAAGTGAATATACCTCTCCTGTGCTGTAGGCTGAATCTGAAAACTTACTCCATGCCTGTACGGCTTAGTTCTCTGTCTGTAAAATGGGGAAAATAATATCTATTCCAAGTAAAAAACACAACAAAACAAGAAACCCAGATGGATGAATGGCCACTGCCCATCTCTCTGACCTTGAGGTGGGTGGACCAAAATAGAGGACAGTATGCTAAGAAAAACAAGCCAGATACAGATGAATACCTTTGATCTCACTTATAATCTAAACAAGTCGAACTCATAGAAACAGAGTAGATGGTGGTTACCAGGGGCTGAGGTTAGGGAAATGGGAAGATGTTGGGCAAAGGTACAAACCTCCCCTTTTTTTTCTTTTCTTTTTTTTTTTGGTGGTACGTGGGCCTCTCACTGTTGTGGCCTCTCCCACTGCGGAGCACAGGCTCCGGACGTGCAGGCTCAGCGGCCATGGCTCACGGGCCCAGCCGCTCTGCGGCATGTGGGATCTTCCCGGACCGGGGTACGAACCCATGTCCCCTGCATCGGCAGGCGGACTCTCAACCACTGCGCCACCAGGGAAGCCCTCAAGAGAATTCTTTATTAAATGAAGCTATGGACAAAGCTTAGGACAAGCCTTACCATTTCTGAGTGTGCTAGTAATCTGTGACGTGCTGACAGGGTTTACGTGTGAACAGTGATGTATCTCTGCTGGAAAGGCTGGACGTGGGCAGGGACACCCACAAATTCTGATTCCTGGAACAAGTGAGGGTCCCCCACAGCCAATTCCTGCCTCTGTGACACTCGTGTACTTGGTGGCAGGCTTCCATGTGTCTGAGCCATTTGGACTCTCATATATCTTCCCTCATGCTGTTGTATGTTCTTGCTTATTTCACAACTGAAACTTTCAGGAAGAATGGGCTGGAACTCTATTTCCTAAATACAATATATAATCATTGAGAGAAATAAACATACATTGACCTGAGAGCATGTTTCTCCTTAACGTTTGGATGCCATGGACTCCCCAGTCCTGTTTAGTAGGATTGGCTACCATGTGGTCAGAGTATCCATTGAGTGGGTGTTAAACCAAGCTGGCCTCTTCAATCACTGGTTTTCACTGGGTCATCGAACACCAAAGCACGTCTCTGCCGGGTCAGAATTGGCCCTTTGAGGTTCGAAAAACTAGCAATCATCCTTCCTGAATATTCCCTTTTCCCTTAACTTCTGGGCTGTCAGTTTTCCTCTCTTGATGCTCAGTCCCTCTCTGTCACCTTGGAGGACACTTTTTTGGACTCGCCCTTAGACATCTGTATCCCCCAGGTTCACACTGAGTCTCCCCTTCTTCTCTGTTTATTTCTTTATCCTGAGTGTTTATGCACTGCCACCTGCAGGACGCCCTCCCTGATGTCGTGACCCTACAGTCTGATGAGTTCCCACCTCCTGAGCAAGCAGGCTTGCTGGGGCAACGTCACACAGCCCTCCTCCTGCAGCACAGTCATTGGCTTACTTATGGGACTCCTTGTTTTAGTTTAGAGCTACCAGAGGACAGTTCCACACCCTGCGGGGCTTAAACAACGGACATTGATTGTCTCACAATTCTGGAGGCTGCACGTCTGCAGTCAAGGTGTCAACAGGTTTGCTTTCTTCTGACAGCCATGAGGGCAGGATGTGTTCCAGGCCTCTCTGCTTGGCATGTAGACATCCGTCTTCTCCCTGTGTCTTTGTGTGGTCCTCCTTCTGTGCGTGTCTGTGTCCTAATCTCCTCTTCTTATAAGAACACCCATCATGTGGGTCACACTCACATCCTGAGGTACTTGTACTTAGAACTTCAACACATGGATTTGGGGGCCACAAATCAGCCCATAACACCCTCAGTTAGGTTGACTGTAAACCATGTGAAGTCAGAGACAAGGACTTATTCCACTTCGTATTCCTGGCACGTTGCACAAGGCTTGGCATGTGGAAGGTCATAAATACATTTGAAAAATTGAGGCAGTATTGGTCTCATCAATGTGAAATAGAAAATAGTTGACATGTTTGGAAACTTTTTATGATGATATATAGGTAGACAGAGACCTGCATATATATTACATAATACATCAATATCACAGTATATGTCATATATCACATATTTAACTTGCATACATATGAGTGTGTTTTGTGAGTATGTATGGATAGATAGATAGATAGGTATCCACGTATAAGTTCAGCAAGCAATCGTCTTTCCATGAATCTCATTGCTGCTAGGGTAGAAGTGGGTTTCAGAACAAAACTGAATTTTTTTAGGACGGGAAAGTAGGAAAGGGTTCTTGCGAGGCGGCCAGGAGTGTCCAGTCCGCAGTGTATGTGCGTGATTCTTCACACAGAGGAGGCTGGAGGTTCAGGTGAGTCAGTCCCTGAGGTCACCCAGCCGGGAGGGGCATGAGTGCAGGCAAGGGAGGCTCCAGAGTCTGTGTTCGTAATGACTATAGGTTCCCAGAGTCCGCAGGTGGGGGAGAAGCATGGGGCAGCCTCCGTGAGGTTCCAGCTACCCCTGGGCCTCAATACAGAGCCGTGGGTGGAGGGAGCTCACTTGCTATGGCAGCACTTGTGAGATGAAGGTGACAAGCACAGATCAGACCACCTGGGAAGGAGCAGCCATAGACCGAACCCAAGGGCTGCGTGTCCCTGTGTGAAGAGTAACCAGGTTTGCAGCAGCCGGACGGCGACACCGGTGTGCCTCTGTCAGATGTGCCCCCGACTCTGATGATCTCGCATATCAGAACTGTACCTTGGGTCCCGTGCAATTAGGGACAGCTCATCTCCTACCCTCCTGCCACCGAGAATGTAGCAGCATCGGGGAGGGGGTGGATCTTACCAGCTAGTGGCATAAGGAAATGTCATTATATCAAGTGAGGAAAAAAGTTTCCTGATAGAAAGAGAGACATTTCAGACCCTTGAAATGGGCTAGGATAACATTTTACCCCAAGATTAAGGGGAAAAATATTTTTGTAGTGTCTTAAATAATACATATTGCTAAAAATAACATCAAAGAGAAAATGGTGAGTGATCCAGTAATTAAATGTCATTTTGTTTTTCGGGTTTTTTTTTTTTTATTGACAGTCTTGGAGTACTGCCTATGTGCATTTATTATAGAAATCTGTTTGTAGATAATGTCTTTTTAATAATCAACAAATCGTATGGATGTGCATCCATGCCTACAGCCAACTATTGGCTCTTTTGAAAGTCCAGGTGGTACAGGAGGCAAAGAACCTCGTTTCCTGTTGGCAAACCTCAGCTGCCTGTCTTTGCAGGTGGTACTAAAAGAACCCGCCAGAGTATTAGATGGAGCCGGGGATGAGAGACACACACTGGAGGTTTTGTTTCCCAAGTCACCGACTCAGATCCAGACCAGTTTGCTGCAACAGAGATATTCGGTGCAGATGTGACCCCATGTCACCTGTGAACGGGGTCCCCGCCACTGTGCAGGTCTCTGGTGGGTGTGACCACCCCTCAGGCCACGAGGGCAAAGCATGCCCCTGGGCTGCAGCCACATTCCCTGCTGACCTCCTTCCTAGGTCACCGGGGTGCACGAGAGGCCCAAAGGACTTTCCACTGAAATACTGTCTCTTG
The DNA here is from genome assembly GCF_949774975.1 of Lagenorhynchus albirostris. Lineage (NCBI taxonomy): Eukaryota > Metazoa > Chordata > Mammalia > Artiodactyla > Delphinidae > Lagenorhynchus > Lagenorhynchus albirostris. The sequence continues at coordinate 26,143,356 of NC_083115.1, read as the reverse complement.
CCCGTCTATCCTATTACCGTCCGTCTGGGCCATGTCCCGGGCTTCGTTCCGAGCTACTGCCTGACATTTAGTCCTTAAGCTTTAGAGGACAGGATTTGTCCCATTCTTTCCCAAATGGTTCTCTCTGCTTGACCTCTGGATTAATGCCTAATGCCTGACTTGCTGAAGCCCTGGAGGTGTCTATGCCCTGCTCTCAATCCCTCCTGTCTGGGCTGGGCTCCTTTGCCCCGTCTCTAATAGGGTCCATCGCGCACCACCTGCTCCTTCCTTGACACACATGGATGTTCTCGCTGGCTTCAGTGAGGCCTGTATTACTGCTCTGGACCCCTTGGATGCCATAGATGGAACAAAAAGAAGATGCCAGAGCTGATCCATTTGGCATTCACACTCGGCAGATCACGACACTGGCAGGAAATCGCCGTGCGTGAAAAGATAAGAATGGCCTTCTCTTGATGATCTTAACTTTTTATAGTCTCAAGCCGTGCTGCTCTTTCAGGAGCAAAAACAAAAGCATAGAAACCACTTAAAATGGATTTATTGAGACTCCCGTGTATGCAAAGTACCAGGATGAGGGCAATTAACAAGGTGCCAGGTGTACCCTCAGGGGACTCACAGTTCATTCGAGGAAGCAGACATCGATATGAACATCAAAAGTACAAGATGGGGCTTCCCTGGTGGCGCAGTGGTTGGGAGTCCGCCTGCCAATGCAGGGGACACGGGTTTGTGTCCCGTTCTGGGAAGATCCCACATGCCGCGGAGCGCCTGGGCCCGTGAGCCATGGCCGCTGAGCCTGCGCGTCCGGAGCCTATGCTCCGCAACGGGAGAGGCCGCAACAGAGACAGGCCAGCGTACCGCAAAGAAAAAAAAAAAAAAAAAGTACAAGATGGGCTCTTATAATTTCCATAGACATATATGGGTCAAGTGCTAAAAGATTATGAACACAGGACAGTTGATTCTACCTGAGATAAGAAGAGAAGATTTTTGGAGGGGATATCTTTTACAAAAGCTTTGAAATCTGAGAATTTAAACAGGCAACTGTCAGCCAAAGGGCTCTGGATGGGAGAGGACAGCTCAAAGTCAGGGAAGCATGAAGGTATAAGATGATTTAGGGAGCAATTCCAGAAAGGGCACAGAGAGAAGGCAGGACATGGGCAGAGTCATACCATGAAGCATCTTCAATCCCATGCCAAGAAAGTTGATTCTTCTCCGAGTGATTTGGAGCCATTGGAGTATTTTTAGGAAAGTGCCTGTGAGTTGTGATTTGGCCTGGGTGTCTCCACAAATCTGCACTTTGGAAATTGTTGCTCTCGAATTGTCGTCCCCAGTCCAGCAACTCACCTGGCAAGTCACAACTCAGATGTCGCATTTCCAGGAGGGTTTTCTGCCAAGAAGAGTTGGAAGCCCTATTGTGGATGTGTATCGTGACCCGTGTTCCCCATCTGGCGATGCTTACCCTACGTGTCATACCCTGAGGTCACTCTTCTCTGAGAGATTCTGGGCATCTTATTTTGCTGACAGCTGTATCTTTGGTGCCTAGGATGTTTGTTTATAAATGTTGAATTGGGTTGTATTTAGGGCAGTTCACATCAGGGTTACACCGAGTGGATTTGAATAGGGAGGGGCAGGAAAGCAACACACAATTAAAGAGACCTTTTCCACAGCACAATTAGAGGTGATAGGGTTTGGGCGAGAACCTGGGCAGTGCTGGGTTAGAAGAATGAACACTGCAGGGTTGAATGCCAACTTAGCAACTGGACAGATGCTGTGTGCAAACCTAAAGTTGAGGAGACGGCTATGAGGCGAGGGTGCTGCACACACGCTGATCCCTCCCTTGCATCCACTGCAATCACGCCTGTTTTGGTGCGGCCAGTGTTACCCATCTGAGAACTTGCTGCTCCCAGAAATCCACGGAACCCGGTGCAACTAGGGTCTAAACATCTACCAAAGGCCAGCCTCAGGGGTGGGTATTGAGGGCATTTCTGGGGCAGCTGAGCTGTGTCTCTGTGGGTTTCCTGAGGGTTTATTAAAGTAAGGGGAGACTGGATGGCCAGTCAGGGTTGCTGGGGCATGAAACCGGGGGAGTCCGTTCAAATCTATTCTGTGTGACCAGCCCCCTCAGAGTCGTGCATGGGTCTGTGTGGAGGCCTGGGTCCCGGGCAGATATGACACCATTGCTCTCTCCCAGCACCATCCCCCCACTCTGCTCACCTCTAATGCTATAAAGAGATCTGATTCACCCCATGAAGGCATCTTAAGTCACGAACACCCAGCCTGGCATCATAACATGAAGGATTGTACAGAGTAGCCTTCACTTTGTGAGATGGGACCTGGGTAAGGCCCCCTGGGAGTGTTTAAACTTACCTCTTCCATTTTCCCATCCTATGTATATTCAACCTCTACTAACTGCCCGGCACTTTACCGGGTGCTAGAGAGACACTGATGGTAACACAAGCTTCATGTGTCACAGGAAAGATGCACATCCAGTAAATAACCACACAAGAGACCAGGTCGTCACTAATTTGAAATGTCTGCAAAGGAGAAACTAGGGAGGGAGGAGAGGGCAGAAGGAGGGAGAAACAGCTTCACCTACGTGGTCAGGTCAGGCTTCCCCGAGAATGTGACATATCATCTGAGCTCTAAAGGATGCCCAGTCTTACCAGGCAAATGGAGAGGAAGTGGGTGGTGGGGTAGATGCGAGAGAACAGTGCATGTCAAGACCCTGAGCGGGGAAGGAGCAATGGCTGTACGTGTGGGCACAATGAAGTCAAGTTCATGCCAGAGTGGAAGCAAGGGGAGAGTGTGAGCCTGGAAGGATGGGTGTCCCATCCTGGAGGGAGCACCAGGGGCTCCAGGACCTATAAATTATTTTTGCAAAAGGTATAGGGGGTATGAGGCACACAGAGAATGTGAAAGATGATGCTAAAGTCCTAGGGTGGATAAAATTACCAAGAGAGAAGGGTGTAGCCATGGGTGTATAATAACAATAAAATGATAGAATCTTCACAAGTGCCTGGAGGAAAAAAAGGCAGAGAGAGAGAGAGAGAGAGAGAGAGAGAGAGAGAGAGAGAGAGACAGACAGAGAGATTGTTGTCCAAGAGAGAAGATCTTCATGAGATCTTCATGAGAGTTAACCATGAATGCCAAGAGGGTGAAAGAAAAATCTATTAGAAAGTATCAATTTGATGAAAGGAAAAACTTTTAACGGAGAAGTCTTCCGTGGTCTGCTTTTAAATAGGCGGTGGGTGTTTTTTTGTTTTTGTTTTGTAGTCGTAGTTGTTTTTCCAAGAGGGTATATGTGTGTGTGTAAAACCTTTGGAATAACTTTCTAGAAATATTTGTATGTAAATATGTAACTATTGTGTGTGTATATGCACATGCTTGTGTATCTGGTATACATATATTTGTGTATGTCCACGCACTTACATAGCTCTTTTTTTCATTGCTTTTTCTATTCTTCCAAGGTAAGGACTACCTTTTACTTCCGTTGTTATTTTCTTCAGTGCCCCAAATAAGGCTTACGGTGGCAGCATTAGAAACTCAATGTAAAATATGTATATATATTCACAAGACAGCAGATTTCACTATTAACATGAATAACACCCAATTAGAAATACGGCATTTCAGGAAAACTTCATTTGATCAGATTACTCTAGTTAATTTTGACAAAACAGAGATAAGTGAAGCACCACACTGATTAAATGTCCACAAGAGCACAGAACTAGCACAGCTTCCAGATGACTTTCTCCCCAACTTGACAAGCAATGAGTCTCTTCAAAGTAACAGATTTATTAAATTCCTTAGTCTCCTTAGGGAGGCTGGGTAATTTACAGTCCATGTTGATGGTATTAATGCTTTCCGGCTTCTTAGTCATCGCCGTTAAAGAGGTTTAACCACCAAGGAACCCCCAGAGATTTGTGTGATGATTTCCTAAAGACTTAAGAAGTCTGGCTTAATGTCAGAGGAGTGCTCAAAAAGAGCTCTCTGAGAAAACTAGCCTTTCCCAATGCATTTCAGAACACTATCTTGGTGACTCAAGTCTACAGCTTCAATTTACATAAGTAAACAGATGAGTCACAGACACAGGGCGTGATGTTTGGGAAGAACAGTGTGCTGGGCCCCTTTATGTCGCAAAGGAGGAAAGAGGAGTTGATGGAGGTTAAGTGGAAAAAGACGTTATGGATATATTCAAAATAGAGTCACAGGATTTATGGTAAAGCTATTTGGAGAAAATGGAACAGCCTGGACGGTTCTATGTTGGCTCAAAGACGATCGTCTTAACTTTAAGGATCCCATGAGAGATCTTCATTCATTCATTTATTTTATTTTATTTTTTTTGCGGTACGCGGGTCTCTTACTGCTGTGGCCTCTCCCGTTGCGGAGCACAGGCTCTGGACACGCAGGCTCAGCGGCCATGGCTCACGGGCCCAGCCGCTCCGTGGCATGTGGGATCTTCCCGGACCGGAGCACGAACCCGTGTCCCCTGCATCGGCAGGTGAACTCCCAACCACTGCGCCACCAGGGAAGCCCCATTTATTTATTTTAAAATTTCATTACATTTATTTTTTATACAGCAGGTTCTTATCAATTATCCATTTTATACATATTAGTGTGTACGTGTCAATCCCAATCTCCCAGTTCATCACACCACCAGCCCCGCCACCGCTTTCCCCCCTTGGCGTTCCTACGTTTGTTCTCTACATCTGTGTCTCTATTTCTGCCTTGCAAACCGGTTCATCTGTACCATTTTTCTAGGTTCCATATATATGTGTTAGCGTATGGTATTTGTTTTCTCTTTCTGACTTACTTCACTCCGTATGACAGTCTCTAGGTCCATCCATGTCTCTACAAGTGACCCAATTCCGTTTCTGTGGCAGGAGCAAAACCTTGTTGAATCCTTTGAAAGAAATGAATTTGCCGATGGATTAAATCGCTTAATTTGGCATTATTGAAACAAATGTTGAGAACTACTGACACCTTTAGCCACATCTGTAGGGACTGCTCAGTATCCACGTTGTTGGGCTTGATGAGCTTCCTGACCCAGTTGGAGATGCTCCAGAAATGAAATGCATCTACCAATTCCTCAGAAAGACTTTTTCCCAGCTGATTGCATTGAGGTGTTCTTTTTTTCCTCACCATCCTCCTTTATTTTATAAGCCCAGAAATCTTTGATTTGCTTGATTTTACCAGGTCATTTGTTTCTATATGCTTAGGATAAAAAAGTTGTCAGTATATTGTAAGTTAATAGACAAAGATATTTGTTATGCCATCATTTCCTCTTTTCTCTTGAAAATGGTTCTGCTTCTGTCTTGTACTAACCATGTCAAGTCCACTATTGCCCCATAATTTACCTCTCACTTCCCAAACTATTTATTTATTAGAAAACCAATTCCAACAGATTTACAAGAAACACAGCTAAGAATTGTAGAGGACTTGTAGGAGATCTCACTGCAACAATGATAGACGTTCAATTGTTGATAATTACGGACAGGGTTTAAACTGCACTGGTTCTCTAAGGTTATTAACAGGTATACAGTGATGACAGTTTCTACCATATGGACTTTCTTTCAGGACTGTTTTCGAATGAAAAGTAGGATACACATATTAAAAGGCTGTAGTAGTTTTCCATTGCCGCCATAACAAATTAACACAAACCTGATGGCTGAAACCAATACAAATTTATTATCTTATGGTTCTACAGGTTATAAATCTTATACAGGTTTTGCTGCAATGAAATCAAGGTGTCATCAGGGCTGTGTCCTTTCTGGAGGCTCTAGGGGAGAATGCACTTACTTGCCTTTTCTATCTTCTAGAGGTCACCCTCGTTCCTTGGTCCATGACCCTTTCCTCCATCATCAAGGTCAGCGACCACCTGTGGAGTTTGCACAAGTCACTCTGACTCGATTTCACAGATATCCCTCTGACTGTCTTATTCTGTCTCCACCTTCCACTTTTAAGGATCTTTCTGATTACATTGGGCCACCCCAGCATCCAGGGTAATCTGTAACTTCATCATATCATCAAAGTGCCCTTTTCCCATGTAAGGTGACATAGTCACAGACTGTGGAAATTAGGCTGTGGACACTTTGGGAGCCATTACCACAAAGGTATTCAGTTGAATTTCTTTACCTCTAAACCTTATCTGAATCATCCAGGATCTTAGTAAATCTGCCTTATCATCCGCTGGCTTCCATATTAGTCAACTTTCTTTAAATTTGCTTGTAATGAAGGAATGACTGACTTTGTAATACGATCTTTCTGTTAAATGGCATCTCTAAGGTTAGCCCCTGCACTAAGGAAGGTGAGAGAACAGCTCACAGTTCCAAGGATAGGTCTTATATGGAACAGTGACCTGCCCCCATATTCCCCCCAAAACAGAGGATGTGAATATTTGTTGCATTCACGCAGCCCAGTCAAGAAATCCATGCATGTTAATTCACTCTGGAGTATGATTCATTTGCATGGCTTGGCTCTAACCACGGGAAATAAATTATATAATTGTTACTAAATCCTCACCTTTGATTCTATATAAAAGAAATCTGCACAGGAATTATGCATTTTTTGAATATATACACTAGTTTGATATACATCGTCTAGTTATCTTCCTTACTCAATATTTTACAAACTGCCTCATATATAATAAAGCAAGAATCAGCAGACTATGGCCCACAGGTCAAATCTGGCCTATAAGCTAAGAATGGTTGTTACATTGTTCAGTGGCTGAAAAAAACATCAAAAAAGAATAATATTTTGTTATGCAGAAAAATTACATGAAATGCAAGTTGTGTCCGTAAGTAAAGTGTTGTTGGAACATATCACACAGGGCTGCTTTGGGGCTACAAGGGCAGAGGTGAACAGTGGCAACAGAGACGATGTGACTCATAAACCCTAAACTATTTCTATCTGGCTCTTTATTGTTCAAGTTTGTCCACTAACACAAAACTGACATGTTTTGGTAGGTAAGTATTTGGGAGATATGGCGGTGAAAGGGGGATTTGTTTATGTGCATTGCTAATGTTGATATGGAACTAAAATGTAACTCCACCTAGTTTTTGAAATCAGAACCACTCCAAGAGAATCTAATTAAGGATAAACAATATTTTTAAAGCAACAGCAAAATAAACGTGGATTTCAGTTATAAAAATTTTAGTAAGTAGATATAGGTGAGCTGGATCAATGTGGGTTTCTGAATCCAGAATTTACTTCTCTCTTGGCCACTGTCACTATTAGGCAAAGAGGTATGTGACTTTTTTCTAATAGAATTTGCAACGTAATCTCACCAGGAAAAGAAAGGTGGCGGAAGGAGCCTTCAAAAAAAATATTAGAATGATGAAATGTTTTTTGGAATCAGTCGTGTCCAGCTTCACCAGTCGGTGCTACATAAATCCAAGCAAAGAGTAAGATCTGAGTAGTGTATTTCCTCTTACAGAAGATTATTTCGAACAGTGACACAGACACTGTTGCAATTGGTTCCAGTCAAGGTTTGGCTTTTCACTTTGAATGGATACTGCACGTTTTTAGACCTGAGAGTTGAAATTGAGCACCCTGACATCAGGAGGCTTGCCTACATATTTCACTGGATGCAGCTTTTCCTCCAGGTAAAAGTAGGAGTAACTAGGGAAATGCTCTACACAGCCCACCCGTGCCTAGCAAATTCCAGGCATAGAGTACGGTTTCCAGCTGTGGAAATCGCCAGCCAGCCCGCAAAGGGCCCCGCCAGTTTCAGCTCCAGGGCAATTTGTGGATCCCTGACATATCATCTGCATGAATAAGCATCATTTTGAGAATAGTTTTACAGCTGAGATGCAAAATAATTATACAATGTGTAACCCCACCTAAGTAGCTTTAGGAGCATTTACACGTGCATCTGTACCATCTCTTTAAACACCTTGATCTAGGTCTTTTCAAGTCCAGTTTACAGACTGGAAAACTGAGGTTCAGAAAAGATAACCCGGGGATATAGTGCCTCAACTAGTGCAAGTGGAGCCAACACACAATCGTCTGTCTGAAGCAGCCAATCCAGTGGTACTTAGACCACTGTCCAGAACGGAATGCATCACATCATCTCTAACCATCAAGAGCTCCTCTGCCTGAGAAGGCACGCACTCCTTAGTAATGACACAAAGTTTTCAATAGTAGGAAGTAAATGACTTGCTTTTTCTGACAACCAGAGCGCACATTGTAAGTGGATTGGATATTTTCAACAGCTTAACCAGAGATTGATCCTGTCTTACTTTTGAAAGATTTAATTTTGTTTAATATACTACTTTACTCACACATGATTTTATTCCATGTTGGATCTCTTTGACAGTTCTTGTCACTAATCTCATAAACATCCCTCTTCTTCACTTGAGTAGGAAAGGCCCAGGTTGTGAATCTGCAGATGGGGCCCTGGAAACATTGGAAGTTATCAGTTATCTGAGTCGACTTCAGGTGAAACCGAATGGCCAAGTGTTCAAATAGTGAAGGGCAGACTTGTATCATTTGCCTATCTTTTCCTTTTGTAATTCACTATGATCGAGGTTCTGATAAGAAGAAATAAGAGATCAAAAGAATATCTGCTCATTTAATCATCATTAATAAAGAAGAATCGAAACGTCCAATATTTGTGAAAGCCTTTATTCCATCAAGGATGAATATCGCATTTCTTTGTGGGCAAAGATGAAATTACCTGAAGTGCTTCAATGTGGGAATGCAGCTAATAAATGGCATCTGTTTTAGGCAACTCTACATAAAGACTGTCGGCGCTCAGTTGTAAAATCGGGTTTGAGATGGGACATTTGCGCTGCTGGTTTACAGGACAGATTTTCTTCATTCTCTCTTCCAGGCTGACAGGCATGAACCTCCCTTCTCCTGTTATCAGTAGCAAGAATTGGTTACGACTCCATTTCACATCCGACAGTAACCATCGACGGAAAGGATTTAATGCTCAGTTTCAAGGTAAGAAGGCTCCATCGTATAAGAAAAAAAAATATGTATTCACACTGCATAAATGCAACTACCTGATTTAGTGACTTACACATAAGGGGACCTCAAAACAGACATGGCAGATTGTTTGTAGCCAGGTAAAACAGAGAGTCTGTAGTCAATAGTATGTAGGGTTGATTCTGAAACTTTCTCTTTCTCTCTAATTTCTAGGGTTTATTCCTGGATAGTATTGTATAGTCTCCTATATGTTTCTAATAATCAATAATTGTTATCAATACTGTGAAAAGGTTGGTGGAAACTATTCCACATGCATCTGCAAATAAAACCAGTACGGCGCTGTCAGAAAGCTAGATGCCGTGCCGAGCAAACTTCTCTAGCTTTCCCCAAATCATGGCCGTGAGAATGCCAGTTCCATTAAGGCAAAATTCCCTGAACATTTGCCACAGGGAAGTTGGGACCACAAAGTGAGGAAATTATGACAACCCCCATGCTCCAGAAACTAGCAGATCAGAAAGATAATTTGTAAACAGCTCCCATGAAAGATGGAACAGAAAGAGAATCACGGGAGCCACTTAAGGGGGTTTTAGTAATATTCCAACAAGTGGCTCTGAATGACTCCTATCTGAAACACATTTTAAAATCCGTAATCCTTCACTCTGTCCTTTTGGGCAAGAAGTTAAAAAAATAAGAGTAATCTTCAGGGATTTAAAGACAGATGATGCTGAGGAGGACACATGTGTTGAGTTTTATCTGCCACTGGGACCCTTGGGGCCTGTGAACCCTCATGGAACGGGCCTGACTTGGAGTCCAGGGACAATTTTATTTCACCAAAATGCATTTTATTCATAAGGAGCATTGTCCTCCCCTCAGTTTCTTCCGATGCTGCTGGAAAGCCCTTGGATTGCAAATATACTGCCTTGAAGCCTGGTAAGAGTCACAGCAATTTGTTTTCACTTATTCTGAGACCCAGGCAAGGCCAATCTTTTTCTTCCCATATCTGCCTTTGTGTGCCTTTCTCTTTCAAGGCCACATATTCTAACTGTAGTTATAGGAGAACAGGTATGGAAAGGACATATCAGTGGGGACTGGGGTCACTAGGTGATATAGTGGTGGGGGATGAGGGATACACCACTCAGTCTCGTAGGAAATTCTGAGTCTTCTCCATATTACTGCACATCAACAGATACATCTATCCCTGATTTAAAACCATCGTAGATCACTATTTGGAATAACAACTGACTGATCAGACAGGCAGGTAGGTAGATCTATAGCGTTATTTCTAAACTGGCGATTGATCTTCTCCAAAGGTCCTGATTAACTGATTGGTACGGAACTACAGAAAAATTTCTAGGTATCATCCTCTAAACCTGATCAGTGGATTTGGCATCTGTACCAGTGATTGGAAGAAAGGTGAAAAATAGAATATCAAGTTTGAAGATACTCTAAATTGGTAGATATAAGAAACAATTGTAATAGTTTAGACATATCAGCCATTGATGATATATATAAGCCGTGATTAGAAAAATCTGTACATAAGTCCCAAGAGATAAAAAGATGCAAAAATATAAGGAGGGGTAAACATGGCTTAACAGTGATACATGAGGAAACCTCTTCAGGCTGACTTTGAAGTTCAAGTCCAAGACTAAATGGGGGGAGGGAGCTGCCTTTTGTTTCATTCACCTCAGGCCTTGTATCACAGGAGGGGTCATGACTAAGGCTGAATCTCAGCCGACCATACGTGGAAGGTCAGATTCAGTACTGGATGTCATCCTTTTGTGACATAACAGAGAGCACGTGTCAACGCCAGGAGGGAAGGCATTATGAGAATTTTTCTTGCTCCTGAGGGCAGAACTATCACCTATGAATAGAAGCTATGGGTGGTCCTTCCTGCTGATTCTAGAACAAGCCTGAGGGCAGAGGAAGGCAAGAGGCAAGCGATGGCTCAGGCCAAGCCTCTCAGAGCCCCTGGCAGCTGTCCCACTGACCACCTCCTCTGGACACCACTCTGCCCTGACTTTGCCTCTGAGAGGCCTCAATGTTTTCACTCTGAGGACAAATGAGGGGAAAGCTTCCTGTCCTGTAGGAAAGTGTGTTATTCCTGTAAATTTTCCCTTTTTTTTTCTGCCAGGATTAAACATCAGGAAGCCCCAATTTGTATTGTACTTTATTTCAACCAGACAAACTCAGGGGAAAAAACGCTGTTGTTATTACCAACACAATTGCTAAAAAGAAAAGCAGAGTAAAAGAGCAATCTAGAAAACCAGCAAGAACAATAATAATAGTGAAAACACACAGTGTCTACTAAAAGCTAGTTTAATATCTATGTAAATATTCTGTCTAAACCCTGGATAGCCAAAGCAATCTTGAGAAAGAAAAATGGAGCTGGAGGAATCAGGCTCCTGGACTTCAGACTATACTACAAAGCTACAGTAATCAAGACAGTATGGTACTGGCACAAAAACAGAAATATAGATCAGCGAAACAGGATAGAAAGCCCAGAGATAAGCCCATGCACTATGGTCACCTTATCTTTGATAAAGGAGGCAAGAATATACAGTGGAGAAAAGACAGCCTCTTCAACAAGTGGTGCTGGGAAAACTGGACATCTACACGTAAAAGAATGAAATTAGAGCACTCCCTAACACCATACACAAAAATAAACTCAAAATGGATTAAAGACCTAAATGTAAGGCCAGACACTATCAAACTCTTAGAGGAAAACATAGGCAGAACACTCTATGACATAAATCACAGCAAGATCCTTTTTGACCCACCTCCTAGAGAAATGGAAATAAACATAAATAAACAAATGGGACCTAATGAAACTTAAAAGCTTTTGCACAGCAAAGGAAACCATAAACAAGATGAAAAAAACCCTCAGAATGGGAGAAAATATTTGCAAACGAAGCAACTGACAAAGGATTAATCTCCAAAATTTACAAGCAGCTCATGCAGCTCAATATCAGAAAAACAAACAACCCAATTTAAAAAATGGGCAGAAGACCTAAATAGACATTTCACCAAGGAAGACATACAGATGGCCAAGAGGCACATGAAAAGATGCCCAACATCACTCATTAGAGAAATGCAAATCAAAACTACAATGAGGTATCACATCACACCAGTCAGAATGGCCATCATCAAAAATCTACAAACAAGAAATGCTGGATAGGGTGTGGAGAAAAGGGAACCCTCTTGCACTGTTGGTGGGAATGTAAATTGATACAGCCACTATGGAGAACAGTATGGAGGTTCCTTCAAAAACTAAAAATAGAACTACCATATGACACAGCAATCCCACTACTGGGCATATATCCTGAGAAAACCATAATTCAAAAAGAGTCATGTACCACAGTGTTCATTGCAGCTCTATTTACAATAGCCAGGACATGGAAGCAACCTAAATGCCCATCGACAGATGAATGGATAAAGAAGATGTGGCACATATATACAATGGAACATTACTCAGCCATAAAAAGAAACAAAATTGAGTTATTTGTAGTGAGGTGGATGGACCTAGAGACTGTCATACAGAGTGAAGTAAGTCAGAGAAAAACAAATACTGTATGCTAACACATATATATGGAATCTAAAAATAAAAATCATTCTGAAGAACCTAGGGGCAGGACAGGAATAAAGACGCAGACGTAGAGAATAGACTTGAGGACACGGGGAGGGGGAAGGGTAAGCTGGGACAAAGTGAGAGAGTAGCATGGACATATATACACTACCAAATGTAAAATAGCTAGCTAGTGGGAAGCAGTGCATAGCACAGGGACATCAGCTTGGTGCTTTGTTACCACCTAGAGGGGAGGGATAGGGAGGGTAGGAGGGAGACGTAAGAGGAAGGGGATTTGGAGATATATGTACAGGTATAGCTGATTCACTTTGTTATACAGCAGAAAGTAACACAACAATGTAAAGCAATTATACTCCAATAAAGATGCTAAAAAAAATGTGGTATAATCACATAATGGAATATTACTCAGTAATGAAAAAGAATGGACCATTGAGAAATGCAATGACATGGATGAATCTCAACTGCATACAGTGTGTAGTTTTAAAAGGCTACACACTACATGATTAACCTGAATGATATTCTGGGAAAAGCAAAACTAAATAGAGACAGTATCAGTGGTGTCAAGGATTAAGGGTGAGGAGAGGAGCTGACTACAAAGGTGCAGGGCTGGGGAATTTTTTTTTTAATATCATGGAAGCATTGTGCTTATTGTTTTCTGGTGATAGTTAATATGAGTCTTTACTTTTTGTTAAATTTTGTAGAACTGTATAATCAAAAGAGTGAATTTTACTGTATATAAATTTAAAAATAAAATAATGCCATGCTTCTGTATGATCACATGGTACTATCAGTATCTTATCCTTTACTCATTAAAAATGAATACTCAAAAAAAAAAAAAGAAAATGTGGCTGTTTGAAACAGAGATGAGCTGTAAGCATAAAAGTCATCAGATTTCAAAGGCAGTGTGAAAAAAAATGACTATAAGACATTGTGCGTTGAAAAGATGATGTCTTTTTTATCATTTTAAATATTTTTAAACTTTTTTAAGGTGTCTACTAGAAAATTTTAAATTACATAAGCGGTCACATTTGTGGCCCACACTTTATTTTATTGGGCAGCTCTGGTGTAAATATTTGAGCTTCACACTGAGATTAGCCATGCCTTTTCAACAGGACCAGCTGAAGTGATTTCTGGGATGTTAGGTTTAGTATGGGGATTTCAGACATTAGTAATCAGTGGGGTAGGTCGCTTGAGAGACAATGTGAGATTCTACCTAAGTCTTGGTTTAAAATTTTCGTTTATAAAGCAAAATCTCTGTAAGAGGTCAAAGTATATGCTTTACTACCATTTATTCTTCAATCTAAATGAGTTTTTCAGCTCCTTCCTTGGATGTGAACAAAACATAGGGATTATATGAAATTTCCCAGTGATTGAAAGAGAAAGAATTATACTATGAAAGAGAAAAAGAAGAAAAGATGAAAAAAAGAAAAAAACCCCATTTTTTAAAAAAGAGAACAAATAGTGAACAAATGAGGATTTTTTTTTTTAAATTCATGAGATTGCCCTGGACCAGCCTTTGACATCCTGATTAAAACCTGAGTGTAAGGGGACTTCCCTGGTGGCACAGTGGTTAAGAATCCACCTGCCAATGCAGGGAACATGAGTTCGAGCCCTGGTCCGGGAAGATCCAATGTGCTGCAGGGCAACTAAGCCCGTGTGCCACCACTACTGAGCCTGTGCTCTAGAGCCCGCGAGCCACAGCTACTAAGCCCATGCACTACAACTACCAAGCCCACGTGCTGCAACTACTGAAGCCCACGTGCCTAGAGCCTGTGCTCTGCAGCGTGAGAAGCCACCGCAATGAGAAGCCCGTGCACCGCAACGAAGAACCAATGAAGCCAAAAATAATAAATAATAAAATAAAATAAAAATTTAAAAACCTGAGTGTAAGCTCCTAAGAGGCTTCTATGCTACTCAGTAGATGAGTGAGAACTACCTCTTCCTCAGTTCACTGTCTTTAGTGTCCAGGACAAGGACCAACAAAAGGTTTCAGATCTCATAGTGGTGATAAAAAGGAAGGGGACCATACCACACATGAATAGATCCCCTCCTTAGTGTGAAGGAAGCTAAATCAGCTTATGCTCCCCACAAATTAAATCCTGACTGCATAGTAGGTGATACCATGATTACAAGTTTTATTAGAATAATAGGTTTATTTTTTAAAACTTCCTATTTAAATATTTCTTGGAAAACCCCACTTGGAATACAATTTTCTTAACTGACAAAAATTCTCACAACCTGGATGTGAAGTAAGTGCTCTACTGAAATAATTAAAATTATCATTTAAAACTTTTGAAAAAGCAGTGACTGTGGAAAACTAAAATAATATAAAATTTAAATTCAGTGAAATTAATACCTCTGTTGCATTTTCACTCTAGAAAAAGTGGTTCTATTTTTTGTAAATTCCTTTATATTTAATTGATTCATTCAGTGACACCAGAAGAGTCCAAGAGAATTTTAATTACAAGTATACTGAAGATAAAAGTGAGTTCTGGCATTAATTTTTCTCTAGTTTTTAGAGAAATGCCATTATTGGTTAAAGACTTCTGTCAGCACTGCATACCTCTTGAAGTTCTTCAACTTACCTGCTTCTCTGAATGGCCACTAAGGTAAAATGTCTGCATTATTTATTGCTAAAAAATTGAAAAAGAATAACATTATATCCCATTCTATCTCAATTGGCTATGAATTCTATTGCTATTGTCTTGATAAATACAGATCAATAACTTAATACTTAATAATACTCTTTGCACCCTCAGAGCCCTTTCAATGTTTCTTCTTCAGCTCCTTTATATGATTTGCAATTTTCTTTGCCTAGGAAACTATTTTCAAAGTCTTTTCTTGTGAAATAAAGTTATAACCCAGATGAGTCTTCAGGGATTACTCTTAGGCTTTATTTCATTAGCTAATTTTAATCTAATTAGTGCGAGGCAGGAAGCTTATAGTTTTGCATGTCCGTATAATTTTCTTAGCAACAGGTACTCAAGGAATGAGTAGATGTGGTCCTTTGTGCATTTTGACTAGTTAGAGTTTAAATGATAAGTATTAAAATTTTTTAAAAAACCTAATCGAATGTTCATAAAAAGCTCACTTTTTCTAGCTCTGTTGAAGAACCCATGCTCTCTTTTTTCTTCCTCTAGAAATTGTCATGTTTTATAGATGATGAACAGGAAGTTTATTCATAGCAAGTTTAAAGTCATGCTCAAAACAGATTAGCTTAAAAAATAGCTCTGGGAAAACACATCTGTAATAAATCCTATTTCAAGTAACGTCAATAAAAAATATTTCTACGCAATAAACGTGAAGCCTTCCTCCTGTTCTATTAGTTGAGCCTTATACTTTATTACATTGAATCCAAGATGAGAATGTTTTCACATTTTAATGTCTCCAAAAGGAGGATCATGTATTTGGCACTACTTTGCCTTGGCCCCTTCTCAGTGGTATATAATTCTGTGTCCTATGATCAGCGGTACCTTAGATTTGATGAGGTTCTCTGATGGTACTTGTTGATCTGATTGCAGGCGCTTCTCTTCTGCCAGATGTTAAGACTCTCTTGATACGACTTTGTCTCATTTCCTGCCCATCATTCCATCCCAGGGCCCCAGTGCACATGCAGAGTTCTAGAACCTTCTCCCACCTCTGCATGTGCCTGTCCTGAGGTGAAGAGCAAAGACAATAGAAAGGAAAGGAAACAAGAAATATTGGGGTCTTGGGGGAGTTATAATTGGTATTAATTAAATTTGTAAAAATAATTTAAACAAGAAATCATCTAAAATTAATATCACACCATATGGTACAACCTCACAATATAGGAGTTTAAACATTAATGGATTTAACTATGGACTGCAAGTAATCAGCAAACATATTCATTTTGAAAGACTGAATAATGTAAATTGGCAGAAAGTTGAGCATCCACAGACTGAATCGGCGTTTCTAAAAACAATGTCGGAACTTGGCCATATAAGTTTAAGATGACAAGGAGAGGAGACTGCCTGGAGGGAAAATGGTGAGGGAAGGGGGATGACATTCCTTACGGATCCAGCATCAGATACTTTACAAATATTTTTTTAAAACTTAAAACTGAAAAGACTTCATCACCAAGGTGGCAGGGGAGGAGGTCTCAGCCTCCGAAAGCCAATAATATCCAACTACCCGTGAACAAATACAGCTCTGGGAGAGCTCAGGAGAGGCAGCAGCAGCACAGCGGAGCACAAACCCTGAGAATAACCCCACGGAGAGGACAGGAAGAAGTTCCGTTTTTCCTGCATCATCCCATCCCCCAGGCTGGCACTGCTCGGGGTGAAGAGGAAACTCCTCCCCAGAAGGTTCCTCCAAGGCAAAGGAGAGCAGGGAGAGCCGCCAGCACCCCAACCACGTGAAGGACCCACAGGGGTCCCCACCCTAAGGAAACCAGCGCCAGCAGATTCACAGTGACCCCTGTACAACGTTTGCCCCAAAGAGCCCTGTAGGTTTTCTCCTCTGCACACTCCAGCTGTTTGAGTCCCAACCCCTCTGTCCCAGTTGCTGGAACCCCAGCCAGTGCTGCTGTGGGGACCCCAGCCCTGGCACCCAGAGCGTGCACATCACCAGTCACCATCAACACCTGCCTCTGTCCCTTTTACCGCTGGATCCGGAGGGGCTACCGAGGACCCCAGTAGCTCTCACAGACACCACAGATGTCCTGAAGCTCCTGGCACTAAGGACCACAGGGTTGGCGACATCACAGATCACAGCTATTTGAGCTGAGTCCCAGCCCCACACACCTGAAGCTGCAGCACACCTCCACTCCACCAGGCCCAGGGGCACAGCACATTCCAGCATGGCCCCCTCCAGCAGGTGAAGGTCTTTCCTCACCAAAGCCAGTCCATAACGTCTGGAAAAGGTGACAGCTTCTTAAATGTGCAGGCAACTGTGCAAGGCTACAGGGATCACAAAGAATCAGGGAAATATGCCACCACCAAAGGAACGCAATCAACGTCCAGTAAATGGCCCCAGTGGAATGGAGACCCATGAATTGACTGACAAAGAATTCAAAATAATTGTTCTAAAGAAGCTCAATGAGCTACAAGAAACATGGATAAATCATTTGATGAAATCAGGAAAATGATACAAGAAAAAATGAGAAGTCCAACAAAGAGATATAAAACATAAAAAAGAATCAAACAGAAATCTTGGAGCTGAGGAATACAATGAATGAACTAAAAAACTCAATAAAGAGCTTCAACGACAGATGCAGTCAAGCAAAAGAAAGAATCAGAAGTCTCTGGAAGACACCCAAACAGCCAACAGGTATATGAAAAGGTGCTCAACTTCGCTGATCACCAGGGCAATCAAATCACAACCACAGTGAGATATCACCTCACACCCGTGCATGGTCTCGATTACAAGTGGAAACTGAAAAAAAAAGTGAAACTCATAGTAACAGAGAGTGGAATGGTGGTTGCCAGGGAAATGGGGAGATGTGGGTCAAAGGGTACAAACTTTCAGTTATAACATGAATAAGTTCTGGAGACATAATGTACAGCGTGGTGACTATAGTTAATAATAACGTGCTGTATACTTGAAATTTGCTAAATTACTACATCTCAGGTGTTCTCACCAAAAAAAAAAAAAAAATTAACTATTTGAGATGACGTTAGTGTTAATTAGTGTGATTGTGGTCATCATTTAACATTGTATGCATATATCAAAACATCACATTGTACACCTTAAATATGTGCAATTTTTATCTGTCATCACAGCTCAATAAAGCTGGGGAAAAAAACCTTTGTTATCTAAATAAAAAAGTAACTTTATAGAGTAAACCCTCACTATTCTGAGATTAAACCTATGTTAGGTGAAAAATGCGTACATATACATAGTGAAAAATATAATAAAGGAAAGACAAAGTTACATTACAGCAAAACATGCCAATGGAAATTGTTAGTCTTAACAAGTTTTAACAGGCCTTTTGTTTATGCTTATATGTCAACTAGTCAAGGGTAGAAGAAGGATTATGGAGGCTTTACAGCTTTTTAGAACCTGAAATATTAATGTGGTAAAATTTCAAGGAATAAGCATCACTTATCAATATCTATTTTAAATAACGAGAAAATGGCATCATGCATAACAGCGTATCCGCAGGGTCTTTGAACATCCATACCGTTCATAGATAGTGTCGTATTTAGTGCCACTTGATGAATTTGTCTTTGGAATTAGGGTTGATGACCAGACCGTCACGTCTTTTGTATCATCACTTGAATTCGGTAGGAAGACCTAGCTCTGCCGCAGTGTGGTTTTCTAGGGCTTGTTTTCTCTTAGTTAACACTGGGGGTGCTCAGTATCATTTGAGGGAGCTTTGCCAGTTTCCCACGACTGGAGCTTACAGCCCCAGAAAGGGCATGGCTGAGGGGCCGATACTTGCATTTCTGATCATGATCAAAATTCAAATCTAAATAAAGTATTGGCCACAGGCATTAGCTTCAAGTATGATTTCCACCCGAGTTTGAAAGAAATAAAAGGTGTGATAGCCACCATGCATAGTTTATGAAATGAATATAAAGTAATAGTAATTAAAGCCCAGGCCTTGTGTGTATATATTGTGAGAGGGATTGAAATATGCACAATGCATGTAAAAATACCTAACCCTGTTCTCTACTTGCTAATGTGGTATTTATTTTTCTTCTTAGGGCTCTCTCTCTCTATTTTTAAAAATACTTTATTATTTTAGAGTTTTAGGTTCACAGCAAAATTCCACAGAACGTACAGAGATTCCCACACACCCCCGGCCCCCATATATGCACAGCCTCCCCCATTATCAACATCCCACACCTGATGGTACACTTATTACAACTGATGAACCCACGTAGACACGTTATCATTACCCTAAGTCTGTAGTTTACATTTGGGTTCACTCTTGATGTTTTACATTCTATGGGTTTGGACAAATGTGTAATGACTTGTCCACGGTAATGGAATCATACAGAGCATTTTTACTGCCCTAAAATATCCTCTGACCTCTCCTGTTATTTGAAACACTGTAAAATTCACAACTTCTTTGAATTTATTTCTATATTTACTGAACTTGGAGAAAGAAAGAGGCAGTTTTCTCACACATATCTACTAAATGTATTTACTAAATGAATGTGTATATTAGAGTCTATATAATGATTACAGAGAGAGCCTATAGTAATTATCGACTTTAATGTTGGAAACATGTAAACACCAGCAAGGGAGACATAGTTCACTTCCCCTTCATTAGTTTGTCAAGTTACTTCCCCTTCATTAGTTTGTCACAGTGTTCTTCTGCAATCTCTTGCAGGTAATTTAGTTGTTTCTTATAAAAATCTCCCGTGACAGTCATCTACCTATGGCGTTACAAAGAGAGTCAGAGTTCAAGGAAATTGTCACCCTGCAAAGATTAAGTAAAGGCTGGCTTAACATGAAATGGATTATGTTTCTGTAGTTTTAAAGACCACCATCCTGGCTATTTTTGAGTTTCTCTTTGATTTCAAATGATCTCATGCAAATATAGGAATTCAAGTGAATGCTGGCAGAGAATCTTTCATTAAATATCACTGCCTAAATTTGTAGCCAGAGACCTGAAGAGACGAAGCTGCAGTCGATTTTCCTGGACAGAGCAGAGAGATCGTTGAGGCATCCAAGGTAGCTTAAGAAAAGCTCAGTAACCAAGAGGGTGCTTTCTGCTGGCAGGGTTTTGATTTGACTTAAGAGGAAAGGCACTGCCCTGCACAAGGAGGTTGGTAAAAGAGAAAACAGTGAGAGTCTAAGTAAAAGATGTCACAATCGATAAAGGGAGTTTGGCCACAGACTGAACAATAGGATTCCATTTAAAATTTTATTTTAGTACAACCCTTTAATTTAATTCTAAAACAATTTTGACTTCTGTGTTCCTAAAAGAATTCTAGAAATTAAAAAATAAAACCTGCAAGAAATGAGATTCAGAGAGTTGAACTGGAAAAATGAGGTTCATATTAAGCCGATACCTTTTTCTCATGAAAGAAACTTCGTGCCAGTCTACCTTAGCATGATAACATGCGGGTCATTACTACTAATCGGCTTATCTCCAGAGAGCAAACATCAGTGCTGGTTTCTCTAGATAGCCATTGTGTGTGATGAGGACTGCAGCACACAAGGTAAAGGAAATGTAATTTTTATTAAAGCAACAGTTCTTGTTCTCATCCCGTGTAAGTTTAAAATGTAATACGTGACGACTGTAGGGGCTTCCCTGGTGGCGCAGTGGTTGAGAGTCCGCCTGCCGATGCAGGGGACACGGGTTCGTGCCCCGGTCCGGGAAGATCCCTCATGCCGCGGAGTAGCTGGGCCAGTGAGCCATGGCCGCTGAGCCTGCGCGTCCGGAGCCTGTGCTCCGCAATGGGAGAGGCCTTAGCAGTGAGAGGCCTGCGTACCGCCAAAAAAAAAAAAAAAAAAAAAAGTAATACGTGACAACTGTAGTTACATGATTATTTTATATAAATTAATGCAGACTTGGCTTCAGCTAAAGCACTTTGTGAGCACAATAAACATTTCACAATCAAGTGTTGAGCGCCGTCTGTGAATCAGGTCCTGGGAGGACCGGTTTGGGGTGATGATCTCACACAGAAAACACACACCCTGATAGGACTTGAGTACCTTCTACGTGTAGGAGCTGTGTTCTCCCTCGTATTTATGTAGACGTATGGAACTCTCACTGATGTCTCACGAAACAGTATGGTCACAGTGTTGCCTCTTGGCGAATGAGGACCTGGGAGGTAAAGTCAAGTGGAGATGTTCTTTCAAAGTCACCACTAAGTGCTAATGGTAAGCTGACGCAGCCAGGATGTGGCCGATGGTGCCCGTGTCCACAGCTTCCCTCTGGAGAAGCAGAGTCACAGACGCTACAAGATCTCGGGGCAGGAGGAGGGTCCCTCTGCCAGACTGGCAGTGGGTGGTCTGGAGCTGAGCAGACCCAGGGGCTGGGGTGGTGGCTGGGTAGGAAGTCGACACATTGGATGTGAAATGCTACTCAGACCTTAAGAATGAGGAGTATGTCTACAATATTAGTTTTAACTGCTGGGTAATATTCCGTTGTTTGAATTAAACACTACTTATTCCTCCATTCCCTTCACTGAGGAAGGCTCCCAATTTTTGTTTCTTCAAAATGTTGGCTGAAAAGCAAGTTGTGTTAATACACGTAGACATGATACAGTTAAGGTAAACCATTACAACTAGTTATTTTTATGAATATGTACAGATGCAATGACATGAGAAGGTTGTTTTGAGTATTAAGATGACTTACTGTCTATAAAATGCATACAACAGTGCTTGACACACAGTTTGTATCATCAATTTCACACCCATTTCAGAGTAGCTCTTTGTATTTCTCTTCTATTTTTTTTTTACCCAAAAATACTATTTCTGCTGAAAACCTATGTATTTTACCCCTTTACTTGTCTATTAGTTCTCTTCTTGTCCTGGAAGGAAAGCTATAGGAAGGCAGGATTTTTGTCTATTTTGTTTACAACTATATTTCCAGGACTTAGAACAATGTCAGACACAGATTAAGCAATCAACATACAGTTTCAAAATGAGTAGTGATAGAATATATCACTATAAATAATTGGCGAGAGTAGCAAGGAGCTTGCGTTTTGTGTGTAATAATATCATGAAGGATAACCATGTGCCGGCCCTTGTTCTAAATGCTCTCTGTTGTCTGTGTATTTGGACGAGCCTAGCCATGACGTAGCCCATGGGTCAGCTGCGTGGACCAGGGCACCAAGAGGTTACAGCTTGCCCTTGGAGAGGGGTAAATAAGGAGTAGGTCAGGAGCTGAAGTGGGCCACTCTGACTCACATGGAAGAAGCAGTGTAAGAATGATCTGTGATGTTTAAAGTGCACAATTTGTTTTTACCATGTGGCTTAACAGAATTCCATACTTTTGCACACATGAACATGCTGACATTGACACAGATGCAGACTTTTAAAAACAAAACGTTTTTGTTTTGTATAATATATCTGGCAGGTCTCTCCAGAGAAACAGAACCAAAAGGAGGTAGATGATAGATAGATAGATAAGTAGATAGATGGATAGATAGATAGACAGATGATGGAGAGATAGATTGATTATAGGAATTGCCTCACATGACTCTGGAGCTCCAGAAGTCCCTAGATCTGCCATTTGCATGCTGGAGAACTAGGAAAACGAGGCTGGCCAGAGGCCCAAGGACCAGGAGTGCCAATGTCTGAGGGCAGGAAAAGATGGAGAGAAGCTGGGCAGCTCAAGCAGAGACAGCCCTTCCTCCGCCTTTGGTTCTGTTCAGGCCCCATACAGACTGGTTGATGCGCCCATGCCCACACTGGGGACAGCGATCTTCTTTACTCGTTCTACCCATCCCAGCGCTGATCTCTTTCAAAAACACCCTCACGGGTACATCCAGAAATAACATTTTACCAGCTGTTTGGGCATCCCTCGGCCCAGACAAGTTGACACATAAAATTAACCATCACATGTAAGTGTTTACTAAATGGATTCTAGAATCCAATTCCAAGATGACTAAGTCAATATTTACAGAATCTTCATTTTTTTTATTTTTATTTTTTTTGCGGTACGCGGGCCTCTCACTGTTGTGGCCTCTCCTGTTGCGGAGTACAGGCTCCGGACGCACAGGCTCAGTGGCCATGGCTCACGGGCCCAGCCGCTCCGTGGCATGTAGGATCCTCCCGGACCGGGGCACGAACCCGTGTCCCCTGCATCGGCAGGCGGACTCTCAACCACTGCGCCACCAGGGAAGCCCCTCTTCATTTTTTTTAAAGCTCATCAGTTAATTCCAATGTATAGTCAAGTGTGGAATCCGTGTTGAGTGATGTCACTCAATATTGTAATCAGGCAAAAAAACCATTATGGAAACCTTGGAGATGCTTCAATTAACATGTGCCCCGTTCCGGGTAACTCTGACCTGTGAATGTGTGAACTGAATGGATGCTCTTTATTGACAAGAGTTGTGCAAGTGTATTGTGTAGCCACAGGTCCACGGTTGATAGCTTACCTTCCTCTCTTCCTCTCACATTCAGACCCATACCACCTATTCTAAGAAGTAAACACGTAGTTTCCCCTCCTTCCCCCCATATTACACACCACTGGGGAGTGACTGCTGTTCTTAGAACAAAGACAGAGGTTATTCCGCAGGGCTCAGCAAAGCAATGGAAGAGTTATGTCTATAACTGGAAACGTAAAACTGCCTAATATTGTCCTACTGTTACTGTAGCAGCAGCTGCTTTAGACATTTTTCATTCTGGATACCAGGGGCAATGCATCGTTGTAAATATTGTCTCAACCCCCCCCCCCCAATTCTAGCACACTGGGAGATCTGATTACAGAAGAAGCCCCTGCAGAGGTACACAAGGTACTATGGAAAATTAATCTATTGAGCTTTTTTATTGTTAGAAATGTTCTTGTTATCTAACTTAATTTGTCTTATAATTATTTAATCAATAGCTTTCTATTAAATTTGGTAAGAAATCACAGTCCATAAGCTACTAATCTTTTATACTTATCAATACATTGAGCAGATATGATATTTCAAATTCCATTATTTAAATTGAGCAGTATCACCGAGGTTTGTAGTCAGAGGCAAACCCATTCTTATGTTATATTGTCCAAGAGCCTTTATCAATCAGTGATAAAGGTTGAGTAGCAGTGACAGAGAGAACAAAATGTAATGTAACAGGTATCATGTGTACACACAGGGGAGATGGTAGGAGATACGGAATTGAAGGCACCAGTTCTCATCATGAAATGCAGCCTTCCAATTACATGCACCTATTACATGGTTTAAGTAGTATAGCACTGGTGTAGTAATCTTAAATAATTAAGTATCTTCATTAAATATTAACTTAGTACACTGGAACTCATAGATTCACTTTTAAAATTCCTCACATCTTAAAGAGCTTGTATGCATTTTTTAGCTCATTCACTATCATATGCATGTATCTGTACATATATACACACACATACTCGTACATGTAGACATGCACTCACACACCTAATCAGAAATATATTTTAAAAATTCCCATCTGGGCTTCCCTGGTGGCACAGTGGTTGAGAATCTGCCTGCTAATGCAGGGGACACGGGTTCGAGCCCTGGTCTGGGAAGATCCCACGTGCCGCGGAGCAACTAGGCCCGTGAGCCACAACTACTGAGCCTGCGCGTCTGGAGCCTGTGCTCCGCAACAAGAGAGGCCATGACAGTGAGAGGCCCGCGCACCACGATGAAGAGTGGCCCCCGCTTGCCACAACTAGAGAAAGCCCTCGCACAGAAACGAAGACCCAACACAGCCAAAAATAAAAATAAATTAATTAAAAGAAGGCTCAATATTAAAAAAAAAATTCCCTTCTACCTGAACGAGATAGCGAGTAAAAAAATAAACTCTATTATCTATCATCTATTTCTCAGTTTACAATAAATTTTCATGTAACTGTGGATCACTTTACTGACAAACATCTGAGATGAGGCAGGATGATAATTGAATACATGACATCTCTTACAACCCCTGGGACTCAGAATTTCAACCACGATAGCCCAGCATTTGTCTTTTCAGTTTTTATTCCTAAAGGTTTCAGTTCATCTGGGAGGCTTTTTTATCTTTTCTTTCTGTCTTTTAAAAAAATTAACTGAGGACTTAACTTTCCTCAAAGAAGCGAACAAACTAGAAAGATGAGTGTCTCTGAAACACTATCTTCGTGGCAGATTGCCCAAGCATAAAATCGTCGTCCTGCATGGAAGAATCTGAGAAGCGCTCCGGATGTTTAGTAAATATTTTCCACTTCTCATTTTTGGGTTTATGGTTCTCTGTTTTCTTGGTTAAACGGATATCCTGAGAAATGACTTGATCCAGTAGAACTTGTTTATTTTTAATTTCATTGATAGGTAACAGCTGAAAAAGTCCTTCAAAAGACAACTCATCAACTTACTGATGGTGAGACCAGATTCTGCAAAGGTTAAATGACTTGCTCAAGCTTATTTCTAACAGAGAGGTTTTAAGCTTTCCTACAGAGTGCAGCGTCCTATCAAGTTTTTGCCCTGCGAGGTGGCCCCGGGGGGAAACTGCTAAATTGGTAGAGTCAGTCCTCTCCTGGAAGCTTTTGTTCCCAAGACAACCACTCAGATGGCCCCTACGCAGAGCGCGCCTGGGGCTCCCACCAGGAGCTCGCCCCTCCCTGGCCCTCTTTCCCTGGTGGTATTCATTTTTGTTAAGTTCTTCTGGTCCCAGGAATGGAAACTCATTCAACAAGCTTAAGGAAAAAAGAGGGTTCCATGGGAACTAGTACACTTTATCCAAAACAAATTGAGAAAGGGGACATTCTGCCCCTCCCATAATATTGCTACAGCTCAGTAAACATCCACCAAGCTCATTAGCAGCAAGGGTGTGGAATCAGTCACCTGGTTTCAAACCTCAGCTCTTATTCCTTAGGGCAAATCATCTAAGTGCTCTAAGCCTTATTTTTTTCATTTACAGAACAGGGATAATAATGGAAACCTACTCATAAGTTGTGAGAAACAAACAAAACCTTGCATGTCTAAACTATAAGCACTCAATACATCTTGTTGCTGTCATTATTATTACTGATCACTTATTCAGTCTCTCTACCCAGTATACGTAAATTCTGTGCTTCATAACTGCTACCCATTCCTACTTTCTGCTTCCTCCATTTTTGCTGGCCTGGTGGTATTGATGCTAACTCCTAATTCCTTTCAGTACATCTTTAAGCTTTAGATCTTCTTCCTAAAGTTCATATTTTTAATAATCCTATATTAAATTCTGAAGTGCTAGAATCAAATCAACCCAGCCACATTAGCTGTGTTGGCTCAAGTGCTTATCCCTGATTTATTCACTTGCGGTGGGTTTGAGTTTTCTTAGTAGAGACTATAGCTGGCGGGTGTTATTATTAATATATCTGCTAGGGAAACCTGAACTCTTACCAAGATACTCAACATTCCTTTCTATGTTGGACTGTATTTCCACTGAAATGGACTATTTCTCCATCTCCTTCCTTCAAAGGCAGGCATTCAGCAAAAATCTGTGTATGGAGATAAATCCTTAGATACGGATTGCAGGCTGGTGATGCCAGGGGCTGGGGAGAACAGTGGGGAGGTGGAGAAACTCCTTAATGGGCACAAGGGGTTTTACTTGGAAATGATGGAAATGTTTTGGAACCAGACAGAGGTGGTGATTGACAACATGGTGAATGTAATAAATGCCACTGAATTGTTCACTTCTAAGTGGCCGCTTTTACGTTATGTGAATTTCAACTCAGTAGTTTTTTTTTTTTTAATCTATATTATAATAGGACTAGAAAGACCCTCCCATATATTCTCACCCAAAGAAAAACTATTCTTCTTCTAAGTGAAGTGATGCCCTAGAGCTGGTAGATGTCATGATAAATGAAGGTCCTTGTAGCGGAAGAAGGGCTTCACCATCCTCTCAGATTCTGTGACTGGGCCCAAGAATAAGACTAACAGAAAACAGATTAATAGGAGAAAAGCCTGCAAATTTTACTTCATATTTTTACCTGCACATGAGAGCCTCAATAGGAAAAATGAAGACCCAAGAATTGGTTATGACCAAGAATTATATACCTTTTCTTTTTAACAAAGAACAATAATTGTGTGGAAAAGTAACAAGACAAAGGAAAAGGGATTTAATAAATTGGTAATTAAACATAAAGAATTCCTTATGTTGTCACCAAAAAAAAAAAAAAAAGAAAAAGAAAAAGGGATTTAAGGCCATAAATTGTAGCAAAGTGATGGAAACATACAGGGGAAACTAATGGGAGATGAGGGTCATTTCAGTAGGTCTGTCTGTCCAGGTCCATTTCAAGGTTGACACCCCCTACCCCCATCTCTGGTGATAAGACTGTTCTCTCCTCTGAGGGCAGGGAGAGCACTTTTCTCAGGGGAAATTTCATGACCTGCTTTCAGGTAGGAAGGCGGAGGGAAGGGAGTTCTTCCTGCAGCTGCTGTTTCTCAGGTGTCTTCACGGTGAAAAAATCAGTATGCCAAAGGAGCATATTTGGGGGTGGTGTGTTCTGAACCTCTTCATACACAAGACATCATGGCAGCCAAGCTTGATTTTGCCTTTCCTCCAGGCCGGGAACCGAGAGGAGTACTTCACATACACGTAGAAGCCCTTGTTGGTGCCCACAGGTGCCCTCGGCCTGCCTCTGAGTTTCCTGCAGCCAGGTCAGTAGTTCCTGTGCTGATGCTTCCATTCTCAACCTCCCTCTTCCCTCTGCTTCTCCTCCTGAGGATCCCTTGCTCTGAGAGCCTGTTCAACACAGAGCAGCCTGGAGGTGCTGGGAGAGAAAGACCCCTCAACCAAGGAGACAAAGGAATTGGTGGGTAAACCTCTCCACCTTTTATCCTTTCAAAGTTTTGCTCTACACGGTTCCCTAGAAGGAACCCCAGATGGATTGAGGCCCAGGTGCCCAAAGCAGTACCTCGCTCATCAGTGAATACTTTTTCCCCTTCTCTTTTCACTTTCCTATTCCCAGGACCCTTCCCAGATAAATGGAATGCATCCAAGTCTTTCTTTCAGCATCGATTTTTGACCAAACAAAAATTAAGTGAACGCATTATCTCATAGAATCTTCATAGAAGCCTTTGGAGGTGGATGCAAATATTATACCATTTTGCATTAGAATACTGAGAGTAATAGAAAGTTTCAGTGATTTGCCCAAGGACCTGCAGTTATTAAGTGACAGAACCCAAATTTAACATTGATCCATGTAGCTCCCAAGCTCATATTCATAAGCCCAACACTGTATTTTATATAATTGAATCAAGTTGTAATAATATCTAGCCTGGCTCGGAGGAAAGATATCATCCTTTTATAGCCCCTAATGAAATAATGGACCTAGATAATAGTCATCAATAGCTCCTGAAATCACAGAAAGGCAAACCATACATTGTGTTTCCTGTTAGAAATACAAAACGTATCTACGAGGAATCCTTGCCGGAAGATTAAGCTTGAATCTTATCCAGGCTTTATCTGGCTGACAGTTTACAGGACAGTCAAAGGACAGAGAAGGATACAAAACACCTTCCCAGTAACATGGTTAGTAAAATCTACCAGCAGGAAACTCTACAAAACACAGCTCACTGTGTTCAGTAAATAAATAGTCGAGTGAATGGGTGAGAGAAGAAACAGAAACTATAGAATTCTAAAAGAGACTTCAGAGACACGTCAACATCATATTTGAGGCCTAAATATGGAATTAGATTAAGTTTTAAAATGAGATAAGTAGGGAAATTGGAATCCTGACTGGATATCTGATATCAAGGGATTATTGTGAGTATGTTTACATACGATAATGGTATCCTGGTCATTCATTTTAAATGAGGATTCTATTTTTTTTTTTTTGGCGAAGCCACGTGGCTTGTGAGATTTTAGTTCCCCGACCAGGGATTGAACCCATGCCGTCCACAGTGAAAGCACCGAGTCCTAACCACTGGACTGCCAGGGAATTCGTTCATTCATTTTAAAAAGCATCTTAATCTTTTAGAGATGCATACTGAAATATTTATGGACTTGTGAGTTTATGATCTCAGGTTTGCTTCAGAACAACCTGGGTAGGGAGGGACATTTGTAAAGGTACAGATTTAAAAATAATAATAAATAATAATTTATTTATTACTGCAGTTGAATGATGGGAGCATGTGGATTCTGAATGCCTTTATCTGTAATTTTGTTTATGCTTGAAATACTTCTTTCACACTAAAACGTTAAAGAACACAGCAACCATTGGCAGGAAATGAGACTTTGAGGCAGTAAATCATTCAACCTATTATAATGGCTAAACACTTTGTCTTATCACCTCTAACATTTTAAAAAAAATACCTGGCATAATATAAATTGTATTGTGTGTGAACATGTCATAATCTTGGCTTCAGAGCTTCATCTCTGAGTGAGCTCCTAGGTGCTTCTATCAACCTGGAACAGTGGATGTTTCTAGGTTCATAAAATGGGATAAGGACAGTGTCCTTGATGAGGATAATAAATGCCAGGAAGATCAATCCCTTAGAAAGAAAACTCAACTTTTTGGTGGCGGGGGTAGCAGAAGGGTGTACTTGTAGGTACTAAGAGCATAAAATGTATAGAATTCATTGGTGGTTGCAAACTATCAAGTATAATCAATCCCTACCACTAATGTACGGCCAGAGTAGACATCAGTCAATTGAGGGAGAACAGGTCTGAAAAGCCATCATGGCTGGAGTTCTTTGCTCTGAGCACCCAGAGATTTGCTCTGTCAAACTCAGTGGTGATCAGGCCCAGGGAAACTGAATCCCACGGATTAAGCTGCCTTGGAGCCTGAGGAAACACCAGTAAAGAGAAATGACTGAGTCAGGGGCCGTGAATGCCAGGGAGTCCAAATGTTTCCCCCTCTAATCTATCCACTTCAGTAGCCAGAAATATTAGCAGGAAGCCACATTATCCACTTCTTTGGTGGAACCACTATTTCAGGGAATGGAAGTGCTAGAAGCCATCGTGGTGACCATATCGTCTCCTTCTGAGTAGATCCATTTGCAAATGGAAAAGAGTCTGATGGACAAAGGAATGATCAAAGCTTGAGGGTGAAAGAGATGGACGGTCTCAGGGCCTCGGGCTGGAAACACTTGAAGCCCCTGGACTTTGATGGAGCAAGTGACACAAGATCCTGGGAAAAGGGTCTAGAAAAGTGTGTCTTATATTCCAATGCACCCCTTGTGTCTCTGTACTAAGATACACTAATGAACTCAAACCAGTTATCATGTGGTCTTACAGTCCTGCTGTGCTCTGGTCTCTGTCAAGTCTTTTTTTTTTTTGGTGCTTATTCTACAGCTTGCTTTGCTGGGGATAACCCATTGCCCCATTTGCAAGTGCGTGAGGGTCTAGGACTTAGTAAGCATAACTGACCTTAGGGCTAGCGAGTGGTGGAAGAACTAAATTGGAAAGGTCTTGCTCTGAGGTCCACCAGAAAACACCATGTACTCCAAGTTGTACGGATGCCAGCGGGTTATAACATTCCCCCAGCGAACACTTAGTCATATGACAAAGACAGGGAAGAGTGTGCCTTAATAACCTGAAGTGGTTTTAAGACAGCAGTTACATATTGAATGTAGTAAATCCTGTCATGAGAGAGTTTGCCAGATAGTCAACAACATAATTTTCTGAAAGGTTGTCCACTTTAGCTCTCAAATTGCATTTCTCTGGTTGCTTAGACTACTTGGAGAATTATTATTACCAGATCTTGGATTAGAGGTTTTGCTGAGTGATTTGGAGCTCTCGCCCCAGGGAACAGGTGCATTATATTCCACGACAATACTGTTGCATTGTTGCGTGACATTGTGCCCGAGTCATTTTAAAATTGTTGGGTCACTGAGTTATTTAGATTTTCCATATGGTTGGTGTCAATATCTAAAAATAGATATTGTATAGTATCTTTAAAATATCACATTTGTTAATATCACTACCTCCGTGCTCAGAAAAGTCTTGAAGTATTAGGAGGTTGTAAAAATCACAGAGGCAGATATGCTAGTTTTCCATAATCCTGATATTTGCTTAAACACTCAAATGTCATCATCAGAAAAAACATCATCCAATTACGTTTCCGGAAATAGCTGACTGTTTTCAGGTAAGTAACAGCAAATACTGTACCTAAATGTGAAAACCTGAATATCTGAAGATGATAAGCAGAATTCTAAGATGATCCCACCGACCCTTGACCTTGTCTGGTGTTCCTCCTTTGAGTGATATGACGGGATGTCCCTCCTGTGATTTGGCTACATTATATGGTACAGGTGACTTTAAGAAAAGGGCACTGTCTTCAGTGGCCCGGACCTAATCCAGTGAGCCCTGCCTAGGAGCTCTCCTTGGAAGAGAGAGTCTGTGTGTGAGAGATTCAGCATGAGGGAGATTCTCCATTTCATTGAAGATGGATGGGACTACACGGCAGGGAAGGGTGGGTGGACTCCAGGAACTGAGAGTAACCCCAGGTCAACAGCCGGCAAGAAGATGCGGGCCTCAGTCCAACCACCAACAACCTGACTGAACCTGGGCGAAGATTGTATCCAGGTCCCCCAGATGAGAAGTCAGCTTGGCCAACTCCTTACATGTTAGACCCAGGCCAGAGAACCCAGTTGAGCTGTACCTGGATTTCTGACCTAAACAATCATGAGACAATACATTCTTACTGTTTTAAGTACTGTTGGTGGTACAGGTGTCCCTAGGTATCTGTGGGGTATTGATTCAGGACCCCCTCAGATACCAAAATCTCTGGATGCTCAAGTCCCTTTTATAAAATGGCTTAGTATTTGCATATAACCTATGCACATCTTCTCGTATACTTAAAATCATCTCTAGATTGCTTATGATACTTAATGCAACGTAAATGCTATGAAAATAGCTGCCAGCACATCACAAATTCAAGTTGTGCTTTTTGGAACTTTCTGGAAATTAAAAAAAAATATTTCCGATCTGTCGCTGCTTGAATTCAAGGATGTGGAACCTGCAGATACAGAGAGTCAACTCTAATTTTTTAGGCAGCAATAAAAACAAGTACACCCATCATGACTGTTAGTCTTCTTTTTAAGTAAAAATGGTGCTCCATGAAAGAGCAGCTGGTTCATCTCGGAAGTCAAAGAATTGCACAAGCACTTCTCCTCAAGACCAGCATCATTCTTTGCTATGCAGCAGAAGTACGGTAAAAGTTACTTCCCGTTTCATAAGCAAAACATTAAAAAGCCACGCACTAAAGGGTTTAGACTTCATAAAATTGATTATTTTCATCGCTTCTTCCTTGGCATTCTTCACTTAAGCACCATGAGTAATACAATGACTGCGGTCCTGTTGGTGCCCCTGCCTTGATTCATGCTGAGGCTCCAGCAGGTTTTTTACAGAGTGAAACAAGCAAAAATATCTTGGTATGAATGTGAAAACAGTTTCGGCCTAATAGGGCCCCCAGACAGTTTTGGGGTCCCCGGGCATATGCGGTACTCTTGGAGAACTGCTAGGGAAGTTGATCTTGTCTATTTCCAGCTTTTCAGCTGCGTCTGTAGGCTGAGGATTCCCCAATGCATGTCTCTAGCCTGAGTCTTTCCCCTGCTCAGTCTCATGTAGCCAAATTCTTAGCTCCAAGTCTAATAATAGGCATATCAAACTCAGCACACCCAAAACCACGACTGACTTCCCTACACAATCTCATTCTCTCTAGACCGCCATATCTCAGTATACGCAGGATGGTCTAATTAGAACACCTAACCTAAAAGAACTTCAGTTCATAATTTAGAATCCAGAAAAAAGCTATTTCAGAGCAATTTACAGAACGTTATGTTATAACACACGCATTTCATGCCTGGACTGAATAGTTCTACTAATGGGGACTTTTCCCACTGTGTTCTTTTCTAAGGTGAGTTATCAATGGGGATATATTGGGAATATTGGCAACAGGTAAGATTTCTAGATCAAAGTTCAAAGATAAGAGAGCAGATTCTCTTCATGAGAGAATGCTTTCAGATCTGTTTTAGGTCAAGGCAAACACTGTCTTATGTTTAGTCAAGATTAGTAGGTTAATCAATTTGTTGATTCCTTAGCTTTGAGGCTTCAAACTATTAAAGTCACTTTCAAGTTCATCTTAACTTTTATGGAAGTTCGATGTCATTATATTTATATGTTTTTGCCTTCAAATGTCTGCCTCCCAAAGCTGAAGCTGCATTTTCATCTCTTTCAATAACTGTTTAAGTTTCTGACACATCCCTACATGCAAAACATACACTAAATCCGCTCCCTTTGTACCGGCTTTGTAGGGGTTTTGGTGATGGGAGGAGAGGAGGAAAGAGGAAGGTGTGATAAGTCTCTGTGATATTTAGGTTTATCAGTGTTTTCTATCAGAAATCGTCAGCCACTGAATGGCTCTTCATTCCCTATTTCCTTCATCCGGCATCTCTTGGAAAATGCCCAGTAATTAATTTCTCAAAAGTGGCTTATGACAATTCATTCAGAGAGAAATTTTATTATTCCCATGTAAAGAACTTACATTTTGTCCCTTTTTTCAGCACACTAAGTTTGATTTAATATACCATTTAATGAAATTAATGAGGCTTTTCCAAAAGCAATGGGGAAAGTATCAAAATAATAGTACTTACAAAGTCATAATAATTGAAGTAAAAGTGGGGAAGGAGCAAATACTTTTCAACCGAAAATACCTTTCCAATTCAGAAACAAAACAATTAAAAAATATCTTTCTCTCTCCTTCCACGCGTTAGAGTGCCATAAGTTGTCTTGTTATCAGCAGCTGAAGGGAAAATGATGAACTCAGTCTCCCGGTGGGCCAGTTAACTTTTTGGTGTTGATGGTATAAACCTGGTGAATCGTCTGACAGGACTGATTAGGAAAAGCTGACCTACAGAAGTTCCTATTGGTCCTCACTGCCGAAAATCTACAATCCTACACCCACAGGAGCACACACCCAAGTACAAGCCCGTGCATCCCACATCTTGGGGGCAGTGCTGCTTACAGAGCAAGAAAAATGATTGGACTCAGGAGTTTCACCAATGAAACAGCGTTTGTTCCAGAATCGCGCAGAGCCAGGGAAAGAAATCAATGTTTTTAGTGCAGCCCAGTCCTCTGTTGTTCAAAGGTGCAGTCAGAGCCTCCCACCTTGTAGGGCTGCTTTGAACAGGGTCAGGGTCTTGAAGGCTTTACAACTCTGCCCCCTGAAATCAGTCTCCCGGGGCTCAGTTTACATGCCTGCCACTGGATATCATTTGAGCTTCCCCAGGGGTCATGGACGAGAAATATGCTTTTATTCTTTGCGTGAAAGAATAAAGACGTGGGCCATGGAGATATGAGCTCTCTCCCACCGTGAAGTGCCGCCCCTGCTGGAGAGTGTCAGGCGGGTGAATACAATACACCAGTCAGAGGCATTGAAAGGTTTATGGTGGCAGAAAAGCAACGGCTGGTCCTCACCGCGGCTTACAGGACACATGTATTACATTGGAGCTTGTATTCCTTATGCAAATGTTTTAATTGAGTTAATCCTAATGAAGGCTTCTACCAACCTCATGAATAGAAGAGGCAGAGGTGGTTGTTGAAGTGATGTTCCAGTAACTTCCCTCCTTTCCTCGCCCCTCACTTTTTGTCTATAGAAGGCTAGAGATAGGATTCTTTGATCAAGGCTCTTGATTTTTAGGAAAGCTGTACCATTTCCCCTCAGCCCTCCTATGTGAGAATAGCTTGACTATATCACCTTTCCAACATTGAATTTTAGCATATAAAAGAAAATGTTTTCTAACTTGGAAGTTGAAAAATACTATCTCATTTTTATTCGCACTTAAAATCATGTCTTTATTCATTTATTCTTTGAGGTAAATCTGACTATTATTGTCTCATGGTTTGTATATAATTTATAGGGAGTTTAATTGTTACCACAATATTTTTATTAATCTAGAAATAATTGCGGTCTCTACTAGGTTATTTCGTTGGTTTATAGATTTACTTGCTATTGGCTTACTGATGATAGGCACATGCCAATTTCTCTGTTGGAAATTAAGGTGATAGGACATGGTCCTAATTCCTCGGGGACGGTACTCAGGGAGTTAACAACTTCTTCACCAAGACCAAGCTGTGATTAAAGGCTCAACATTTTCAGCCCTACTCCACGTCCTCTAGAGAGGGGAGGGGGCTGGAAAAGGAGTTAAGTGTCCATCATGCCTACAAGATGAAGCCTCCATAAAATCTCAGTAGTACGGGGTTCAGAGGCTTAGCAAACATATCCACACTGGGAGGGTGACCCCAAGTCCACAGGTACAGAGGTCCTGTGCTCAAGACCCTCCCAGACCTCACCCTGTGTATCTCTTTATCTGACTGTTCATCTGTATCCTTTATCATATTCTTTAATTAACTGGTAACGCAAGTAGGTGTTTCCCTGAGTTCTGTGAGACACTCTAGCAAATTAATCAAACCCGAGGAGGGGGTCCTTGGAACCTCTGATCTATAGCTGTTCGTTCAGGAGCACCGGTGACAACCTGGACTTGGGACTGGCATGAGAAGTGTGTGTGTGTGTGTGTGTGTGTGTGTGTGTGTGTGTGTGTGGGTGTGTGTGTGTGTGTGGGTGTGTGTGTGGGTGTGTGGCAGTCCTGCAGGACTGAACCCTTGACCTGTGGGATCTGACACTGTCTCCAGGTAGATAGTGTCAGAAATGAGTTAAATCCTAGGACACCCAGCTGCTGTCACTGAGTTCGTGACCAGAAGTGAAGAGTTTCGTGTGAGTGGTAAAGGAGACTCAGAGGAAGGCAGGAGCGTGGGGAAGAACTGGCAGCCATATGTATTTAATGCATAGTGTTCGTCCAGTCCGAGGACCAGAGTGTGTTCTGTGTGAATGGTCTTCAACATTCCCTAACAGTCCTGCCCAGAAGCTCACTTTTCACTATGCACGGAGTGTCTTGTGCATCCGTAGTGATACTCCTGCAAGTCATCCTTATATTTCAAAAGGAAACGCTGGAGTTAATTCTCTCAAAGTCCGCCTTGTCATAAGCCATAGAGGGAAGATTGGAACTCTGCTCTGAATTAAATACTGACTTTCCTTTATTCTGCATTATCTGCCTAGAATAAGAATGAGAAAATAGAATATCAGAAGCCTTAAAATTCAAGCCCTTTAATTAATCGATGAGACAAAAAGCAAGGCTGTGGCTCAAGATTTCAGGAAATTTCAGAAGTGAGACTGGAGCTCTGGCCTCCGGGCTTCCTGGACAGACCTCCCCCCCCCCCCACCAACCCCCACTGAACCTGACCTTGTTATGAAACAGTTGCCCAGGCTGCAAGGTCAATGGATTCTGGTAGCCTGACTGGGAAAACTCGGAAACTTCAGAAGGAAATCTTTTCACACATAAAATACAGATGAGAAGAGCGTGTTAAGGGGAAAAGACAGAGTCTTTATTGGAATGTGTGGATTATCTGAGATGATTCTGTTTACAAACCTCTAATACTTCCTGTACCTCAATAAAGGGGAGACGGTGAAGTGGAAAAGTTGCTTTGGGGGCACCTCACCCCTTTGTTCCCCTTCTCCCTTCCCCCCAATTTCTCCAGTTGGTGCCCCCCTTCTCCCCTCTCTTGTCTCTTGGTGCCCTCCACCCCCTATTTTGGAGGAAAGTGCCTGAAAGAAAGTGTGTGGAGTAACCCAGTGAATCACTACAAAGCTAAGTAAGAAATCTTTTAATCTCAACGCGTCCCCCGTTAAATTCTGAATGTTCTTATCTCTGACAACTTAAATCACAGGGAAACATATTGTTTCATTGGACTCCCTGATATTTTAAGCACATGGGGACAAAGAAAGTTAATTGCCTTCCTTCCAATAAAGCCTGTTACTGTAATTACCCATTAAATTAGCAAAGAATGCAATAGCCAAGGGTGTGCGGGTGTCCCACACTAACCCTTCAGACTACTCAGACATGGGTATCCACGTGTTAATCATAACTCCACGCATGGAAGTTTTCTCCTTCAATTCGATAGTGCTGTTAAGTGACATCAGACGAAAACATTCTGATAGCCAGGAACAGGGAGTTATCAACAACAAAACTGTTAATACTGTGAAGCATAATAAATACATATCCGTGACATTTCAGATGCAAAAGATCCCTTTTAACCCCAAGCTTGAAAAGAGGACGGTTTTCTCAACCAAAGAAGGGACACTGGCTGATTTAAGAATCAAAAGGAAATTTGATAATCTACTTACTAAAACTCGGTTGTCAGTTTTTCTCAAGGGTCCACGTTCCAGGACATCCGATAACCTGATGAAAAATGTAGGAATTCCTGAGCGAGGCTAAGCCTACAAGGGAGCTGCTGGCAGAGTAACCCAGCAAAGGCAAGAAAACAATTATTTCTAGATTTAAAAAAAGGTTTTTTGCAGTAACAATTAAACCTCATAAAATAATGTACAGCAGCGCTCCCCACCCCTGGCCCTCGGTTTCAGAGACCTGAGGGCAACCTCGGTCCCAAAACACTAAGCGGAAAAACGCCAGAAGTCAACAGTTGAGAAGTTGTAAATTTCACGCTGGTCGGAGTCGCGTGAGGAAATCTCGCGAGGTCAGCTGATTCGCGCTGTGGGCGAGACTCGTCCTGTAGTGCCGCTGGTCCGACCGTCCCGCCGCTCGTTTGTCAGACGGGCTGCCGCGGAACCGCGTGACCCTCGTTTTACTGAAGGACGACCCCAAAGCCCAGGAGGAGTGACGCTGGCCGCTGGAATGTGCCCAAGGGAAGCCGGGAGGCGCTTCCTTTCAGGGAAAGTTGTCGAATGAGAAGAAAAAGACTCGCCTGCTGAGGTGGCTAGGAGCTCGGGTAAGAGCGTTCTGCTGGGGCCATTGTGACGGAGGAAAAAGAAGCGCGCGCTGGTTTTGCTGTCACACCTCCAAGTGCCGAAGTTACGCCACAGCGCGTGACCGGTGCGTAGTCACGACGGGCAAGGCATTGAATCCGTCGAGTCAGCTAGTGTGAGGGCGAGAGAGGCCGCAGGCGCACGACTGTTAGCGCGGCCGGTGGTTCTAGTTCTCGTGTGTGTGATGAGCTGCTGGCGCTCGTCTCTGACTCGGCCCAATTTAGGGTTTAACCTCGGTCCCCAGGCGCGTGCGCAGGAGAAAACGCGGAATTTCTGCGTCCGCTCCCCTCTGCGGCTTCGGGCAGCCCCTGGGGGCGTCGGAACAGCCGTGTCCCCGCTGCATAAGGAGGGACGGCTATGTAGACCACGAGACAATATGTTATAGGAGAGTTTATCTCACAGAACGAGGGAATAAGCACCTTACTTCTTTGAAATGCGGATAAAAGGTGGCATTTTTCAGTTATCAAATTGGTAACTGTTCTCTTTTACATGCTGGATAAAATTGATAGCCAACAAGAACCTACTTACTGTACAGCACAGGGAACTCTACTCAGTATTTTGTAATAACTTGTAAGGGAAAAGAATCTGGAAAAGAACATGTATACGTCTTATATTCTCTCTCTCTCTCTCTATCTGAATCTCTTTGCTCTACGCCAGAAACTAACACAACACTGTAAGTCAACTATACTTCAAATTTTTTTTTAAATTAAAAACATAAAACAGCGTTGGCAAAGGCGATACAGTCAAGATATTCTTATATTCAGCTGGTGAGGGGAATGGGTACAGCTTCCTAAAAATCAGTTTAGCACTATGTGTTAAGGCCTTGAGCAAAGAATCCTAACTCTGGCCCTTTTTTTTCCATGAAACATCAGAGTTTAATGATGTGTTGGAAGCTGTTTGGTATCGTATACAACTGCAAGAAGTAAGAAAAAGGCTAATATCTAAGAGTAAAGGGATTAAATATATTGTGACCAATCCACTAAAAATGTTTTTCAAAAGTATTCAGTGACCTCAATATCTGATTAAAAATTGGGACTTCCCTGGTGGTCCAGTGGTTAGGACATGGCACTTTCACTGCCGGGGCCTGGGTTCAATCCCTGGTTGGGGAACTAAGATCCCTCAAGCCTGGGCGGGGGTGTGGGGGGAAGATATATATGTATATGTGCATACACACACTATCTAATGAGAAATATGTAATCAGCAAAAATGCTCAAAACAGTCATAGAAGCAGAATAAAAATACATTACTGTCTTATTTTTATTCTGTAAATATATGTGTCTTTACCAAAATGTCCTATTAACTTATATGTGCAATATACATAGTGTTGTAAATAAATACATAAAAAATGATGATAACAGCAGTCATCTCTAGGTGATGGGTTTATTCAGTTATTTTTAGTTTTTTCTTGATAATTTTTAGGTTTTCCCAAGTTTTCTACAATGTCCATATACTACTACAATCATGATAAAAGAATTCAATGGAAAAGGAAAACACACTCAATGATATGTGACTCAGTACAAATTTTTGTTATAACAGGATGAATATTAATAAATATTTAACCCATGTTTAAGCAGCTAACCTACATGTTCATTCAATGATTTGTTAGATAATGGTTTGAAGAGTCAATTAAATTCTGATTTTTAAAAATGTGGTACGATAAGACATGTTTACTAATATATAGTTACGTAAGTATTACATTGTATAATGCAATAACAAACTGTTTACAACAAGAAAATTTTAAAACAAGTGGTATCATTTATAAAGGAGACAGCATCTCCTCCTGGTAAAGCGATCAGGTTCTAGAATCAGACCCCCAGCTCCAGGACAGCTCTTCTACCTTAAGCCCTGTAATCTAGGATAAATTATTTAACCTCTTTATAGCTCATTTTTTCTCCATAATAAACACCATAAATCTTATAACTTTGCGGTGGAATGAAACAGGATGTATATAAAGCACCTTGCAGAGTGTCAAATACATAGTAATTTAAAAAATTACGACTCATTAATAATACTGTAATATTAATGATAATTTATTAGATGATTATAATACTTCTATTGAATGTTGGTCAAGGGAGTACATGGAAAGTTTAAAAATATGGCGATAAATACCAAAGCATCACAGGGCGATGCTCAGACTTACAAACAAGGAGTGACCATTGAATCAGAGGAGAACCGGAGCGTGTGGGGTCTGGACATGGGGGGAGGGGACCTCACATCACAGACAGAGAGGAACTGGAGAACTGAC
Organism: Lagenorhynchus albirostris; assembly: GCF_949774975.1. Lineage (NCBI taxonomy): Eukaryota > Metazoa > Chordata > Mammalia > Artiodactyla > Delphinidae > Lagenorhynchus > Lagenorhynchus albirostris. The sequence continues at coordinate 26,103,222 of NC_083115.1, read as the reverse complement.
CACAAGATCTAGCAACAGGGAGGTGACAGCTCACCTTGATAGGGCTGTTTTCAGGTTCAGGAGAGAATGGGAAGAGATCAAAGAAAATGATTCACTGGAGGAATTTCCTCTCCCTGCTCCCAGGAGAGGAGAGGAAAGGGCCAGGCAGCTGTGGGGAGTATGGGCAGGAAAGAGTTCTATTTGTTCGCTGCTCGCATGCTTGCCTTTTTGCTTGTTTGCTTTGTCTGGGTTCTTAAAGATGGGAAGTGAAACATGTTTGTATAATAATGGGATTGATCAAGCAGAAAAGAAAAAATGATTGTGAGGAAGGAGGAAAATGATGGCATCATGTTATTGAGGTGATGAGCCCCAGTGCAGACAGAGGTGGAGGCTCTGGTTTTAGATGGGAATGGCTCCATCATCCACGATAACAACCATATAAGGTCATATGATTAAACATTTTTATCAGCATCAACATGAGCTATGCGTTTATCTAATTAACAGAGAATAGGAAAGTGGGTCCATACTGAGATATTTAGTGATTCTTAGGGATTCTTAGAAATACTTTGATACAGTTTGAAAAAAAATTTAAATATGTGTTAAAAATATAAAGTGATATGAATTTTGATGACTCTTCGTCAATATAAAACACATAAAATCTAATGAAATGTTAAACGATTTAAGTAAGGGTTGCTATAATTGGATCTATTAATGAAGCAAATTAATATTTTGAAAGTATTTCTAAAACATTATGGTGTAAATGCTTAGAAAAAAAGTAAGATTTACAGTAAGTGAAAGAATGCAAACCACTGGGATTCCTCAAAATATATTATTTTCAAATCATTTATTTTTCTCTTCAAAATGAAAAAGATTAACAAAAAATCTCTGAGATAATCCAGAAGTTTAGATTTTTTTCCCCAATAATAAAGGAAAACAAAAAATTTTCCAAACAACACATGAACCAAAAATATTTTTCTGAAATATTTTGTTTTCCTAATTCAAGAATAAGGTAACATATATAATGGAGTTTGAATTATCATATCTGCTAAGATGACAATATAAAAAGACAATGTATTGATAAATACAAAAGATTAATAGCTTATGGACTGTAATTGCTTGCCAAATTTAATAGAAAGCTATTGATTAAATAATTATAAGACAAATTAAATTAGATAACAAGAACATTTCTAACAATAAGAAAGCTCAATAAATTATGTATGTTATATACATAAATATTTTACATATTGTTTTATATATAATAAATGTAAAATATTTAAGTATACAACAATAATATATATATGATATGTAAAATATTTAATATATAATATATATTATATATAGTGTATAATATGTAAAAATACATAACATATAAATAAAATATAAAATAAATGTGAAAGTGTATATATGTGTGTGTGTGTGTGCATGCACCTGTATAGTAAGCTCTCGCAACTCAAAGGATTTCCAAGGATTTCACTATTATTGCTATCAATGATTGTGAATATTCTTTTCACGTGCCACTTAGAGGGAATTTTTTAGCCTGGAGAAGTATTAATAAAATCACGATAATCCTCTGAGTTAATAATAAGTCCAAAAAAAGAGCTTATGTTTTAAATTCCAAACCCTGATTTCTTCAATTTGTCAGTTGGTGTATATATGTGAAACAGTTTCCTCTGTGGTTTGTGAGGTTTCTCAATGGCTTCCGTCCCTGTATTTAGTAAATTAAGTTTGTTTGAAACAATTTTGCATTTTATTTGTTTGTTTGGAATTTTCTGAGCTCCCCATTATGGGTAAACTATGGTGTTAGGCATTGAATCCTATCATCTGGTATAGGAATTTCCAAGGACACCAGAGGCAGATGGTAGGATTGGGTTTCCTGAGAGAAGTCTGATGTGTGTGGAGGATCGCAGTGGACTCTGACTTCTTGCTGCTGGGGCCGGGGGAGGGAGCTGGGAGGGTCCAAGGAGCAGGCTGAGCTTAATTAGGGGTCAGTCATGGACAGAGAGGGGAAGGACATTCTCCCTGGAAAGGACAGAAAGTAGTTGTACGTAGCTGAGTGAAGCTAACATCCACCAGGGAACTTTTTTTTTTTTTCAGTACGATGGTGCTGTACTGTTGTGGATTCTCCCCTCCTCTGAGTTCTAACTTGTTTCAAGTTAACACATCCTTTTTCTGGACAGCCCTGGTTCTTGGCAATGTTGTGAAGAAAAGGAAGGGACCCTTCTCAAAGGGTCTTTCCCCTCATCACCTCCCTGAAGCCCCTCCTGTCCTCCATCCAGAGTCCTCCTCCTTCCCTCCCCTCAGGGCTGGGCAGAGAGATTTCCATGTTCAAGGACAGATGCAGCAGATGAGGGATGGGGGGGGGTAGAAATAGTACCAGCTTGCCATTTTGTTGGTGCAATGGTTATGAAATGGCTCCGTAGCAAAGATCAGTACCTCTCTCTAATCATATCTGACCCTGAGTCTTCTTCTCAGTCCACTGGTAAACATCGGCGTCTATCACTGTCTGGGTCCTCCCATTTTCTACACCATGCTGCAGCACCCCACCACACACACTCCTCATTCCATAGTACCCCAAGACGTCCTCTCAGGATGCTCCCCATCACAGGAGTGCTCCTTGGTCCTCTTCTCCTGGACATCCATCGAGAGGCCATCCCTCAGCTTGACCACAGACCCCATCAGAGATGGCCCCTGCCTCACCCTCAATGCCTTGTGACCAGTTTCCAAACATCAGATGCCCTGCATCCATGGCTTACCTGTAGTTGTCATGCGTCTCAGCACTGGTGAAAGCCACCATCTCCCCACCTGCTCCTGAACCTGCTCAAATGCCAGCGCCTCCTCTTACTTCTGAAGCAACTTCCTATAATAACCTCCTTTGGGGAGGTTTTCTTCAATGCCTCCTTTGACAAGGAAAGGAATTGTCAATACCAATGTGAGGAAATTGCTTCTTTTCTTGAATTCAAAAGCTTGGTTTTTGGGAGGAAGGTGGGAAATGGGAGAGAATCAGCTTTTATTTTGTTAGTGCAGAGAGAAAAGAAATAACAGAGTCAATAGTTTAACCCTGGTGTCACTGCGATGATTTGAATTCCAGGTACAGAGTTCTTCGGCGTTTTCAGCTTCTTTCCAGGTGCTGGGATCCTACAGTCTCTACCTCCATGCCTTCCATTGTCAAGTGGGCAGAATACAGTGAAGGGTGTTGGGTTCTGAGTGGGAAGATTTGAATCCAAATCCCACATCTTACTCCCTATGTCCTCTCAACAAATCTGTGAACCTTGATTTCCTAATATGAGTAAGGATCTTCATAATACCCACTTCAGAGGGTTGTGGAAAGAGTTAAATACCATGGTGTGTTTGAAGATGCTTCCTTAAATATAAGGTAGTGTACAAATGTCACCGTGAAGAGGCCAGATGGGAAGTGGGATGAGGGCCTTGAGAGGTAGAGCCACAGACACATGGTACCCAGAGGGTCAGAAAATTCAGTGACCAGGGGAAGGGACAGGGAGAGGGAACAAATGTCCAGTAATATCAGCGATGGAAGGACAGTCCCTCCTCTGGGGAAGCCATGTGAATGCAAGTGATCCAAAAATAGCAACAAACACTGTCGTGTATGGAGCCCACGATGTCCAGGTCTGCTCCTAAAAATGGTGCATTCATTATAGTGCAGGGAACACATATCTGTTCCCTGCATTTGATATCAGCATGCCCATTGTATTAGTCAGGGCTGTTTTGAGAACCAGAACCAATAAGATGATATATATCATACCATCCTATATAAGAAATATAAGAAGTTGTCTCTCATGATTATGGAGGCTGAGAAGTCCCAAGATTTCAGGGTGAGTCAGTAAGCTGGAGACCCAGAGAGCTAATGGTGTGGTTCTAGTTCAAAGGCTGGCAGGACCAAGACCCGGGAAAAGCCAGTGTTTCAGTTTGAATCTGAAGGCAGGAAAAAAATTAGTATCCGACTATGAAGGCAGTGAGACAAAGATAAATACTGGATGATTTTACTTTTATGTGAATCTAAAAAACAAAACAAACGAACAAATGTAATGAAACAGAAACATTGTCAAAGACACAGAGAACAAACTGGTGGTTGCCAAAAAAGAGGGGTCGGGGGAGAGAAATAGGTGAGGGAGATTAGGAGGCACAAACTTCCAATTACAAAATAAGTGAGTCACAGGGATGAAATGTACAGTGTGGAGAATATAGTCAGTAATTATGTAGCATCTTTGTATGGTGACAGGTGGTAACTAGACTTATCGTGCTGACCATTTTGAAATGTACAGAAATATCAAATCACTGTGTTGTACACCAGGAACTGACATAGTGTTTTAGGTCAGTTATACTTCAAAAAACAAGCAAAGAAAAACAAACTTATAGGAAAAGAGATGAGATTTGCAGTTATCAGAGGTGAGGGGTGGAGGGAGGGGGAATTAGTTGAAGGCAGTCAAAAGGTACAAATTTACAGTTATAAAATAAATAAGTGCTAGGGATGTAATGTACAACTTGGTAAATATAATTAACACTGCTATATGTTATATATGAAAGTTAAGAAAATAAATCCTGAGAGTTCTCATCACAAGAAAGAATTTGTTCTTTTTCTTTTATTTTGTATCAATATGAGATGATGGATGTTTACTAAACATATTGTGGTAATTATTTGATTATACATGTAAGTCAAATCATTGTTCCATACACCTTGAACTTATGCAGTGCTGTATGTGCATTATATCTCAATAAAATTGGAAGAAAAAAAAGCAATAAAATTGAAAAAAAATTATAACCCAGTATGAAGGTAGTCAGGCCAGAAGAATTCTCTTCTGCTCAGGAAAGTGTCAGCTTTGTGTTCTATTCCAATCTTCAGCTGATTAGATAAGGCCCACCCACACGGAGGGGGGGCAATCTGCTCTACTCAGTCTGTGGATTTAAAACTTAATCTCATCCAAAAACAACCTTCACAGAAGCACCCAGGAAAACATTTGACAAGGTATCTAGTCACTTTGGACCCTAGTCAAGTAGACATAAAAAGTAACCATCACACTCCTTTTGCAGATAAGTTAACAGGCTCTGAATTAAGTAACTTACACAGGCCACATAGCTAGCAAGTTGTGAGCAAAGATTTGAGCCCAGGTCTTCATGCTACTCTAGGTCCATATATGTAAATCATATGTAAATATGTAAATCAGAAATCTTTAAATTAAAATATTTTAATTTTAATAAAGATATGATAATTTTAATATTCAATACAAAATTTTAAATTAAACTATTATTTATTTTCTTCCCACAAATGACTTCCCACTTTTTTCCCCCAGAAATGACCACAAAAGTGGAACTTCTTAAAACATTTAATGCAGAACCTAGTAAACTCAAGAAACTTAAAGCCTGAGAACTGTGACTTTAGAAACCAATGTCATACATTTTTTATATTGCCTGTAGGTTACGAGGGTCTGTAAGTACTGGTGTTCTTAGCATTTAATCATGCACATTTAGAACATTTCCTCCTACTAGCTTCCCATCAATAGATATTTGTTGAACTTTGAGTGATTAAATGACTAGATGAGTGAATGAATGAATAAATTTCATTTTTCTTCAAAATTTTTCATGTATGTAGCAAATTTAGAAAACTCTAGTCACTGCACGTAAGTTGAGAGAGCAGTCTGCTGGGTCATTTGGCGAAATGATAATGATTTGTAGAATTTGCCATCACTGGTGGTAAGCAGCTTTGGGTATAGATGGTAATGCTACCACATACTATTTTTAGCTTCTGACACTGCTGTCATAAGATATGATCTTGCTGGTTGATAGACTTGCATTAATTATTCACAGGCTCTTATACTTCATTTGCTTTGCATCATTCACCCCTTAGAATGCATCCCATATTCCAGGGGTTGGTAAGAAAGCAGTTATGACTGGAAATGCTGTGAAGATAAAACGCAATTTTATGATATGTCTCTGAGTCCTACCTAATAATGGTTTTATTTTGTTTCTTCCAGTGAAAAAGGCGATTGAATTGAAGTCAAGAGGAGTCAAGATGCTTCCCAGCAAGGACAGTAGCCATAAAAACTCCGTCTGTAAGTCCTCTTTCTTTCTGTATGAGGATTGATATGTCCATTAGAGGGAGCGGTTTCGGAGAGGTAATTCTATAAACTGCTTTTCCCACTTCATGTCGTTCTGCTTTCCTACCTTCAAAGTATTTGCTGGGAGAGAGAATCTACACTGTGTATTCATCTTATCTCCTAAATGCATCTCAAACCCGTCTTTGCTCTCTACCCTCATCAATCACTGAGACTGGACCTTCCCGATTTCTCTGTTAAACAGCTGTTCCCACTCTCAGGTGTTTTGATCCCAGTTTCTCTTTCCATTCTAGTATATACCACACATACCAGATTGATTTTCGGGGCACAGGAGTCTTGTCTTGTCATTTTCCTATTAAAATGTTCTTGATCATCCGTGGACTAAAGAATAAAATAGTTCCAGGCAACATCTATATCCCTTCAAAGAAAACCAGAATATGAAGACCACATGTATAGGGTTCTATCTGGATGTGCCCAGCACATAGTAGGCACCCGGCCAATAGCTGTTGGATAAATGAAAGTGTCCCCTGGCACCTACTTTTCTGGTATCTCTTCCTTAACACCCTTCACCATAATTTAGCCAAAAGGACCAGTAGACTGTGTCATGTGTGCCTTTGCTAGAAGTGTCCTCGCCGCCTTCCTAGCATGCAGAAGCCCAGGTGGTCTTGGAGCCTCACCATTGAAACCCTTTCCTGACTTCTCCAGGCACGGTTAGCTGTTTCCTCCTATTGTTCCCCCAGTCCTGTGTTCTTAACCTCTGCATTTTGTCACAGTTTCACTATGGGTTTGCCTATCCTGCTCACTGCACATTAGAAGGCTCCATTGAGATTCTCAAGTGGGTTTATTTCCAGGGTGGTTCTTTCCCCTGCATCATGTTCTTTTTAAAATTTTCAGCCTCTTGGGGTACCTTTTCTATTCATTCCTGGCGACCTCTTCTTGTGGTGTTCCTGCTGACCTGCTCTCTTGGTGAAGAATCCCAGTGGTTGGAATCTATGTATTTTATTTGGTTTGCCACTAATAGCAGTTGGTACATGCGGGACGCTTGAAGTCATTTGGAGCACCCTCAGTTCAACCAACTCTACTTTTATCTGCGTGATATATTGGGCTTGTGTGTGAGGTGTTATCCATGACAAATATTACATTAAAAAGCAAATACAAACAGCAATAATGATCATTTAAAAATCACATTGTAGATTAACCTACTTCTGCTTTCTTAATATCCCTATTTTATGGCTTCCTAGTGATTGCCTGTGTAATGATAGTCCATCGACTCTGTATAATGACCCTATCCTCTGGCACTTGGGGAGGACAGAGAGGTAAACCCAGACCCCTAGGATGTAGGCTTCAGACACAGGTGTGTCTTAGACATTTTGAGATAATATAGACTGGGTGATTTAAATTTATTTCTCATAGTTCAGGAGGCTGGGAAGTCCAAGATCAAGGTGCTGGTCGATTCAGTGTCTGATGAGGACTCACTTCCTAACACAGACAGCAGTCTATTTTCTCACTGTATCTTCATAAGGTGGTGAGAGGGAGAGATCACCTTTTCGGTATCTTATAAGGGAACTCATCCCATTCATGAGGTCTCTACCCTCATGACCTATCACCTCCCAAAGGACCCACCTCCACATACCATCACCTTGGAGGTCCGGGCTTCAAGATATGAATTTTGGGGACACACACAGTCTATTCAAGGGGGATCCTTCAGTCTCTGACTGCAATTCAGGCCCTTAGGTCTCACACATACACACAAATCAACCTGTAAATGCACTTCCTGTTTTCATTGTACCTCTTTTTGGATAATCATGGGCAGTAGTGTTCAAATTAAACTGGACTTACAAATAATGAAGGACAAAACTACTGGAGGGCAGAAAGAAAGGAGGTCATTCTTTTAAAATAAAGTTTTAATATTTTGTTCTCATTAGTTCGGAATGTTCAGTAGAATGGGAGATGTGGTATGTATAGTTACTTTGAAATTTATATTTTATGGTTTAAAAACCTTGCAGAAATGATCCACAGTAACATAGAACTACATATCAGGTGAACCCTTACATCAAATCAATATGAGGTCTGATAGGTCTGATAGCAGTCAAGTAGACATCAAATTTATCTGCCAGTGGAACATTCAGCCAGAGTTTTTTTTATGAAAAGAATGTGTCTGGGTCCTTATCTGAACACAAATTGACAAATGAGTCATAACTCATTGGTGTTAGAAAGTGTTCTGCCCTTTCTCCCAATAGTATTAAACTATTTTTTTGTTAGACTTGAAAATTAATCATTAGAGGAAATGAGGAATTCCTTCTAAGATCAGCAATGTAATAAATAGTAAAATGTTATTTATGCAGAAGATGTGGCTGAGGAAACTAAATTAATTGCTTCATAGAGAAAAGGACATAGGCTTTGAAGCTAGAGAGACAAGGATTCAATAGTTGTAAAAGTATTTATCATATTCAAGTCCAAGTTTTATCATTTATAAAAGTAAAATGGTAATGATTCTTTCTGAGTAGACGAAGCAAGGTATTTGTAAACTGCTTGTTCCAGTATACAGCATATAGTGGGCATTCCGCCAGCCATACCCGTGGGAACTTTCCACACACAAACAGGAGACGTAAAAACTGTATTCATAGTAGGTCAACCAAGGGTCTAAACGGCTGGGATCTTACTTGCTGGAGGAGGAGGTAAGATCCAGAGCATTGAACTTGTTCTGTAAGATCTTAGGAAATAGTTTGGTTCCTCATAGGAGGTGAGCCCAGAACACAGGCCCCTGAAGCCTCACCCAGGACACAGCCTTCACCTAGGAAGTGATAAACCCCTTACTGTTTTGATGGGGTGTGAGAGGGAACATGAAGGTGATGCATATATTTTATACATGTGGTGACACTTGCTGCAGACATGTCAGTTACTGACACTATTATTAAATCATTTATACACAGATTAGCTAATTTATTTACATTCAGTATTTATATTAAATATGGTGCCTTTGGTATTGGCCTCGTTATTTTTCACACCATTCAATAAACTGTAGTCTCTGTATTTCTGGTTTACCCTGAGAGCTGGGTTTCTCTTGGAGACCACAGCCTCTGCTGTTCTTGAGGTTAAATTCAAGCATACAGGCCTCTCTGACACAGGGTACGTAACTGCCCTGAACCTCAGTTCCTCCACCTGAGGGTTTGGAAAAGGATATAACAAAATACTCAAAAAATGCTTAGTGTAGGGTCTGACAGCCACTGTTAGCTATCATCCTACCTCACTTGTGTGGATCTCTATTTTGGTAGTTTTCATTGTATATAGACATTTTTTATTTATGAGCCTTCTTCCTGAGATGCCTCACAGAGTAAGAAATGTGACAGCAAAGGCTGTGTAATTATCCCTTTACCCCCTAATCTAAGACTGTGTCTGCTACCAAGCACCAGTGAGGAGCTTATTTAATTACAACCTGACAGGAATGGATGACAGTAGCAACTGTCCTCTTTTTAAAAAAAAAATTTATTTGGTATTGGCGTATAGTTGATTAGCAATGTTGTGTTAGTTTCGGGTGTGCAACAAAGTGATTAAGTTATATGTATACATGTATCTATTCTTTTTCAAATTCTTTTCCCGTTTAGGTTATTACAGAGTATTGAGCAGAGTTCCCTGTGATATACAGTAGGTCCTGGTTGTTTATCTATTTTAAATATAGTAGTGTGTATTTGTCAATCCCAAACTCTCAATCTATCTCTCCCCATCACTGTTTACAATAGCCAAGACATGGAGGCAACCTAAATGTCTGTTGACAGGTGAATGGATAAAGAAGATATGGTACTTATATATACAATGGAATATTACTGGGCTGTTAAAAAGAATGAAGTAATGCCATTTGCAGCAGCATGGATGGACCTGGAGGTTATCATACTATGTGAAGTAAGCCAGACAGAGAAAGACAAATATCATATGATATCATTTCTATGTGGAAACTAAAAAAAACAACTGTCCTCTTGTGGTTTTGGGTTGTGTTCTGCCAGTAAGAAGCCCCAACAGACGACTGGAGGGAAGCATGATTGTGAGGTCTGGGTATTTATCACTCTTGCAAAATCCCCTCAAACTGGCTGTGCTTGAAGGTGCAGAGGCCAAAGGTCACAGCTCCTCTCAAAGGGGTTGACCCTACAATGGTCTTTCCCTCTGGCTTTCAGGGCTCATTTTCTCCCCTGTTGCTTCCAGCCCAGGGGGTGATAAGAGCTTGACTGTTACCTTGTTCCAAGTGTCTACACTACCCCTGGTGGCATCTCTAGGTGTACTTGGATACAAGCAGCCCCTTTGTAAGGAATACTGGTGTACATTACTCTCCTCGAGGGTGGCGTTAATTTCCTGTTCGGACCCTGTTTAAGATGACGGAAAGCGGTCAAGATTTTGGTGAACCACTGAGGGCAAACTCTACCCAAAGATCCAGATGGTTAAAAACAAAGCACTAGACCAGGCAAGGAGCCATGCCTTCCTGCAGTTTCAGGCGCAAGCCTGGTTAAGTCCTCCTGACAGTCCCCTGAGCATCAGGAGGGAATCTAGGAAGTGCTGGGAAAGAGCTGGAGGCCCCGGACAGGGGGAGGTGAGGGTTTCACAGACCATCAGAAGGAGCTTGTAGTTTAGTGATGGAAGGCTGCTAGGGTCACAGCAGTGAGGCCATTCCAGCGCTGAATTGAGGGAACCTGTATCGTGTGTTATAACTGGGGAAAGACAGGGTTTTGTGACTAGTACATTAAAAAAATTTATACCAATATACAGTAGCTGGTACATAGATTAAAAACAAGCTCTTGGGCTTCCCTGGTGGCGCAGTGGTTGAGAGTCCGCCTGCCGATGCAGGGGACACAGGTTCTTGCCCCGGTTTGGGAGGGTCCCGCATGCCGCAGAGCAGCTGGGCCCGTGGGCCATGGCCGCTGAGCCTGCGCTCCACAACGGGAGAGGCCGCAGCGGTGAGGAGCCCGTGTATAGTTGATTAGCAAAAAACAACAAACAAACAAACAAAAAAACAAGCTCTTCATTGTTCTATTTGAAGGATAGGTGGTGCCTGTATCCCACCGTTCTGGATTCCAGCCTATTCTCAGCCTGTCTCCCCATTTTCTCCCTAGATCTGCTTTGATTTTATACGTTTGGTCCACAGTGAGCCGCTTGAGAGCTGAGTTCTCTGGGAAGTGCTTCTTGTCTGACACCCACACTGAATTACACACTTCCTCATCCTCTGATAGCCCAGGCTAGCCAGCACTTAGCAAGTATTTACTGATTAAATAAATGAAGGAAGGAAAAATATCCATTATTGTGGAGCAAAAGCCCTACAGATTTTCTCTTTTACTCCTCTCAGTGGAATCTGATGAATCCTTTGTGAATTTTGCCCTGGAATCACTAAGTCAGTCAGTTCCTCCGTCCTGCCCTGATTTCATGTTACCAGTTAACCCTTAGCAATTCACTTTAGTCCTTAACATGCATCAGCTTAACCATAGGGTGGAGTGATGTGAAAGGCTGTGGAGATATTTCAACTCATCTATACAGTGAGGGTGATTTCCTACGTTAATTCTTAGAATGAAATGACTTACAAGTTTGGTTTTTTCATCAGTCTCATTCATTACTGATTAATGATGTTTTCAGGAAAGCCCAAAGATAATTAAGGTTTTTAATTCTGCATAATGCTCTAAATTTCTCACTATTTAAAGCTTTAAAGGATTGAAGCATAATTGGGCAACATACAGCAGGAAGGGCACCTGGAATAAATTCAGTCAACATCCCCCCCCATCTTTCTTTCATCACTGAGTGATGGAAGGCTTCTCTTTATTCTGGAATTGGAACCTCTCAATAACATAGGATTGTTAAATTGCCACCCTTTTTAAATGGTGGTAACTGTAGATGACTTTCTTCCTCTTCTTGACATTCTCCTCCACAGAATACAATGTTAGCAACCTAAGTGTGAGAGTCAGGAGGGTAGGTAATCCATTACTGCCCTTCTAACTCCAAAATATAAAAATCTGTAGGGAGAAGGGCAAACAAAAATCTTGGTGGTTATTTTCCAGCTAGAGATTGTTCTCCCCATGTAAAATTAAAGACCAATGGCTTTACAAATTCAATATTGATTTGTTGTAACTCACTCAGATAACTTGATGGCACAGTGGTGTATTAAGCATTTGCAGTTAAAACAGTTTATACCCAAGCAGGATAGGACACTGGGTTCAGAGTCATTATTTAATGTAAAGCCAAGTTAAACATTGTGGAAAAATGGAAAAGTATAATGCATTGCTTTATAAACCCTTGGGAAAAAACAACAGACCATTATGAAATAAATGACCCTAAGATTCTTCTACTTTTGACTGTAGACCATTTCTTTCATTGCCTTTTTTTCCAATACGTGAATTTTTTCCTACCTTTAAAAAATATGTGAAGCCCTGTTAATGAAAAGCAATTGATCGAATATTGTCTTTTATAATAACAATAGTTCCATTTTTCTCTGGTTTTTCTTTTGTCTTGGACATAATTATTTGGAAGGGCACATTTTAAAACTTTTGTAGTTCCACTTTTTGGTCAGCAGTGCAAAATGATACCTTAATGACTTTAAAGAGTTAAAGATGCAGTCCTAATGATATAATGCTTGATTTATCTTTTTAACATGGTGTGACTCATTAATCCACTTTCTAAAATATGCCATAATAAGTGACTTTCGCATCTGTGCTGGGTTATACTGTATTATCCACTTGTCACTAAAATTGCTGCATTCATAGTCGTTGTTTTCTTATGTTTGAGATAATTTAAGAGCAAATGGAATATACTAGTATGTAATATTCTCTTTTTACTTATATTCCAGTGTGCTAAGAGGGAAAAAAAAAGGTTAATCTTATGTCTTGCATAATTTCTTCCCTTCCTGTCAGCCAAAAATGGGCTCAGCCCAGGAAAAGTCTCTCCTTTCAATCCTTTCTCCATAAACAGGGATTAGTGGAAGTTAAGGAAAAGGAAAAAAGAAACCATTAATCTTTATTAATAGGGATGAGAGATAAATAAAATAAAATGAGAGATAAAGAAAAGGCAAGCCATCCCAATAATTTTCATCATTTGGAAAGTAGTTTCAGTGTGATCCACTCTCAGAGCGGAAAGAGGCATGTCTGATTAATGACCCCAGACTTCTCTCTAGATTTGCAGACTGTTATATCCACCTGCCCACCCAAGATTTTCATGCCCACGTGTGATAGGCATCTCTTTCCCGTCTTAGAAAAAAGGCCATTGCTTTTCCTGTTAGGGACCTAGAGCCTGGCGCCACCCCTGCCCCCAGACACCAGCCAGCCTGCTGCCTCCCAGCATGTGTCAGAAGCCGACCATTTCTCTTTACCTCCAAACCACCAATGTCCTTAGGTGTATTACTGCATCATCCTCACCCCGTCTCCCTGTCTCTGCCTGTTTCCCTGCAGTCGAGATCTCCATACCTCATCCAGAGGGATCAGGAGGGAATATCCGTAGAATCACATCATTCTTCCGCTCAGAACACTTCAGCGCCGTCCCATCACAGCCAAAATGAACCCACATTCCTTACAGAGACCTACAGGACCTCCTTACCTCCCCACCCCATCCCCTCTCCCTCTGGCTCTTGTCCACTAGCTTTGGAGCTGTTTCTTAAGGATCTCAGACACACTCCCACCCCAGTCTTTTCTCCTCTATTTCCTGTCTGAAATGGTCACCCCAGTCATCCCTCCCTCCCTTCAGATCATTTCTCAAAAATTACCTTCTCCGTAGGCTCTCACTGGTCACCCTAGCTAACTTTCACACGCCTTGCCCATACATCACTTTACTGCCTCTTGTTACCTGTTCTGCTTTCCTCTGTATCACTTATCATAGTGTATCATATGTATCTTGCTTATTTTTGTATGTATGTGTGCATATTAGTGTGTGCATTTATATGAATGTGTGGGGGTGTGTATGGGGAACATTATGTGTAATATAGTGTACATAAGGTGTGCATTCTATACTATTACGTGATGTATGATGTATATGTTCAATATAGTATAACATAGTATGTATTATGTGTCATATAATGTATTATATAATGTGTAAATAATATATTAAGAGTGTATATATATATAAATATATATATATATTCTTATTTACTTCCTGTCTCTTCCACTCCCTCCACTAGAATACAGTCTCTTTGAAGGTAGATATTTTTGTCTGCCCTCTTCAGTGATATCTACCAAGGACTCAGCAGAGTCTCAGGCACACAGCAGTTGCTCAATAAACATTTATCCATTGAACGACTGAGTTTCCTAGTTATGTGGTGGCCTGAAGAAGTGTGACAAAGTGATGTCATACTTTTCTTCAGTTAGGTCTTTGTATTTCACATCTTAATCATGCATTCACCAGTCACACATTGAGGAAAGACAAATAGCTGTCATGGAGATGTTCAAAATATGTTCCTTCCCTAGAGGAAATTACAGTCTACTGGTATTTCAGGTTATGTAAATATTTATCAGATGAGTGCTGCAATAAAGATAGCAACCCTTATTGAGCATTGAGTAAAAATAGAAATTTATTAGCTTTCAAAATAGTAGTAGATCAACCCATAAAAACCCATAAAAAGTCAGAATCCACAGGGAAGATGTAAAGCAACATTAAGTCCTTTGAAAGCCAAAACACCATACTTTCTATATTACACCTCGTCAATGACTGAATTCCTTGAACCTCTCATTTATAGACATGTGCTTGGCAGTGGTTAAGAGAAAATCATGCTTATTATCAAAATTATATGTAGTATATGAACAAGGCACAAATAATTAAATAACTGGTCGACTACAATAAAGTACTACAGTCTTAGAATCATTATGCCCACTGCATGAAAAGAAATGTTAAAACCATGAGAAATTAAATCTTTTTCAAATTTCTGTCACAAGGTGACGGCATTTGGCAATAAAATCTCATTGTCAATCTAGATTCTGTGCTCTAGTAGGTCAGAAAATATTCTACAATACACTAATTTTCCTCTCTACCACTGCTGGATGAGTCCATTTGCTACTGAATTGATGACTAGGGCATGCTGGCTTTTAGAAAGGGCATTTAAAGAACTGCAATGAAAGCCAGCCCTGCAATTCTCCAAGTGCTACCCCAGATCTGGTGCTTGAAGAGGGCTGTGGATGTGAGGGAGATGGGATGAGGGAAGGAGAATGGAGGGAGGCTATTAAGAAACTTGAGTGACTCCATTAATAAGGCTTCTAAGACAGGCTATCCAGGGAACAAAAGTCATGCCACGTCCCTTAATCTCATCAGCCATCGATGATGCTTTGTGTGGTTTCCACCTCTGAAATTTTATTCCAGGAATAATTTCCAACTGGCATTTTCATCACACCATACTTTCCCAGGTAACTGGATATATTGTGGTTTCATGAATCCCCACTTGAATAATCTTCAAAAATTAACAGGATTTGCTTTACCCAGTTACAAAAAAACACCACATTTTGTTTCATATTAATATTGTTATAGTCACTATGGTTGTTACTAAATTGCTGCAAATGCCACCCATCACCAGGTTTTGTTTTTAGAGGACTTTATTGCTCTATTATTAATGGGTGATTTATTTGAATGGTAGTAGACTAGAGTGATTTGTAAAACTGCTGCAGGAAAAGGCGTGTCTGCTATTCTCTGTGTTGGATTTCTGGCACTAAGTGCTCTAGTTCTTGCTTTAGAGCAGACTTAGTGGAAAAAATATAGCCCCATTAACCTCTAACAGTTGTATCAAGGTTTAATAAAACACTAGGGATAATTGCCCCAATCTGCTTTGTTCCGTCATAAAATGTAGCAATATCAAATTTCGCAATTGTTAAAGATCCTTGTTTTCTTAACGAAGATCCATTCCCATCTAGCATGAATATAGCAAATTGTACAAATTGCTTCATAAATCAGGTAAGTAAATTATGCTTGCAGTTTCTAAATAGGCCTTTGTCACTGCAGGAGCTAAAATATCTTTTAAAATGCTACGGAAAATCTTGCTGGGAAGGGAACTGCTGTCTAGATACATTGGGAAGAATGGCATCACTGGTAACTAGAAGCAAGGCTAGGTGGTGCATCAATGATTTATCACACCATTTACAGATATAATTTCTTAAGTAACTAGAAAAAAAGGATTATTAAAATAAGTGAAACAAGATATAGCTTGATTGGATTATAGATGGTTCAATTGTACTGTAACCCTAGTAGGAAGTAAAATCCTTTTAAAATGGGTTCAGCATACAGTTACAGAGCATAATCGATTAACTGAAGGGACAAACTCACTTTGCAAAACGACTGGAGAATGCATTCTTTTATTACAAACAGTGAACAGAAAACAACCTACAGGTTATGGCTGACTTGAAAGAACAGTGTACATCAGCATTTCCATCACTTATTTTTTAGAAGCCCAACATATCACATACATTTTTATCAAATTTTATAAAATAACTTAATCTTCCCATATAATTGGGTGAAAATAACTCTGAAACTAGAGAATTGTGGGACTATTGGTGTTTGTGTGTTGGTACAGGTACATAATTCCAGTAGTAGTTAGAAGGACTTGCTATTTCGTTGTAATTTAATTATCTTATATGGTCAGATGTTTGCTAGTGAGTAACTTCAATCAGAAACTCTAAGGGTTAAGCTAATTAATCATGGTAGCTCCTTTATGAATTAAATTAAAGCCCTCCATTCTATACACAAGGAAGGTAAGTTGGCCAGTTAAATTAATACGTCCTGATATAAAGATAGATAGGAGAGTTGGGAGTTAAAAATCAAGGAGTACTCAGAACATCAAGGGGAATTCAGAAAAGATACACATCTCTTAAGCCTCATCATTTTATTTAAAACACACTTCTTTTTTTTTTTTGCGGTACGCGGGCCTCTCACTGTTGCGGCCTCTCCCGTTGCGGAGCACAGGCTCAAAAGCCATGGCTCACGGGCCCAGCCCTCCGTGGCACGTGGGATCTTCCCGGACCGGGGCACAAACCCGTGTCCCCTGCATCGGCAGGTGGACTCTCAACCACTGTGCCACCAGGGAAGCCCTAAAATACATTTTTAAAGGTGTAAGGAGAACACTGAAAATATCTTCAGATTAAGTCCTTTCATTGGAGTGCCTTTAGAATCACAGAATTGTAAAATTGAACTTGACTTTCAGCTTTCAGGGAGAAATCAGTTTGCCCAGATGGATAAAGCTGCCTCACTGAAGGAGAAATTCAGAGATAAATGAACTGATGTTGATCAAATAGTGATAATGCTGATAATTTATGTTGATTTTAAGGTAAGTAGTTAGTGTGTTCAGTAACAGAGAAAATGTAAGAAGCATGGGTGCCGCCTGTCTATTTAGATTGAGGGAGGAGGGAAATGTCCATCTTCCTCCAGTTATTCAGGGAAGTCTTATCGACAAGATGCTGTTTGAAGCATTCTGATTCAGGTGAGAGGGTGGTGAGCGCACACCTACCTGTATCACAGGTGATCCTCTAAAGACTGGCACAGCTGTCATGTATCCTCTACATTGTCTTTCAAAGGTTTTTACTTAGTTGGCAGTTTCTCTTTTTACCAAGAACAAAAAATATCCCTTTATTTTGAAATGATCATAGATTTTCAGGAAATTGTAAAATCTACAAGGAGGTCTTGGACCTTCACGCGATTTCTCTAACTATAGCATAATCTCAAAACCGGAAAAGTGACTTTGGGACAATCCACAGAGTTTTTTAGTATTTCACCAATTTTACATGCTCTCTCGTGTGTGTGTGTGTGCATGTGTGTAGTTCTACACAATTGTATCACCTGTGTGGATTCTTAAAACCACCACCACAATCAAGACACAGAGCAGCCCCATCACCACAAGTCTCCCTGTGCTGCCCTCCTGGTAGTCGCACCACCTCCACCGGGCAAGCACTCAGCTCTTCTCCACTCTATCAGCTCGTTATTTCAAGAATATCATATGCATGGAAACTTACCCTGTGTAACCTTTGGTGATTGGCTTTTTCCTTCAGCACAACTCCTTTGTGAACCATCCAAGTGGTTGTGTATATCAGTAGTTGGTTCCTTTTCATTGCCATGGAGTTTTCCAAGGCAGGGATGTATCACTCTTCAGCTATTGGTCTGTTGAAAGAAACTGGTTTTGTTTCCAGTCTGTGGCTCTTAAGAACAAAACTGCTATCAACTTTGTGCTATGCACGGTTTTCCATGAACATGGGTTTTCATTTCTCTTGGATAAAGGCCTGGGAGAGTAACTGGTGGATCATATGATAATTGCTTGTCTAGTTTTATAAGAAACTGCCAAACAGATTTACAGAGTGGCTGTACCACCTTATGTTGCCACAAACAATATACATGTGATACAATTTCTCAGCATTCTTTCCAGCATTTGGTGTTAAGACTTAAAAAAAAAAAAAGCCATTCTGATAAATAGCTGGTGATATCTCATTATGGTCTTAAGTTGCATTTCCTTAATGGCTAATGATGTCAAACATTGTTTTATGTGCTCATTTGCTATTTGTATATCTTCTCCAGTGAACTGTTTACATATTTTGCCCATTTTCTCTCTCTATATATTTTTCCTGTCGAGTTTTGAGCGTTTGTTATATAGTCTAGATACTAATCTTTTGTTGGACATATGGTTTGCAAATATTTTCTGTCTGTCTGTAGCTTATCTTTTCATCCTCTTCAAAGGCCCTTTTGCAGAACAAATCTCCTTTTTAGCTGATAGACTTCCATGTAGAGAACACAGATTCTAGTTTCTTTTAAAAGCAGGAAGGCTTGGCAATACCAGGCCTGCTGCCATGCATGATATCTACAGGAACAGCTGACTGGTGGCTGCTTTAAATAGAAGTGGAGTGAGCCCCATTGACCAGAACCCCATGACCTGCTTACAGCCTGCAGGCTGTTTAGGTTTACAATCCTAAATCCTAAATCTTGGCAGTTTATGTGGCCTGTATATAGAAGGCAAAGAAACTGATAAAATGTTCTCATTCATAATCCCACGATTGATAGACATTTTCAGGGGGATTCAAATGAGCTGTACAAATCGTGATATAAGGGAATTTAAATTATGGAAATAAAGCTTAATGCAAATGATAAAGAAACATTTTATAAATTCTTATTTATTTTTTTCAAAATTCTTAACCTTTTATTTCTGGTTTAGCCATAAAGTTTTAGGTTTAAAATGGACAATTTTGTTTCCCTTACTTACTCTGCTGTCTTGAATGCAAAATGGAATAGCCTTAATATAAATCATCAGAGATACATAACAATGATTTTTTAAAATAGATCTTTATGGGAGTGTAATTGCTTCACAATACCGTGTTAGTTTTTGTTGTACACCAAAGTGAATCAGTCATATGCATACATATGTCCCCATATCCCTTCCTTCTTGAGCCTCCCTCCCATCCTCCCTATCCCACCCCTCTAGGTCATTGCACAGCACCGAGCCGATCTCCCTGTGCTATGCTGCTGCTTCCCACTAGCTAACTGTTTTACATTTGGTAATGTATATATGTCAGTGCTACTCTCGCTTCACCCCGGCTTCACCCTCCCACCCCGTGTCCTCAAGTCCATTCTCTATGCCTACATCTTTATTCCTGCCCTGCAACTAGGTTCATCAGTACCATTTTTTTTAAGATTCCATATGTATGCTTTAGAATCTGGTATTTGTTTTTCTCTTTCTGACTTACTTCACTCTGTGTGACAGACTCTAGGTCCATCCACCTCACTGCAAATAATTCAATTTCATTTCTTTTTATGGCTACGTAATATTCCATTGTATATATGTACCACATCTTCTTTATGCATTCATCTGTCGATGGACACTTAGGTTGCCTCCATGTCCTGGCTATTGTAAATAGTGTTCCAGTGAACATTGTGGTACATGTCTCTTTTTGAATTATGGTTTTCTCAGGGTATATGCCCAGTAGTGGAATTGTTGGGTCATATGGTAGTTCTATTTTTAGTTTTTTAAGGAACCTCCATACTGTTTTCCATAGTGGTTGTATCAATTTACATTCCCACTAACAGTGCAAGAGGGTTCCCTTTTCCAGCACCCTCTCCAGCATTTATTTGTTTGCAGATTTTTTGATGATGGCCATTCTGACTGGTGTGAGGTGTTACCTCATTGTAGTTTTGATTTGCATTCCTCTAATGTTAAGTGATGTTGAGCATCTTTTCATGTGCCTCTTGGCTGTCTGTATGTCCTCCTTGGTGAAATGTCTATTTAGGTCTTCTACCCATTTTTTTAATTGGGTTGTTTGTTTTTTTGATATTGAGCTGCATGAGCTGCTTGCATATTTTGGAGATTAATCCTTTGTCAGTTGCTTTGTTTGCAAATATTTTCTCCCATTCTGAGGGTTGTCTTTTTGTCTTGTTTATGGTTTCCTTTGCTGTGCAAAAGCTTTTAAGTTTCATTAGGTCCCATTTGTTTATTTTTGTTTTTATTTCCATTTCTCTAGGAGGTGGGTCAAAAAGGATCTTGCTGTGATTTATGTCATAGAGTGTTCTGCCTATGTTTTCCTCTAAGAGTTTTAGAGTGTCTGGCCTTACATTTAGGTCTTTAATCCATTTTGAGTTTACTTTTGTGTATGGTGTTAGGGAGTGTTCTAATTTCATTGTTTTACATGTAGCTGTCCAGTTTTCCCAGCACCACTTGTTGAAGAGGCTGTCCTTTCTCCATTGTATGTTCTTGCCTCCCTTGTCATTAATTAGGTGACCATATATGTGTGGGTTTATCTCTGGGCATTCTGTCCTGTACCATTGATCTATATTTCTGTTTTTATGCCAGTACCATACTATCTTGATTACTGTAGCTTTGTGGTGTAGTTTGAAATTGGGGCACATGATTCCTCCTACTCCAGTTGTCTTTCTCAAGATTGCTTTGACTATTCGTGGTCTTTCGTGTTTCCATACAAATTGTGAAATTTTTTGTTCTAATTCTGTGAAGAATGCCATTGGTAGTTTGTTAGGGATTGCATTGAATGTGTAGATTGCTTTGGGTAGTATGGTTATTTTCACAGTATTCATTCTTCCAATCCAAGAACATGGTATACTTCTCCATCTGTTTACGTTATCTATGATTCCTTTCATCAGTATTTTACAGTTTTCTGAGTACAAGTCTTTAGCCTCCTTAGGCAGGTTTATTCCTAGGTATTTTATTCTTTTTGTTGTGATGGCACATGGGATTGTTTCCTTAATTTCTCTTTCTGATTTTTCATTTTTGGTGTATAGATATGCCAGAGATTTCTGTGCATTAACTTTGTATCCTGCAACCTTACCATATTCATTGATTAGTACTAGTAGTTTTCTGGTAGCATCTTTAGGATTTTCTATGTATAGTACCATGTCATCTGCAAACAGTGACAGTTTTACTTCTTCTTTTCCAATTTGAATTCCTTTTATTTCTTTTTCTTCTCTGATTTCCGTGGCTAGGACTTTCAAAACTATGTTGAATAAGAGTGGCGAGAGTAGACATCCTTGTCTTGTTCCTGATCTTAGTGGAAATGCTTCAGTTTTTCACCATTGAGTATGATGCTTGCTGTAGGTTTCTCATATATGGCCTTTATTATGTTGAGGTAATTTCTCTCTTTGCCCATTTTCTGGAGAGTTTTTATCATAAATGGGTGTTGGATTTTGTCAAAAGCTTTTTCTGCATCTACTGAGATGATCATATGGTTTTTATTCCTTAATTTGTTAATGTGGTGTATCACATTGATTTGCATATATTGAAGAATCCTTGCATCCCTGTGATAAATCCCATTTCATCATGGTGTATGATCCTTTTAAAGAGTTGTTGGATTCTGTTCGCTAGTTTTTTGTTCAGGATTTTTGCATCTATGTTCATCAGGGATATTGGTCTGTAATTTTCTTTTTTTGTGATATCTTTTTCTCATTTTGGTATCAGGGTGATGGTGGCTTCATAGAATGAATTTGGGAGTGTTTCTCCCTCTGCAATTTTTTGGAAGAGTTTGAGAAGCATCTGTGTTAGCTCTTTTCTAAATGTTTGATAGAATTTGCCTGTGAAGCCATCTGGTCCTGGACTATTGTTTGTTGGAAGATTTTTAATTATGGTTTCAATTTCATTACTTGTGATAGGTCTGTTTATAGTTTCTAATTCTTCCTGGTCAGTCTTGGAAAATTGTACCTTTCCAAGAATTTGTCCGTTTCTTTGTGGTTGTCCATCTTATTGGCATATAGTTGTTTGTAGTAGTCTCTTATAATCCTTCGTATTGCTGTGGGTGTCAATTGTGAGTTCTCCTTTTTCATTTCTAATTTTATTGATTTGCATCCTCTCCCTTTTTTTCTTGATGAGTCTGGCTAAGGGTTTATCAATTTGGTTTATCTTCTCAAAGAACCAGCTTTTAGTTTTATTGATCTTTGCTATTGTTTTCTTCATTTCTGTTTCATTTATTTCTACTCTGATTTTTATGATTTCTTTCCTTCTACTGACTTTGGGTTTTCTTTGTTCTTCTTTCTCTAGTTGTTTTAATCGTAGGGTCAGATTGTTTATTTGAGATTTTCTTGTTTCTTGAGGTGAGATTGAATTGCTGTACAGTTTCCTCTTAGAACTGCTTTTGCTGCATCCCATAGGTTTTGGGTCATCATGTTTTTGTTGTCATTTGTTTCTATGTATTTTTTATTTCTTCTTCGATTTCTTCAGTGATCTCTTTGTTATTTAGTAGCACACTGTTTAGCCTCCATGTATTTGTGTTTTTTACAGTTTTTCTCCTGTAATTGATTTCCAGTCTCATAGTGTTGTGTTCAGAAAAGATGCTTGATACGATTTCAATTTTCTTAAATTTTCCGAGGCTTGATTTGTGACCTAAAACGTGATCTTTCCTGGAGAATGTTCCATGTGCACTTGAGAAGAAAGTGTATTCTGCCACTTCTGGGTGGAGTGTTCTATAAATATTAATTAAATCTATCTGGTCTGTTGTGTCATTTAAAGCTTGTGTTTCCTTATTTATTTTCTGTTTGGATGATCTGTCCATTGGTGTAAGTGGCATTTTAAAGTTCCCTACTGTTATTGTGTTACTGTCGATTTCTCCTTTCATGGTTGTTAGCATTTGCCTTATGTACTGAGGTGCTCCTATGTTGGGTGCATAAACATTTATAATTGTTATATCTTCTTCTTGGATTGATCGTTGATCATTATGTAGTGTCCTTCTTTGTCTTTTGTAATAGTCTTTATTTTAAAGTATATGTTATCTGATATGAGTATTGCTGCTCCAACTTTCTTTGGATTTCCATTTGCATGGAATATCTTTTTCCATCCCTTCACCTTCAGTCTGTATGTGTCCTTAGGTCTGAAGTGGGTCTCTTGTAGACAGCATATATATGGGTCTTGTTTTTGTGTCCATTCAGCCAGGCTGTGTCTTTTGGTTGGGGCATTTAATCCATTTACATTGAAGGTTATTATCAATATGTATTTTCCTATTACCATTTTCTTAATTGTTTTGGGTTTGTTTTTGTGGGTCTTTTCCTCCTCTTGTGTTTCCCACCTAGAGAAGTTTCTGTAGCATTTGTTGTAAAGCTGGTTTGGTGGTGCTGTATTCTCTTAGCTTTTGCTTTTCTGAAAAGCTTTTGATTTCTCCATCAAATCTGAATGAGATCCTTGCTGGGTAGAATAATCTTGGTTGTAGGTTTTTCTCTTTTATCATTTCAAGTGTATCCTGCCACTCCCTTCTGGCCTGCAGAGTTTCTGCTGAAAAATCAGCTGATAACCTTATGGGGATTCCTTTATATGTTATTTTTTGTTTTTTCCCTTGCTGATTTTAATATTTTTTCTTTGAATTTAACTTTTGTTAGCTTGATTGATATGTGTCTTGGTGTTTTTCCTAGGGTTTATTCTGTATGGGACTCGCTGTGCTTCCTGGACTTGGTTGACTATTCTCTTTCCCATGTTAGGGAAGTTTTCAACTGTAATCTCTTCAATTATTTTCTCAGACCCTCTCTTTTTCTCTTCTTCTTCTGGGACCCCTATAATTCGAATGTTGGTGCATTTAGTGTTATCCCAGAGTTTTATGAGATTCTCTTCAATTCTTTTCATTCTTTTTTCTTTATTCTGCTCCTTGGCATTTTTATCCACCATTTTTTCTTCCAGCTCACTTATTTGTTCTTCTGCCTCAGTTATTCTGTTATTGATTCCTTCTAGGGTATTTTTCATTTCAGTTATCGTGTTGTTCATCTCTGTTTGTTCTTTAGTTCTTCTAGATCTTTGTTAAACATTCCTTGTATTTTCTCAATCTGTGCCTCCATTCTATTTCTGAGATTCTGGATCATCTTTACTGTCATTACTCTGAATTCTTTTTCATGTAGATTGCCTGTTTCTTCTTCATTTATTTGGTCTTGTAGGTTTTTACGTTGCTCCTTCATCTGGGGCATTTTTTTTGGCCATCTCACTTTCTTTCTTTTTTTATTTTATGAGTGGTATTGTTCCTGTATTACTGGTTGTTTGGCCTGAGGCTTCCAACACTGGAGTTTGTAGGCTGTTGGGTAGAGCTGGGTCTTGGTGCTGATAAAGGTCTTTATCTCACAGATAAAGACCTCTGTGAGACCTCACTCCAATGAATATTCCCTGGGGTCTGAGGTTCTATGTTAGTCCAGTGGTTCTGACATGGACCTCCCACCACAGGAGCTTCGGCCCAACCCTCGGCTCGTGAACCAAGATCCCACAAGCCGTGTGGGGTGGCAAAAAAGAAATAAAAGAGAGAGAACAATAACAAAGCAAAAAATAAAATTAGACTAGGAAAGTAACAGATATTAGAAAGAATATAAAAATAAAAATATAGATGAATCAACAACCGGAAGATACATCAGTACCACACTAGTAAAAAAGAGGAGGAGGGACAAGAGAAAAAAAAGAAAGAAAGAAAAAAACAATGGGGAAAAGGCCTTGCCTGTGGAGGGCAGGGCCTAAGCAGTGGTGAGGTTTGGGTGGTGGGCGGGGCCTATGCTTAGGACCCACAGGGCTGGAAAAGGCCCCTGTGGGCTGTGGGCAGTGGGGCTTAAGCTCAAGGAACAAAGGGGCCCAGGCGTGCCCCCCATCCCTGGTCTCAGAGAGCAGGGGACCTCACCTGGGAGCCCAGCAGGCTTCCTGGCCTCCAGTGGGTGGGGCAAATGCCCTCCTCTCCTCTCCTGCTCCTCCGGTCTGGGAGGGCCCCTTCCGCTTGCCTCTCCTGTTCTCCCCTCCACCTCCTTCCTATGCCCCCAGGACCCATGCAGCCTGGAGGGGGCTTTGGAGGACAGGGGACTGTCCTGGAAGCTCAGCAGGTTCCCCAGGCCCAAGTGGGTGGGGCAGATGCCCTCCATTCCTCACCTGTTCCTCCTGGAGGGCCCCTCCTGCCTGCCTCTGCTGAACTCCCCTCAGCCTCCTTCCTATGCCCCCAGGACCAATGTGGCCCAGGGGAGGGGGTGCCTGGGAGCTCAGCAGGCTGCCTGGGCCCAAGTGGGTGGGGCAGACATCCTCTGCTCCTCTCCCGCCCCTCCCAGCTGGCTCCTCCCTCTTGGCTCTCCTGATCTCCCCAGCCTCCCTCCTATGCTCCCAAGGACCCATGCGGCCTGGAGGGGGCTTTGGAGGGCAGGAGACCAGCTTGGGAGCTCAGCAGGCTCCCCATGTCCGAGTGGTCGGGGCAGTCACCCTCCTCTCCTCTCCTGCTCCTCCTGGAGGGCACTTCCTGCCTATATCTCCTGATCTCCCTGGCCTCAGGGGCTTTGATCCTGTCTGGCCTCCACTTCTCTTCCCCGCTCTGTCTCCCCACATCCTACCGGTTCACTTGGGGGTTCCTCCCATCTTCTTGGGCATCAGGGTCCCCCATCAGCAGCCAGCAGGTTCCCTAGTTGTGGGGAGATGCTGATTCGGTGTATTCTCACGCCGTCATCTTCAACAGTGATGTTTTAACTTCAGAAGTGTTCACCAGTTTTCTTACTAATCTATCCAAATTAATTGCACTAATTGGATTAAATTAGATAATTTAATTACAGCAAATGATTTTATATTTGGTATAGTACTTATTTGGTCATATCCCTTGGGTTCAATGAATTTACATTATTTTCATAAAGAGGAAGCAGATGGAGAGAATTTCTAAGTAGTAGTTTATGCCAGAAAAGAAGAAGAAGTTATGTTTTAAGATATGTGAAAATATGTGGAAAGTCAAGGAGATAAACTAAGATTAACAAATTGGATAATTAGTAAAGTGCTTTGGAAATGGAAAGCAACATATTTTGTGAGCGCTGTGTATTGCAATTATTATTAGAATACTTTGGAGGGAATTCAATTTGCTTGTTTAAATAACCTGTTTCATAGGTTGAACTGTCAGTTTGAAAGGCATATAAAGTAGTATGAACCATGTGACATCCAAGCAAGATACTTTCATTATATATCTGGGAAAGTCATAGCTTTAAGTAAAAATCCAAGTTTACTAATGACTATGTAAGAAATTCTCCACCCCTCAAACCCAAGAAAATCTTTACAGCTTTTTTGTGCCGATGTACATATGAGAAGTATTCCACAAGACTTTGTAGGTTTCTGACATTGGAAAAAGTGATCCCATATAGTTAAGTGTACTTTTTTGTAAGGGCTAATTCATGTGTTATTCTTTAAAAGACAGGAAAGAATTAGAAGAATATTAATTGCATTAGGTGAATGTATCATGTAAAGAATACAGTGGTAATTTCTGTGAACGGAAAAGAGAATCCTATTATGAATTGTAGAAGTATTTGCTGATTGATCTATCATTTGCATCCAGTTTATCAGGTATCGTGTATGCTAAGAATGAGGTTTAGCTGTCTATAATCTATCATTCCAGTGAACCAAACTGCCATCTTACTTTCAGGCACAGTTTTCTAGAATTCATATAAAAGTCATTTATGACATGTTTTGACCCAATATTAGTTTTACATTACATGCTATTTACATCACAGTGACATATTTAAATTTGCTTTAGTTGAAGGAATAACTTCATTCCTGTTTTTTGCTCCTTTTAGCAATAAAAATGACAAACTAAAAATCTCTTCTCTGGTTGTTCTTGTAAAATATATGATCATTTTTCTCCAATACTATCATCATTCAAAATAATAATTTTCTTTTATCTGCTGGAAAACAAATGAATAGATACCATATTAATGTTCGCTTCTGTATCTATGGTAAACTCTAATTACCATAATACAAAGCCCAACTTGTGTTTCTCTTGATTTTTATATTAATATTCACTTTATTAAGAGGATTAATTGGAGTGTATTTTGTTAAAATGTAGCTTAGCATATGAGACAATTTGAGTGATTCCTCTTTTTTTGGTTAACTCAGCATTTCTTATTGGGCATCAAGTGTTTTTGGTAAAGGACATTAATTTGCAGATTCTGCATTACAGCACTACAATTTTCATTGCGTTAGGCTTTTGCCCATGTTTTAAAGCCTTCAAAGGTTTGTTGCACCTGTAAGTCTACTTTTTGACAATGTCCTAAAGGCTCTCTGTGATCCGGTCCCTCTCTGCTTCTGCAGTATCATTACCCTACACTTCAGCAACAACCACATACACATGCAGGCGCACACACACACACACACACACACACACACACACACACATGCATGCATACACAGAAATGCATGCACACACACTCATGCGTACACATATAAGCACACGTGCACACATGTGCATGCATACAAGCACACACATACGCATCCATGCATGCATACCAGCACACACATGCAGCTGCATACATGCATGTACACACAAGCACGCACACACATACACTTTCCCCTTCCTGTTTTATTTTTCTCTTTATCTCTTTTCATTATTTAATAACTATGTATATAGTTATTATGTATACATATATATTATTTCATTTATTGTTTCTTTCACAAAAATGAGAATGAGGATGGAGGCTTTAATGTTATGTTCACGTAAACTGTGCTGGGGACTCACTGGTTACTCAGTATATATGTTGAGCGAATAAATGAATGAATGAAACTTCGTGAAGTTGCCTTCTTCTTGGCATTCAGCTGATAATTACAATGTCAAGTCCTCAAAAGTCCCTTCCCTAAACACCCTCGCTGGGTTAGCTCACTTCATAATCTTAAGAAAAATAATGTTCCACATTATCCTGGTCTTATCATTTATATATCTTCTGTCAATAATTTGAAAACATTTACTTAACTGTTTTTCTTTTTCTCCTAGAATATAAGCTCTTTGATAAGAGGCCTTACCTTGTACTTGGCTGTATACCCAGAACGTAATATGCCTGTCACATAATAAACATTTGTTAAGTAGTATTGATTTCTTGACTGCCTGCCCAGTTTTACTCATCATAGCATGGTACCTGGCACAGAGTGGGTTACTGTATCTATCAATATCTATTATCTATATATATCTCATTTATCTGTCTATCTGCTATCTACTATCATGTATCTCTATGTCATCTATCATCTGTCTATAGGTCATCTACCTATCTATTGATATGTCATCTATTTATCTACGTATCATAGTTTACATATACAATAAATGGTATTTGATCATCGAGAATTTTAATATTGTAAACCTTCTTTAGAGTTTATCAATATTAATATTTATTATAGTTTTATTGGTAAAGAAGGTATATTCAAGTTAATCACATGGAAAACGAGAGCACATAGTTTAAGATATAAAGACCACAGCACCATCAGAATATTCAAATTTTTCCAAAGAAAAGATACTAATATTTAGCTGCATTATTTTTGCGATACATATTTGGGTCCACAGGGATCAGAGTATCTGATGGTAGAAGGCATATGGACATCAGTCAGACTCCCCATGTTTTCCTCGAGAAAGTTCATTCTAAGGAATCTTTATTCGAGTGTATATGTCGGGCAGCTCTGGGTCAAATTACGTATATTTGAGCTGACAAGCTCCATAAAGAGCATTTGATCTGAATCTCTCCCTTTGGGGATGTGGGAGCCCGTGCCTAGAGGTGAGTGAGGATGTAAAATCACGGTGATGTTGGTGAAGTCTCAGAGGCAGCCTGTGCGGAATTTTGCCCCTGGGCACTGAAATGTAAAGGGTGTAAACATTTAAAGTAAGGAGAAACAATTTAGTACAATGTTCAGATAATAAATAGCTAAAATGGGAGCCACCATATGTAGCAATTACTCATCATACCTCTCTCAGCGAGTAGCATAATGAATTGCAAAGTTGATTTGAGGTCTGATGAAAATTGTAAGTTACGCCTCTGCTAATAATGAGATTGGAACCCAGGCATCCCATCTCATAAACTTAGTGAAGACGACTATCCCAGAGAAATGAAAGAACAATGAATTGAAGATAACCTCAGAGTGTGTTTCCACAATGGAAAGTGCTTGATCTTGAAGCCACATAAGTTATAGATTCAAATTCCTTCTGACAGTGTTCAAGTTACATACTCTCTTTAGTCTTTTTTTAAATCACTATAACTGTCTCATACCTATTTTAAACCAAGTGATCATCTCTTAACAAAACCAAATAAAGTAATATTTTGAGAGTGGCAGTGATGTTATCATGGGATAACCTTAAATCAAGTCTAGTTAATATTGAATGTTGCAAACGGTAGTTAACTTACAGGTGTTTGATTACAAAAAACCTATTTGGAACATGTCCCCTCGCTGACTTAGACAGCCACTGGGCTGCCCCCCCAGTGGAAAACCCCTCAACACAATTGTAATGATTTACCCACATGCAGTGCAAAGTGCTTTCCAGTATTTTGTCCAAAGCTAGCAAATTTGAGATTTGTGTTCTAAGTTTATTATCATTTTGTTTCCTAATGCAAGAACTCCATTTAGCCACAGCCCCACAATGTAAAATATTATGTATAGTGTGGGTCAGTACCTACTGTTGACATTTGATAGCATCCTCATTACTTTTAAGTTTTCATAATTATGAATAAAGCTGCTATAAACATCCATGTGCAGGTTTTTGGGTGGACATAAGCTTTCAGCTCCTTTGGGTAAACACCAAGGATCATGACTGCTGGGTCATATGATAAAAGTATGTTTAGTTTTTTTAAGAAACCACCAAACTGTCTCCCAAAGTGGCTGCAGCATTTTGCATTCCCACCAGCAGTGATGAGAGTTCCCGTTGCTCCACACCCTCGCCAGCATTTGGTGTTGTCAGTGTTTTGGATTTTTACCATTTTAATAGGTGTATAGTGGTATCTTGTTTAATTTGCATTCCCCCGATGACTTATGATGTGGAGCATCTTTCCATATGCCTGTTTGTCCTCTGTATATTTTCCTTGGTGAGGTGTCTGTCTAGGTCTTTCACCCATTTTACTTGAGTTTTTTGTTATAGTTGAGTTTTAAGAGTTCTTTGTATGTTTTGATAATAGTTCTTTATCAGATGTGCCATTTGCAAATATTTTCTTCCTGTATGTGGCTCCGTTTCTTATGCTCTTGACATGTCACAGAGCAGAACTTTTTAATTTTAATGAAGTCCAACTTCTCAATTTTTTACATATTCTTTTGCTGCTGTATTTAAAAATTCATTGCCAAACTCAAGGTCATTTACATTGTTTCCTGTTACCTTCTAAGAGTTGTATAGTTTTGCACTTTACAGTGAGGTCTATGGTCCATTTTAAGTAAATTTTGTGAAGAATATGAAATCTGTTTAGGTTAATTATTTTGCATGTGGGTGTCCATTTATACCAGCACCCTCTGTGGAAAAGTCAGTCTTTCTCCATTGTATTGCCTTTGCTTCTTTGTCAAACAAAGATCAGTTGACTGTAATATTTGTTTGGGTCTATTTCTAGGCTTTCTATTCTGTTCTATTCCTCTATTTGTCTATTTTAGCAGTATCACAGTGGCTTGATGACTGTAGCCTTATAGTAATCTTCATTCTTTACAGCATGTCAGAATTTGCATCATGCTACAGTTTCACCCAGAACTTTTAAAATGTAATTTTTTTTTATTAGATTGAAGAGGAAAGAGAAATTCTGAGTGGCCTAGAGAAATCTTGCAGGAGTATACACTAGTTTTTGGTTCACTGGGAAATCTAGAATTAATTTTTCTCAAGCAGTTTTTTTTAACCAATATTTCATTTTGCATATAATAATTATAAATAGGTGCTAATATTTATTAGTCACATGCATTGTAAGAAAGTTTTACACATATTACAAAGAGTAATTTTTACAGTCCTTCTAAGCAGGGATTACTATGCCCATTTTACATTAAAGAACTAAGGCTGGTAACGTACTCAGGTTCCTGTAGTAGATCCCAGGTCTGATATCTGAATGCCAAATACCTCTCTACAATACATTATCCCTTTTTTATAAATATCACTGGATGATCAATCTTTCTAATGGCATTTTTTAAAATGAATTTTAAGGCTTACCACATTTAAAATTAGTGCTTTACATTTCTGTTATATTCCATTTCAAAATAAAAGACAATATTTGTGATTTTGGATAAAAATGTACTATTGTGTTCACCGACTTATACTTATAACAAGTATTTATTGTGCTCAATTTATGCCTGGCATTTTCATGTCCTTTTATTATATCTCAATATAAAGGTGCTGTAAATACTTCAAAACTATTCAACGGATTCAATGTTCAGTGGTTCCAGCACACTGAACATCTTTATAAACAGCAAGAAGCAGATTCAGTGAGCAAGGAAATCCATTTGGGTTATACTAAAAGTTTTGAGATATAAAAGGCAGAAGTTTTAAAGTTTAGATAAGCAAGGAGAACAAACAAAAGGAGGAACAGGGATTAGTAGCAGGTGGGGAATGAAACTGACTCCAAGGTGCAGTGATCTCTCATCACCATGGTAATGGAGACCCCAGTCTTGGCGGATGGAGGACCAAGATGGACTTCCAAAACCACGCCATCTCTTCCTCTCTGGGAGAGTCTTAAGTGAAGCAGAGGTCAAGTGTTTTTACAGGTTGGACTTTACCGTAACTCAGGGCCCTGCTGTTTTCCAAATAGCTGTTTGTTTCCAAAGGCCATCAGCCATTAATTAGAGTGGCAGGGCTGAAGGTGCCACCAGCCCAGCATGTGGCTTTCACAGCAAACTAACAGGTAAACAATTCTGGGTACTGGCTGAACTCCTCAAAGGGTTACCTAAGAAACCAGTCTGTTTAAGCCAGAAGAAAAATAGCGTTTACACAGAGAATATCTGCAAGAAAATAAAAATGGAAACAATTGCCTATTATAAATAAGCCTCAATTTTTATAGCTTTCTCAATAATGTCCCTACTTCCATAATTTATTTGAAAGGTAAACTAAGCTTCATAGACTTAAATTAGAAACAGAATTGATTTCCCTTTAGATATGGCTACCCTGTGATAGTAGAGAAATAGACATTTGCTCTCTCCAGTCTTATCCAGCCTATGAACAGGTGACACCTGGTGACAGTTTCTTCATCTGCCATATACAGGGTAACCATATACTTGATTGTCCAAACTGGGACTCTTTTTGGTCTGGTATAAATGCTAAGCTAGACACAACAACAGGGGGTCTAAATTGGGACAGTTCCCGGGCACACGATGTAAGGTCCCCAACACTGCACACTTCAAGGAGAGAAGCATGATTAGGTCACATTTGTAGTCATAGCTTTAAATATGAATGGGATCCTGTATTTTATTAGATTCATAATGGATATTTTATATTGTAATGTGCTTCATTATAATTTTTTATCCCCTCACCCACATTTCAACAATTACACTCCTCTTCATACATTTGAATAAATTTATACAAGGATATGGAAAAGACACTTCCTTTAGAAATTCCTCACTAGACCACCAAATAGAAGGAACCAGGCCAGAAGCTGATCTAGTAATTTATGTGGTCTCACCTCCCATTTTGCAAAAGTAAAACCAAGTTTAGGGACTTTGAGGCCCTTCCCTGAGGTCACACTGCTACCTGTGAAAGATCTTCTACTAGTGCCTTTCCAGAGAGTATTCCAAGCCACTGTCATTATCCATGAAACCCAGAACTCAGATGGATGAGCCACACCCTGATTTTATAGAAACAAGCCCAAGCTTAGCATCAAATGATAATGTAATGATGTGTAGAACAGTTTTAAGGGATTTCTGCTGTGGAAAGGACAATTAGACTGCTGAGTCATTAAATTCAACATAGTGAGTGAAACTAGCCCTGAGACAACTTTATTTTGTAGCCACTCTTTTAGGTAGAAAATAAGAATAATGGCTTCACTTAGCAAGCTTGGAATCAGATTTTATCAGTCAACTTAAATGTCCCTGTAAAAAATGTCATCAAAATACTGGCTTCCAAAATCCACCCACATAGTTTCTATAATGAACCTAGTAAATTAATTTATAATGAATAGGTCTCTTGTTTTTACTTCAAAAAGCAGGCTTGAATTATGTCAATCCTTCTCTTTTTCCCAGATTTATTGAGATATAATTGACACATAATGTTGTATAAGTTTAAAGTGTGCGAGGTGATGATTTGATGCAAGCGTGTATTGCAAAATGATTCCTACAATAATGTTAGTTAACACCTCCATCACCTCACAAAATTACCACTATTTTTGTGATGAGAACTTTAAAGATCTACTCTCTTAGCAACTTTCAAATATACAATACAGCGTTATTAACTACAGTCACCATGCTGCACATTACATCCTCACATTTTCTTTATCCATTCATTTCCATGTCTTGGTTCTTGTGAATAATGCTGCAGTGAACATGGGAGTGCAGATTTATTCAAGATAGCGATTTTATTTCCTTTGGATATGAACCCAGAATTGGGGTTGCTGGATCATGTGGCTCTATTTTTATATTTCTGAGGAACCTCCGTACTGTTTTTTTCTGTTGCAGCTGCACCAATTTACATTCCCACGATGTTGATCTTTTTAAGTGAAGTTTGTCCAAATCTAGAATTGTTGGTTCCAAAATGACCTTGCTTACTGCACTTTATCCAAAGATAGTTTAAGGGTAAAATTTGGCCAAGTTCTTCTCCACATTGCTATGAATCCAAATAAAGAATATGGGACTGCATAAAATATGTAGCAAGGGTGAATATAATAAATGCTTT
Source organism: Lagenorhynchus albirostris (assembly GCF_949774975.1). NCBI lineage: Eukaryota > Metazoa > Chordata > Mammalia > Artiodactyla > Delphinidae > Lagenorhynchus > Lagenorhynchus albirostris. Next base: position 26,069,204 of record NC_083115.1, on the reverse strand, counting down.
GATGAGAATCCTAGAGCCAGTTTGGAATATGATCTGTGTCATTCAGAATGAGGGTGAGTCTGCCCAGCTGCAGTAATGTTCTGACTATATTTACCTTGTATGTCATTATCTGAAACTGGGTTCAAAAGAGATCAAAATAAAGGAATAGGATAGTGCAGTCTTGATTTCAGATGGCATGTAAAGAAGCTAGAATATATGCACATCATTTGGCAAGAAAGGAAAAATTCCAAAACCTACATCTAAATAAGAATGTTAAGTATTAGAGAGTCATTCAGAAGAAAAATATATAAAGTTGCTTATTTCCATATTTATAATAAGCCATCATTAAATTTAAATAGAATAAACTTTATACATGTGGCTTTAACCTATTAATTTGAATGTGTTCACATGAGATTAGGTCATGGTTTTTGCTTATGTGAAACCAAAACTTTACATTTTTCTAAATTTTCTAAAACATAGTATCCTAATACTGTCACATTTTAAGTCAGTAAATAGCATCAAATAAAAATAAGCAAACTGCTAGTTTAAAATTAATGAATATCCTTTACATCTTAAAATTTGGGGCAAAATATTTTGATATCAAGCTAAGCACAGCAGATATAATTTATTTGAAAAAAAATAAATTGGAAGTCTGAAGTCCTGGGTGTGAATCTAATTTACTAGTTGTAGGGCCTTGGTAAATTATTAAACTTCTTTGTCTCAGTTTCCACATGAGGAAAAAGGATGACAACCTCATAAAATAATTATAGGTATTAAAGTATGAAAATGTTTTCAGTAGAAGAAAGACAAGGCACAAAAACGATATTCAAAAAAGTGCTTTAAAAATATTTTATTTTTCTTTTAACTTAAAATAACCCTTGACACCATGTTGAAATGCCCCCCAGTTTAGAAGAATGCTGACATGCACATATGAGCACTGCCACAGAAAAGGCGGTGTTGATTATGGAAATGGAGTGGGAGCTTTCTCTAGATCTCTTTCTCTAGATCAGCTCAGTGGTGTGCTGATAAATGGTTCACAACCAGTTCTCTGGGGGGAGCAGCTCAATTTATAGCATTTTCTAATCTACTTGGTCTAAACTTTTCCAAGTTGACCAATTCCTGGCTATCCACATAGTGTCACTGGACATGGCATTGGGAAGAGATGTGCAGTAGTCCTCTCTTGTTTAATATTTCCACCAGACAGATACCTCATGAGTGCAGAGAAATGCCAAATACAGTAAAATAATTAGGAATTTATGTGATCTGAGTAGTTACTACCTCTATTTTTAATATAATTGTTTTAATTTTGTTTACATAATTTAATCACTTATAATGACTATATTTAGCAATTGTCTTGCAAATTTCCTGAGTATTTAACATTGGTCTCCCAAACTGAAGTTTTCTTATTCCTTGTGAGATGTGGTAACCAGATGTAGGAGCATATTCTAAGTGTTGACACACATGACATTTAAAATGGGGAAGATAATTATTGGTCAGTCCTTGGGTCCAAGAGCTATTGGGAAGACCTTAAGATTCTCCGTCTGTTTCTTGAGTTATGGTTTGGAATCCTTTGGTTTATATATAAAGTTTGGATTTTTAAAATCTTACGAACGTTATGAAAATCTTATGGACACATCAGGCTCTTTTCTGCCAATTTCTACAAACATTGTAAGAAACCTTGTCCTTAGAAAAATTTTATTCTAGATGACAAGATTTGAAAAAAAAAAGATCTTTGAAAAGCCTCTAAAGCTACCTCAACCCTTTTGGAATAATATGCTTAGAAAGTAATGAAAAAGTTTTCTTTTTTTTTTTTCTTCAGGTTTTATTTAACCAATTGTGTTTTTGTTGTTGAATTATTATAGTTTCATTCTCATTGAAAATACAATGAAACTAAAAATGTATCATCATAAACTTTCTGGTGTGATTGGTACCATAAGAAAAGGATGAAATCATTTATACAAGCTGAAAACTTCGCTGAATATATATAAAACAAAACTTTACGATTTCAAAAACACCAGAAAATAATAGTCGGAATGCTTTGTGAATGCCCAAGTTTGATACAGCATCCTGTACAAACTAGCAATGTGTCACAGCACCCCATTTAAAATGGCAAGCTTCATCTTCTGAGGTGCAGGAGATACAATCCAACATTGTTAGACAATGGTGTGTATATGGTGAGGTTTGGACAAAGGCTGATGCAGCAAATGGTCTCTTCTCTACTGCTCTTACTTTGTTGAAACCATGGTTTGAAACCAAGCCCCATCTTTTAGGTTGAAATGCAAAAAAAAAAAAAAAAGTAATAATAATAATAATGCTTACTGTCGTCACTGCATTAATTTCAGTTCATTTATGAGCAGGTTATTGTTCCTGACAGGAAGGGCCATGGTTCGCTAAGAAATGGGAATAAACTAAAAAGAGGGCATATAGAGGACAACAGGTTGCCTGCGCTATTTTCACGGCCTTCAGCGCTTGACCTGGGCCTGGCCTGATTGAAACACATTCCTTTTAAGTAAAGCACCTGATATAATTTTAGGAAAATGTGAGTGAGTCAGTTTTTGCTTTAAAAAAAAATCAGTACCTTACTATGTCTTGAGAAAAATATACTAGATACAAACAAAGGATCATAAAACTAGAATTTTATAAAATTTTGAACTATTCAATATGATGAAATAAAAATCCTAAGAGAGTTTTAAAAGCTGATTATTACTGCCAATTATGATCCCTAAAATGTTCATGGAGTAACTAGATCATACCTGAGATTTTACAAAAAGTTTTCATGCCTGCACCTCCTTGGCATCACAGAAAATTTGCCATGAGGTAGGGAGGGTGCTGTTGTTACTTCCATTTTCCCTAGAGGAAACTGGCGGCTTAGAATTTCCAGTAAGTTTATTCACCTGGACATCTATTCATTCTCTCAACAGATATTCTATTGAATATGCACTTTATTTTTGTTGAAATATATTTGACAAAAATATCGAATGCTTCGTGAATTTGCAAGTCATCCTTCTGCGGGCTACCTGCTAACCTTCTCTGTCATTTCAGTGCCTGCATTACTGAAGGAGCACCAACATGTACTTTTAAATAGACAGATATTTACATTGATATCATTTAATGGGGTTTGAGGCATATCCTTCACATCAGTTTTCATGAGCTTGAGAGAGAGGGGTGAATAGAATGATGCTAAAGAAAGAAGCATAAGGAATAGAAGCAGGAGCGCTTTCCAGTATGTTGGATAAAACAAAGACAAAAAAACAAACCCTCGGAAACCTAACACTGAATTCATAAATGAGTAAGAAGCAGAATCTCTGTCTAATCTTCAAACCATTTCTAGGGTTGCTCTGAGGGACATTTCAGATTTCACGCTGCTGCCTTAGATAATACCTCGCTGTACTTTAGAGCTTACTTTAATTCATTTTAGGTAAGATCTGTAGCCTTGGTTCTACACACCCTGAGACTTGACTTTGTGTTTATCCTATTTAAGTGCATTTTTTCAGTATTTTACCCAGGGGTTATTTAGAACCCCGTTGAGTCAATTATTTGATTACAATTAAGTTGGATAGGGCTTCCCTGGTGGTGCAGTGGTTGAGAGTCCACCTGCCGATGCAGGGGACACGGGTTCGTGCCCCGGTCCGGGAAGATCCCACATGCCGCGGAGCGGCTGGGCCCGTGAGCCATGGCCGCTGAGCCTGCGCGTCCGGAGCCTGTGCTCCGCAACGGTAGAGGCCACAACAGTGAGAGGCCCGCGTACCGCAAAAAAAAAAAAAAAAAAAAAAAAAAAAAAAAAACAAACATTGAATTCTTTGATGCATAGATAGCCAAAATCCTGATAAAATAAAATATATTTGTGGAATTTTAGTTGTGGAAATTTAGTCTTCGGAGCGTATGGTGTGTTGCCTTCATGACGCACTCTTGCCAGCTTTAAGCCTGACTCTCTCCGTAGCTTTGTGGATATTTCTAATGGTGCTAGAATGTGCTCCCTGTTTTCAGTGTGAATCTGGACATCTTAATTAGAAATCTGTACTCAACTCTGTGATGAGCTGAAGATTCAGCCATTCTTCATATAATGGTAAAGAGAGAAAATGGTCCTGATTTTTCCGTTTTCATTGAAATGGTATAGTGGCCAATAAAATAATACAAGGCAGGTGAAAATCCATATTTCTTACCCTACTTGATTTTTCCTCATAGGAAAAAGTCAGTGCTGTTGACCCACCATCAACATGATTCCCATAAGATATTTTACAAATCCTACACATGAGTAATACTAAGTCATCTGTGCTTTCTTACCAGTTTCCATTTTGTCCAAACTAACAGCGTTTGGGAGGAGAATTGATTATGTGATTGACGTGGAACTGGAGCGGAAAACCTTTCTTTGTATAAAGACAAACATTTTAATTTTGAGATATAAACTTTGATTCGCTGACCCATCTGATTGCTGGAGACTTAACAATCAGCATCAGTGAAGTTTAAACAAAGCTTTTGTCTCAATGGCTATGAAAGACATGTCTGAATCCCATCCTCTCTGTGGAGTCTTAGCCACATGTCCCATAACTGCTTC